>NC_035448.2:77473107-77804526 GCF_002127325.2 Helianthus annuus
CAGAATAGCTCTAAGATGCTGCTCGTGCTCAGCCTTCGTTCTTTGAATAAATCAGGATGTCATCGATGAATACGATCACGACTTATCCAGTACGGCTTTACAAACTCGTTCATCAAATCCATGAACACTGCAGGTGCGTTTGTCAACCCAAAACGGCATAACCAGAAACTCGTAGTGTCCATATCGAGTTCTGAAGGCTGTCTTCGGATACTTTCCTCCTGTATCCGTAGCTGATGGTATCCAGATCGAAGATCGATCTTTGAATAGAAGCTTGAACCTTGAAGCTGGTCGAACAGATCATCGATTCTTGGCAGGGGATACCTATTCTTGATTGTCAGCTTGTTCAACTCTCTGTAGTCGATACACATACGAAACTACCGTCCTTCTTCTTCACAAACAAAACTGGAGCTCCCAAGGCGAGAAGCTTGGTCGGATAAAACCCTTGTCTAACAACTCTTGAAGTTGTGTCGACAGTTCTTGCATCTCAGACGGAGCGAGTCTATAAGGTGCCTTAGCCACAGGCGCGCGCCTGGAACTAAGTCGATGCGAAACTCCACTTGCCTTTGAGTGGAAGCCAGGCAAGTCTTCTGAAAAGACCTTCTGGGTATTCCCTCACGACAGGGATGTCTTCGATCTTTGGCTCAGCAGCCTTTTTATCCACAATGTGTGCCAGAAAAGCAACACATCCTTTCTGCAAACACTTCCTTGCTTTCAGGCAGCTAATCATCCTTAACGGCGTCTCACGCTTCTCCCCATGAACAACATGGTCTCACCATCATCGTCGGATACGAATAATTTCTCGTGACAAACTACTATCTGCCTTGTTACTCGATAACCAATCCATTCCTATTACCACATCGAAGCTTCCCAACTGGACTGGTAGTAGATCGAGAGCAAACTCACGCTCTCCCAGCTCGATTACGCAACCTCGAATCACCTCGTTTGCTTCTACTATCTTCCCATTCGCTAATTCAATCGAGTACGGAATATCTAACTTACTAGCGGCTAAACCAAGCATATTCCTAAATTCTAATGATACGAAGCTATAATCGGCACCAGTTTCACACAAGATAGATGCGAAAGTTTTGGTTGTTAGAGAACGTACCAGTAATCATGCCTGGATCCTGGCATGCTTCACAAACTCCGATGCTGGGTGTTCTCTCACGGTCTTGTTTCAACTCCGGGCATTCTCTCTTAAGATGTCCAATGTCCCCACAATGGAAGCATCCTAGCATTCGGCCATTTCCTTTCCTGCTTCCACCTTGAGCGTTGTTACGGTTTTCTCCTTGTTTGGGACTCTTCATCCCACAACCATCCTTGTTGTGCCTTTTCCTCCCGCACCTAGGCTTCCGACATCCACATTCATGGTGATACTTGCACCCAGCGCGTCTTGCTTTAGTTTCTAAGCAAATCTTATCATTGGCCTGTCTGTTGTTAGGGCAATCTTTCCTGAAATGCCCTTTGTCTCCGCAGTCAAAACAACCTCGAATAGATCTTTGTTCATCATTATTTGTTCGGGTATCTTCGGTAAGCTTCCTTTTGTTCTTTCCAGATGACTCTACCTGAGTCTCCCTATCAGGGTTTGCAAGTTTTTCTAGTCTAATGGCTTCCGTAACGAGTGCCAAACCCATCTTGCTTGCAGCAATAGTTGTTGGTGGCGTAGATGCTGCCATTAAGCTCATGACTTCTGGTGCCAGTTCCCAAATGAACTGTCCCAATTTCCTCATTTCTGGTTCCGCTAAGTGGGGAATAACTCGTGCCAAGTCATGAAGTCTTTGCATGTATCCCAACATTTTTGGACCTTCCATTATCAGGCTCTGGAATTCCCCTTCCAACTTCTGGGTTTCCTCTTGGGAGCAATACTTCTCATGCATCATTCCCTTCAGTTCATCCCATGATAATGCATATGCTGCGGTTTCGCCCTTCATTTGAACCTGAAGGTACCACCATAGTCGAGCTCCATCTTGAAACAACCCAGAAACGTATAGGACTCGTTGTTCTGGCGTACAACCACTCATTCGAAAGATGGAATCCATACTATCAATCCATTTCACAAAAGCTATGGCACCTCCAGCGCCGTCGAACTTCGGAGGCTTGTAGTTGAGGAAGTGCCAGTAGGGACAACCGTTATCTTCCGAGGTACCTCCGTTGTGCTCGGAGTGATGGGCCTCGTATTGTGCGATGACTGCAGCAATGATTTCCTAAAGTTCCGCCTCGTTGGTGGGTATGCGCATTTCGCGTCTTGGTGGCATCTTCTAAAAGATGTTTCACATAGATCAGGTCGTAGCAGGTAAAATGTACGTATGTATTCAACAATATCAGCACATAACATCTCATGCTATCAATAAATCAGCCACATAACATCTCATGTCATAGAACATAAACCATAGATCAAACATCACAAGTGATGAGAATACTACGATTGCATTACCACAAATCGAGACCACAATGTAAAGCTTATATGTACATAACTGTATCATACAACAATAGTGACTTAGTAGGGGACGACCCTAGGCAAGTCGTGCGATTTCTGGACATGTTAAGGAATCTCGGGTCTCTCCATTTTCAAATTCCAGAACTCCACCTTAAGCTTCTGAATTCCAGTCCTAGAACAACATTTCTTCTCAATCATTACCTTGAGCTCGTCCCAGCTCAGTGCATAAGTAGCATCCGTGCTAAGGGCCTGAACATGATGGTCCCACCATGAGAGTATGCCGTCTAGTAATGACCTTGAGGTAAAGGTATCACTCCAGTTGGGGCGAACAGTTTGTCTTTCTTAGAATGGAGTCAATCTTTTCGGGCCAACGAACAAATGCAATGGCGCTTTCTGTTTCGTCGAAGTTCAAAGGCTTGCAGTTTGGGAACTGCTTATAGGTGTGGTCAGCTAGGGATTATTTCCAATAGTGCCATTGCTGTGCTAAAAGCGGAGAGCTTCATGTCGTGCAATTGCCTGTGAGTTGCGTTTTTGCAGCTCGACTCCTATCCTTGGCAACATACTGGTGTTTGTGTCACGCCTGGGTGGCATTCTCTTCTGCCGGAATGGCATGAAGTGGGTTAGACAAATTTCCAATTGTCTATGAGATACATAGCACCGTAAGCCATCATGTACTCACCTAATTTTACACATAAATATACTCAATGTATGGGTGGGGAAATAAATTTTCTGAGCCCTCACATAGGTTTGCCAATTTGGCTTGTTGCTTGAAATGGAATGAACTCGAGGCTTCATCGCCTTGGTCATTCGTGTTCAAGTTATTTCCTGCTATATTGGTTTTCATTAGCTTGACCCGCAGAGTCAACCAGGATTTCTGTGCACTACAAGTCGTTATTACGTGGGCCCCCGTAATAATAAATTGTCTTGCACAGTTACCCCAAATTTTCTCTCGCCCAAGCAGATGATCAATCAAGGAGCAACAGCAGGTGCATCGGCATGAACAGAGTCATGCTCTAATGCGGTGTTAGGAGTGACGCCTGGCTCAGGGGCTGCGGCTGGCTCCGGATTAACAAACTCCATCTCAAAATCAGCTGGATCAACCATCACAGGGGGTTACAGGATCCTCCAAGGGCTGGCCTAAGCGTATGAACTCAAGGCCATGGTCTGGATCAAAACCAGATGGAAGAACAGGATTACCCTCAATACTGTGATCAAACTCAAAGCTATGTGCGGGAACCGGTGCAGCTGATGATGCCGTGTCAGGGTCGGCGTCGTGTGAATGGTGCTGCACTCCCTGTATATGCGAAAATGCGGATGTCAGGAACTCAAATGAGTCTGGGACAGGGGAATGGGCATGAGTTTCCCCTGTAGAAGCGTCCGCAAGCAGTACGCTAATACCAGCAGCAATAGGGCCTCGCCCTCGAATGGGCCCTCTTCTAGTAGATCGTTATCGTCGTCAGAGGCCACGTCAGGGGGCATATCAACAATAGGATAAGCGGCAAGGGGTACAGGAACAGGGATCACCACGAGTGGCAAATTCCCAACAAGATGGCCATCAGTAGGCTCTGCTACGACATCAGGCAGCGCAAAAGGGGCTGAAAGTCGTCATCGTCTATGCCGGTAGTATCGGAAATGTACACCTCGTGCTCCGCTGCAACTATGTCGTCTGATACTATGGCCATGGGATTCGTAGTGTCCATCCTTCTAGTACATGGTGAAAGCATGACGTTTGTAACACAAACACATATACGTATAATAATCAATCATATATTCATGTAAACATGTAAGTCAACAATAAACAATCAAATAATTCTCCTAGTCCCACTAGCCTCCCAGTCTCCTAGACCGACATTCCTAGTCCCACTAGCCAAATTCCTCCCAGTCTCTAAGACTGCTCTATCATCCACCTCGACCTCTTAGATCGAGCCTCGGCCTCCGAGACCGAGCCTCAGCCTCCAAGACTGAGCCTAAAAACAACAAACATCTACCTCGATCTCTAAGATCGAGCCTCGGCCTCCAAGACCGAGCCTCAGCCTCCAAGACTGAGCCTAACATAAATAACATCTACCTCGATCTCTAAGATCGAGCCTCGGCCTCCAAGACCGAGCCTCAGTCTTCAGGACTGAGCCTAATAATGAATAAATGAAATGTGCTCAACATTTGTTTGTAAAAACGTTTTGGATCTGGACTTAAGTGGTGTGCATAAAATGTTTTCGTGAGAGCCCTAGTGATCATAGTCTAGACTCGAGAAGGAATCCTAGTTCGCTATGATCAGAGCTCTGATACCAAGCTGTCACACCCTGGCTTTGCGGAAGCGTGGTTGATTTGGTGTGACTTCTTAATACCATAGCTTAATCATAACAAGCTATATGAATTAAAAATATGCAAGATCATCCATTGATAAAAATATTAAACATTGTCTTAATGGGTTAACACCCAACAACCATAACCTTGTCTAAACATTACAAATGCAAACTTAAAGTAAACATGGTTCAGGGACTGTGACTTGTCCAGGAAAGAGTCACAAGCCTCGAACCCTGGATGACCTCGGGCCTAATGCAGCGGAAAACAAGCCATACCGCGCCAGATCGTTAATTTCCTGAAATACATGTAAGTTGAAAAATCAACAATAATGTTGAGCGAGTTCATGCGAAAGTGAGTATATAAACCTTTATCTTTATCAAAAACCTGGTATGTAGCAAATAAGGAAAAGAGATCACCAATGGTTTGCAAGGCCATTGATATGTGTGAAGTGCAAGTAGGGATGACTCAAACCTAGCGGATTTATGCGTCGGGCACTAAGTCACCCCGAGGTCCGTTATGCTGGACCTGGGGCTGGGCTCGCTACACCCAGATAGATCTACCGCTCCTGTCCCTCGGTCCTACTACGAGGATTAATGGCCTCAAGTTGTGCCTACCCACTCACATGATCTAAGTAGTAAACCTCCTTACGCTAACCATACCATGTATAAACATATTCATAATCATAGTAACATGTGTTTCACCCCCGCAGTTTATAAAACTGAAAACAGTTAAGAGAAAAGGGGGACATGAACTCACAGTGAGTGCGTCACAATACCAAGTAATCCAAATATCCAACTGCTGCGCAACGACCTACATGTGCTAATTCTATTAGACGGATGGCCGTGCTTTAGCTTTATAGTTTAATTTTCGGGAAACGGTTAGACAACCGTTCCGTGTATATACTTGGTAGTTAATTTCCTTCCCAAGGATGGGGGAATTAATACATGTGCGTTTATAATATTAAGTCTCACTTAATATATTTTATTTCTCATTCCAAAATATAATTATTTTTCTCAAAAATAATATATTTTCTTTTACACAATACTTTCCAAAATAATACGTTGACAATATCCGCATTCGTGAATATTTCCGTATAAAGCGTAAGTTACGTTTTGGCGATTAAGTGGTAATAGTAATTACCATTGTAACTTATATGTTTGTCGTATAAGCGTTTGTATTATTTTGGGTTCGACAAAGTTAGTAAATATTATTTTTACTCTAAAAATAATATTTATACATTTTCACAAAATAATCATAAACAGTGTTGTGAAAAATATATTTATCGAATAAATATTTATCACGTTTATTTTTGTGAAAACCCCACCTCCGAATATTTGTAAATAAAGTCGTGGCAAAATATATTTGAAAACATTTCAAAATAGTTTAACACTTGTAAATAATTCTAAGTGTTAGATTTTTAGAAAATTTCGCCAGAGTTTCCCCTGTAACTGGAGGTGGCCACGCTTTTAAGCGTATCATTTTCTTTTACAAAATCATTCCAATACTTCTTTAAATCAACCAATCAATTTCCGATACTTCAAACTAGTTCCAACACATTAAACTTGTAGACTAGTGTGTAAAATCACAATATTACATGAACTTGTAGTTTTTAAAACTATTGTGTAGATCTCGTTATATTTAGTGGATCTATGTATAAAATAGTTTAGTCTTGCAAAAACCCCGTTTTTGGAACAAATCACTCTTTACAACTTCCCGACAATTTTTATAAAATTTGTTATTTTGTCGGATCTTTCGTTTCACAAGTGTTTATACATTTGTAGTTTACAAAAATCATCTCTGTTAACATGTTATCCAACTTTTATAAAACATGATTTTCTCGACACTTGGTTCTACGAATGTACCACTTATACATACGTAGATCGGCTCGTTTTAAATACCATTTTACATGTCAAAACACTTTTACACAAGTTCATGCTTCCCGTGTGGTGGAGTTTCACCTTTTAACCCTTGTACAAAAGAAACAAGTGTATGTCAAGATTCGGGATCTTAACAAAGTCGGGTTAAACGATGATAAGAGCCACCACATCGTAGATCGGGTCTCTACAACCAACATATTCAAATACTACGACTTTTACACGCGTTATATGCTTTTAACCAACAATATTCGAGTTTTAGAAGACTTTAAAGATTCAAAAGATGAGTTACCGACTTTTAACCGTTAAAAATCCTTTTAACCACTTTAGATACGATCAAGAACAAGTTTTAAATGTTATACCTCTAGCTCGGGGCTAGGGAAGATCTTTGGCGAAAACGGCGTGGATAAAAGCAAATGAACGTGGTCCTTCAACTTCCGTTTGCTTCAAGCTTCCTCGTACGTGATCCCCAACACTTGTGTACACTTGGAATGGCAAGACAAGAACCGAAAGTATGATGGATGGATGTGGGTGGTCACGGCCGAGAGGAGAGGGAGCAAGAGAGAGAGTGAAATGTTGGTGTTTGTGTGTGTGTAAACTTGTGTGGAGTGTGTGTGTTTATATAGAGAAATTATGCTCTTTCGTCCATCGGTTTCATGCTCTAGATATCCACAACATCTAATAAAATAATAAAAAGTTTGTACTCCTAGTTCCATTAGGATGGAACCGGCCCAAAGGGGGGGGGGGTACTCGGTTGGATCTTGATTGTTCAGTTAGAGTTCAGTTAAGTTAAGTTGGTTACTTTTAGAGCTTAACCCCGTTAGTTGTTTGATGCGTTATAAAGCGGGTGTTAGGGTAATCGGGGACCCTAACTGGCTCAGAAAAAGGCTAATAATATTTCTGGCAATATTTTTATGTTCCGGGTATAGTCCGGTTGTTCGGTTGGATAGTAATCTGTTAAAGTGCTTAAGTAATCCTTTAAGCGTTGTAAATAATATTTTTAGCGACACAATTTATTCTGCAAAGTGTCAGGAATAATTCCTCATGTTTTGGCACTTTATTAGTTAGCTAGAAGCTAGTATGTAAATAAAAGTGCTGTGTTTTGTGCTTAAAATACGTTTTAGGCACATCCAATCTCTATATCTTATTCCTAGAGACGCAATTTTACAACCCTTGTATCTCTACACACACTATGGGTGTAGTAAAATATTTCTGGCTCATACAGGCCTTTAGAGGCAGTGTCTGCCTGATGCTGGCTATATCAGCATGTCAAATAGGTTATCCGTTCAAGTGCTACTGTGCTTTTGTGCATCATGTTTGTCACTAGAGTTCAGTAAGTAAATAATGTAGTGACAGGAAATCAAAGTATGATGCAGATATGTACAAGTATCAAAAATCAAGTAGCAGTTTATCAGAAATCTCAGTTAAGCACAGTAATTAGGCAACTATTAATAGTTAATTAAGTCGTACGGATACCTGGTTTTGTTAGGGTTGTCACACCAAGTGTCAATCCTTCGATGTCTAAATGGAGTCCTTCGAGGAATCCAACACTTAGAAATTTTTCAAGAAATTGAAATTTTTCTAAGTGTGAAATCCTTGATGACTGTTTGACAATTTTCTCATTACGTGTCTTTGTTTTTTTTCATGAACAGAAATGGCACCGAAAGTGAAGAAGGAACGGGCAAAACCAACTAAGAGAGAAAAGTCCGAAGTTGAATCTATGTCCGAGCCAAGACATAACATGGCCGCGTATCTGCAACCGGAAGGCAAAGTTAGTCCGGAATTCGATGGGATAATGGAGTATCTTCACCGAGCACGAATCAACTACGCCATTACTATTCAACACACCGCTTACCAGTCTCAGATCAAGGAATTCTGGAATTCTGCTGTGGTTGAAACAGTGGATAATCAAGAAGTGATAAGAGGATTCGTTACTGAGAAACCCGTGGTGATCACCGAGAACATCATCAGAGCGCGTTTGCAATTGGGAGATCAACCAGAAGATTCGACTTCTATTGATTTACAGTGTCAGCGTGGTTTATTGATGAGGCTATGTTACTCCGATAATGTGCTAGCAAATCAGATAAACAAAGGGTCCATGCCGTTACGATACAAGTTCTTATTGCATATTCTTATTCACTGCCTGAGCAACAAACGGTCTCGATACGATCTGTCGCCTATTGAATTGACGGGATTGTTTACGGCTTTAATTCTGAACAAGCCGTTCAACATATCACGTTACATCTTTGACAATCTGAAAGAGAATGCCCGCAGGCCACTTCCATCAGCAAATCAACGGACGTCAACCAAGTTTTGGTTATATCCAAGATTCTTGCAAATGATGATAGATGATCAGATTCCGGATCTTCCCAAGGTTGAAGCAGATGTTCTTCCAGTTAATCCGATGAACGAGCGTACATTGCTGATCTTCAAGTCTATGTCTAAGTACAAGGAATCCGATCCAGTTAGAAAGCTTATTGGTCACCTCGATGTTCCGACCTACGAGGCCCCACAGAACAACAAGTGGCGTCGAGATGCAAGTGATTCTGATGACGAAGAGCCCAGGTTAATTGCGTTAGCTAACACACAACTCGGGGCTAAGCACGGAATTAAAGCATCGAGCAGGAAGTCTGCTGGAAGTTCCAGTGCGGCAACACATGTTGAAGTTGATGTGAATGTTGTTGCGGAAGAAGTCCAAGGAGTGTTCATCGAATCTGATGTCCGTAGTGATATTGGTGGTACTGTAGTTGGAGATACAGGTGGTAGTGCAGGTGGAGATGGTGGTACTGCAAGTCGGTCAGGCGATGATACGACCGACAAAGGTAAAGGTAAGGTGGACGAGCCGAGGAAGTTGGTGAATGAAAGCAGTTCGTCTTCTGATGATGAAGGAGGTTCTGGTGATGATGATTCGTCTTCTGAGGATGATAATCCTCCTCCTCCAGGGATGCGAAAGGCTTATGATCAGCGTGGGAATTTTCGTGGTTTTGAACGTATAGAGAAACCGGTTAGAACCGCAGAATCTGACAAAGATGAGGATTATATTCCTGCTGCTCCTGGTTTGATTAGAAAGAGGAAAGCAAGAAGACAGGGTACTCGTACTTCAAAGAAATCAAAGGACGGATCAGGGTCAATGGGTGAAACTGCTGGTGATGCCCCTATACCTGATTCGATCCAGCATTCAACGCCTCCAGAGCATCAGCTACCTCCTGTCAGTGATCAATTAACTACATCAGAGATGCTAGCGCTGGTCTCTTCTCCTCAGACGTCTTCTGGGACACGCACGACGACTGTTGATCAACAGCCGCCTGCAACTCCCGTCTCAGGTACACACGTACGTCCTCCTCTTGTTATTTCTGGACCAACAGGTACTTCCGGTCCATCTGTTCAGTCTGGCTCCTCAGGACCTGAGCCTCCACGGCCGACTCTAGCAGAAACATTGTCTAGTTTGTCTGAAGCTGAGAAAATTCACTTCCTGATCGAACAAATCAGTGAATTGGGTAACTTAGTCGTTCGGAATACTAGAAAGATCGAAGAGTATCGTGTACAGCGAACACAAGATGTGGTGGTACACAACAAGCTAGTCTCTATCGTTGATGCTCAAAATCTTAAGATAAAAGAACAAGCTCTAGAGATTGAAAGGCTGAAAGAAGCAAACAGGGCTCGTGATAGGGAAGTTGAGATAATGAAAGGGCATAGCACTGTGTTAGAGCTTGAGGCAAAAGTGTTAAAGCAGAAGCATGAAGAGCTGTCGGAGCGATATAAAAATCGTGATGATCGCTTAATAGAAGCCTTCAAGCCTGTTCATGCAAACTTCAAGAAAATTGATCACAAAGTAGGTACGCTTTGGAATTAAAGGTGCAAAGCATTAGGCATCGTTCCCTCAAAGCGTGGCGATGACAAAGACGATGATGCAGCAAATCCTGATCAACCAGCTGCCTCAGGTTCCGGTGCAACTGCATCCGGTGCTGCAGGTGGGTCTGGTACATCTCAAGATGCTCCTACTGCTCCTCCAACAGCTACTACTGGTCCGTCTGAGCAGATTGAAACTTTGGAAGCTTCGGCAGGGCTTGAACATGTTAGTCTTGAACCGGAAGCGTTTGTCGATCTCCCTGAATCCTCAACTGTTCAACAGTATCATCCAGTCACGGGTGAACTATTAGAAGAGGGAGAACACGTTACAGAGATGTCTGATGAACGTGTATTAGCTCTGAAGGAATTGGATGAAGTTGATGTGAAGATGATCGATGCTACTCCGTTAGTTCCGGACGAAACCGATTTCTCTACGATTGAAGAAATCTTCATCGGTTCGGATCCGGAACGTCCTGTTTATGTTGGTCAAGATAATGCGGAGTTTAATGCTCTTGATGATGAGTTTGTGGCGATGAAGACAGCAGAATTTGCTAATCTTTCTTCAGATTCTCCTACAGCTCAAGAAAGCCGTGAGAAGACCGTGAACGAATGGCGAGCGGATTTCCTAGCTAGGAATCCTCCTCCGCTCCCTCCGTTGGATCAGGACAACTACATGATTCTGGAAAGGAATCAGGCTCGGGGTCGTATTATCAGCTGGATGTTCATCAAGGAGCTTCACTGCATGGTTGTGAAGCGAGAATGCGGCCTTCAGTACTTCAGGACTCTTCTCAGCATTCTTTCACTTCCTTATTATGATGTTGCTGTTTTGGCTCAGCTGAATGTTATTAATCGAGTCGAAGACAAGATGGTGGATCTGTTTGCCAAGAAGATCAGGTTGGAATGAAGAAGGGGTTGGAAGGATCCGCTATACAAGCCGCAGTTTCCTCGATACGAGCAGATCAGGTTTACGCTTGATCCAGACACAAATACTGCTCGTTATCGTTTGGTTTATGATCCTCCAAAGTTGATGAAGAAGATACCGTTGTTGAAGATGAAGACAGATTTTCTGGGTAACTTTCGTTGCTGGGTTTATGATGCAGATACTGGAGAAGCGGTGATCTTATTCAAAGACAGTCAAGAGAACTTCCGAATGATAGATCCGATGTGGATTACTAACATGTCCAGGTCGGATATTATTGTTCTTAAGGATCACGAGATCAACTACTTGGTTAGGGATCGGGAGCAAGCAATGAAGTTTCAGAAGATGGCTTTGTATTGCTTCAACCTACTTGTGAATGCGGGAAGTGCATGGTCAACACATCACTTAACGGTTGAAAGGACGTCAGAGACGTGAAGACACGAAGATCGAGACAAAGCTACAGCCAAGGGGGAGTTTGTTGGTGCACTTGTGTCTGTACTTTGTCTGTATTTTGTAATGATATAAAACGATGTCTTTTCTTAGTCTTGTTTACGTCTTTTGTTGGTTTGTATATGTGTTTTGATGTAAGTTTGACCAAGTCAACCATCCTCCTGGTTTGACTTGGCCAAACAGTTAACACATGGTTTGTAAATTGTTTGTGTCGAAGGATGAGTCATCGAAGGATTGTTTATATCCTTCGATGAGCTCGAAGGATAACCTTCGATGGATGTGGATGGACCTCGAAGGATATATCATCCTTCGAGGTATATGTGGATCCTTCGGTAGGTATCTGGTCGATAGATGATCCTTCGGTCAGTCTTTCTGATCCTTCGACCAGACTAACTGTTATGGGTATATATAGTCATGTAATGTGTTCACTTCATTGTGTGAGTGAACTTAGTCTTGTAGAGAGCGTATTTTCAGTTTGGTCAAGGGCTGTAACCGTGTCCACTGAAATACAAGAGAAAACTTTGATATCTCGTGTGTCTACCTTTCTCTTTGTAGCTTGTGTTCTCATATAAACTATCGGTTTGCATTCTAGCTTGGATTCCGCACTTGCTAGTGTGTTAAACATAACAAGGATAAGGTTTAACCTCGACCTCCGGGGGACCTACACAAATACTGAAAACCAGATGTCAGATAATTTGTGTTTTGAGCTGAATGATTTGCAACATTTTGATCCCACTGACTTAGAGGAAATGGACATATTGCATCAGTTGGCCTTGCTTAGTGTAAGAACAAGCAAGTTCTATAAAAGAACAGGGAGAAAATTTCCAGGGCTTCATGGAAATTTAAGGGTGGGGTTGGATAAATCGAAAATCAAGTGTTACAAGTGTAGTAGGCTAGGTCACTTTGCTAGAGAATGTAGGAGTCAAACAACTGGTCCCATAATAATTCACCCTAGCACAAATCCTAGACCACAACAACAAAACACTGTGCACTATACCCATATGCCCATGCAGCACATGTTAACACTGCTCATTATGCTGCAACCCCTGTGCCGGTGCATTATGTTCAAACCACTGTTCCACAAATTCAGTATGTTCAAGCCCCTGTCCCTCAGGCACAAGTGCAACCTGCTGCACCTCAAACAACTGCTCCAACTGTGACACAACCAGATCAGCAAAGCTTTTTCACACAAGGCTTTGTTGATTAGAGCAGCATGCCTGAGGAGCTTAGTGATGAAAATTTTGCTCTATATGCTTCTAATGATGCTTGTAATGATGAATTTTGTTTGATGGCATTAGAGTCAATACCAGAAGGGGATGAAGCTGAAGGTGAATAGCTAAGTGCTGAAACAGTGGATGAAGTTGCTGAAGCAGTGGTTACTGCAGTTGCTGGTGAACTACTGCTGGAAGAAAATTCAGAAATCCTGATTGAACCACTGACCGACCCCTGGTCCAAAGAAGACAAAGAGGAAGAAGAATCAAAGGAAGCTGGTGATGTAGAAGAGAGAGCTGATGAAGAAGATAATCATCAATGTGATTGTGCCATGATGGCTGCTGCTAAGGTATCACCTCAAGTTCTTGAAAAACTGTGTTCAGACAACTGTATTATTGCATTTGCTAACATTAAAGAGGTGAATGAAAACCTTAGAGATAAAATCTTGTCTGATGAAGTCAAATTTGAAAAGTCATTGAAAGAACTGAAAAACAAATTGACTGAAAATGATAAAGAGATCAGCAGTTTGAAAGAAGAACAAAGCATAACCAAAACTCAACTCCAAACTATGGTAGAAAAATACCAAGTTTGCAAAAAGGAGTTAGAGTCTACCCAGATCACCTGTGAAAGGTGGGTGGAGTCTTGCAAAGGGTATGAGGTTATGCTTGAGAAACAGCTTAAAAGCAATGTCAAGTTTGGTATAGGTCATAGAAAATATGATGACATTGCAAGCACTGCTGCAATGCAAGCTGTTTCTTCTGAAATCATACCAACCAACAAAAATGGCCAAGAGGTTAAAATAACCGACAAACTTGGTAACAAAATTACTAGGGAAAGATCTTTGGGATCCTCAACTTTTGAGGAAATTGAGAAATACCAATTTAAACCCACATGGTCTGATGAGTGTGATATCCTTGAAAATTTCAAACCAATGGATTTCACAACCACTGATGGTGTCAAAGCTCCAAAAGCAAGAGTCATTCCTATCAAAGATATCCCAACAGAGGTTCAAAACTCTGTTGCAAAGGAATCTGAGAAAAGGAAGAAAAGAGAAAAGATCAAAAACTTGTTTTGTGAATTCTGTGAAAAGAAGAATCATCTAACAAAAGATTGTTTTCATCTAAAAGCATATGATACAAACAAAACAAGCAACATTTCACCTGCTGCCAGCTGCACCATCTGTGGTAAAAATAACCACAAAACTAAGGAATGTGTGTATCTCAAAAACTTTGATGAAAAGAAGAAAGAGTACACTGCAAAAACATCCTTAAGTTCATCAGCATCATCTATTAAGTTCACCAAGAAACAACCACTGTTCATCCCTGTCCAAACTGCTATCACAAAACAGCTGAACCAAACATCTGTTCAAAGGGATGTACAGGTGACAGATGCACCTCCAGCCAATCAATTCAGAAAAGGCAAGGAAAAAGCATCATACCAAAGGATTCCACACGTTTATGAGACTTACAAAAAGCCCTCTAAACCAAAAGTGAACAGGCATCCTTTTGGTTATCAACAGATGATAGGTCAAGACCCCCAACAGTGGTTAGAGAAATACATTCCCAAAAATGTACAAACCCCTGAGCTAACCACTGTCCATGCATCTGCCTCCATCCCAGACACCGTCGAGACCCCATCTAAAGCCCTGTTGGCTTTGGAAACCTTTTTGAACTAATCCTTTACTTCATGTGCAGGGAGCTTCTGCATGCTTAGATAGTCTTTGGTATGTAGATAGTGGAGGCTCCAGGCACATGACATGATGTAAAGCCCTTCTTCAAGATTTCAAAATCCATGGAGGGGGTGATATATCCTTTGGTAATAATAGTAAGGGAAAGGTTCTGGGGTCTGGTACTGTAAAGTCTGGAAATGTAAAATTTGAAAATGTCAATCTTATTGATAATCTGAAATTCAACCTCCTGAGTGTGTCTCAAATGAGTGATAAAGGGTTTGGATCATTCTTCACAAAGGATTGTTGTAGGATTGTCGGACCAGAAATGGTTAGTAAGATGGATGCAATAATCAAGAAAGGCTCAACAAAACTTGTTGCTCAAAGAAGTGGCAATGTTTATGTTGTTGACATGTCAAGAGAGTGTCCTAGAGCTGATGCCTGTCTGTTCTCAGCTGCCTCTAACAAAGAGACAGAGTTATGGCACAAAAGACTGGGACACACAAATCTCAAAACAATCAATGAAATTTCAAAAAAATGGCTTAGTAAGAGGCTTACCACAAAAAATGTTTTCATGTCCTGAACACTGTGTTTCCTGTTTAAAAGGAAAACAGCACAAGAGCTCTTTTAAGTCCATTGAAGAGTCCAAAACAACCCAGTGTTTGCAGATGCTGCACATGGATTTGTTTGGCCCAGTGCAAGTCATGAGTCTCAAAAAGAAAAGATATTGTTTGGTTATTGTTGATGACTTCTCTAGGTTTACATGGACCTTCTTTTTACACTCTAAAGATGAGACTGCAGGCATTTTGCAAGACTTTGTGATACAGGTTGAAAAGCAATTTGACCTTCCAGTAAAAGTCTTCAGGAGTGACAATGGCACAGAATTCAAAAATAAGGAGTTGGATGCCTTCTGTGTGAAGAAAGCGATTGTAAGGCAGTACAGCATTCCTAGAACACCAGAGCAAAATGGAGTTGTTGAAAGAAAGAACAGAACTCTGATTGAGGCTGCCAGAACCATGCTTGCAGATTCAGGTTTGCCATTAACTTTTTGGGCAGAGGCAGTAAACACTGCTTGTTATGTCCAAAACAGAGTCTTAATCAACTCCAGGCACAAAAAGACTGCTTATGAAATTCTGTATAAAATAAAGCCATTAATCTCATATTTCAAAGTTTTTGGTTGCCCATGCTTCATTTTGAACTTAAAAGATTCTATCTCAAAATTTGCAGCCAAAATCGATATGGGATATCACTTGGGATACTCACCCACTGCTAAGGCCTACAAAGTGTTTAATACACGGACCAAAGCAGTGGAAGAGACCTTGAATGTAAAGTTCAATGAACTTTCATCACTGAAAATCCCAGCAAATCCTGCAGAATTGTTTGATCTTGAAAAAATCACCTTTGAAAATACTGCTGTCAAGACTAACACTGCAGGTCCATCCGTTGTTCAAAACAGAGGATTCATCACCAGACTATGGATATGAAATCATCATTCCTCAAAAGTATGCCTCAAGAGGGGGAGCATCAGTTGTTCAAAACAGTTGTCAAAGCTCAACCACTGCTACCTCAACAGTTGTTGACCAAAGTAGCCCCTTAACCACTGCTTCCACCTCATCAAACACTGCTGACAAAAGTCCTCAAATAGTGGACCAAAGTCAGCAGGTGTTCACACCTTTACCTCCAATGCCTCCACCTTTTGAAGCCACTGCTGGGTCATCAAAGTCACCAGCAGTGGTTAGCTCAGATGATACACATCTGCAGCCTTCACCACAAAATGCCATCATTCCCTACCAAGGAGAGCTAATCTTCTTGAAATCTTATCCACCAGATCAAATCATTGGCAACATCAATGAAGGGGTGCTTACCAGAAAGCAATCCCAAAACATTTGTCTTTTTGCTGGCTTTCTATCACTACATCAGCCAGTCAAGTACCAAGAGGCACTAAAAGACAACAGCTGGGTAGAGGCCATGCAAGAAGAGCTCCAACAGTTCAGAAGACAACAAGTATTGGAGCTTGTACCACTGCCAGAGAATGTAAGTCCTATTGGCACAAAGTGGGTCTTCAAAAACAAAACTGATGAAAGGGGCATTGTTGTCAAGAATAAAGCTAGGCTTGTGGTTCAAGGCTACAGACAAGAAGAGGGAATTGATTATGATGAAACTTTTGCTCCTGTTGCAAGACTTGAAGCAATAAGACTCTTTCTGGCCTTTGCTGTCAACCACAATATCAAGGTGTACCAAATGGATATAAAATGTGCATTCCTCTATGGTAAGATTCAAGAAGAGGTATATGTCTGTCAACCTCCAGGTTTTGAGGATCCATTTTATCCAGATCATGTCTACAAGCTAAACAAAGCTTTATATGGCTTGAAACAAGCACCCAAAGCCTGGTATGAAACTCTTTCCACCTTTTTACTTTCCATTGGTTTCACCAGAGGCATGATTGATAAAACACTGTTTTTAAAATAGAGAGGGAAGGATTTGATGATTGTCCAGATTTATGTGGATGACATCATTTTTGGAAGAACATGTAATAAAATGTGTGAAGAGTTCAGACAACTCATGACAGCTGAGTTTGAAATGAGTGCAATGGGTGAACTACAGTGCTTTCTTGGTCTCCAAGTAAAGCAGCTGCAAAATGGCACTTTCATCCATCAAGGCAAATATGCAAAAGAACTTTTAAAGAAATTTGATATGGATGATTGTAAGCCATGTAGACACCCATTGCAACCAACAAATTGGTCATGTCTGAAGAAAAGGATGATTTGGTTGATCAGACCTTATATAGAAGCATGATTGGGTCTTTATTGTACCTAACTGCATCTAGACCAGATATCATGTTTGCAACATGTGTCTGTGTAAGATCCCAATCATCCCTTAGAAAGTCAAACCTTATTGCTGTAAAAAGGATATTCAGATACCTCAAAGGTGCTCCCACACTAGGTATCTGGTATCCAGCTGATGGTAACATTGAGCTTTCAGGTTTCTCAGATAGTGACTTTGCTGGATGTGATAAAACAAGGAAGTCCACTTCAGGAGGGTGCCAATTCCTAGGCAATTGCTTAGTGTCTTGGCAAAGCAAAAAGCAAGCAGCTGTTTCCACATCCACTGCTGAGGCAGAATACATAGCTGCTACAAGCTGTACAGCCCAACTGCTCTGGCTTCAGAATCAGTTACTGGATTTTGGTATCACTGCCTTGAAGACACCACTCATGTTGGACAGCCAGGCAGCAGAAAATATCATCAAAAATCCAGTTTCCCATTCAACCACCAAACATATCGACATCAGACATCACTTTGTGAGGGATTGCTATGAAAAAGGTTTAATTTCTCTGCATCATGTTCCAACTAAGGATCAGCTGGCAGATGTGCTAACCAAAGCATTAGATACATCTACCTTTGAAAGCTTGATCTCTAGGATTGGCATGCTCAACATGGAATAACAGGCAAAATCCTGTTTTTCTATGAATAAAAGCATCAAAATGTTTTCAGAAAATCAAAAATCCATCCTTAAAAATAGCTAAAAATGAATTTTTCATTAAAAATCCTAAAAGTCTGCCATAACCACTGATTGGGTTCAAAAGTCTGTGCTACGACAAAAGTCTGTCCACTGCTGAAAGTCATCCCCTGTTCTCCTTTTCTTGATAACCACTGATGGTCATAATCAGTGTTGCATCCACTACTGAGCTATCTACTGATAGTGAAAAGCATCCACTGTCCTCCATTTCCATTGTAACTACTGCTTTCACCAGTTGTTTTCACAAAAAGTACTGTTCAAAAGTACCGTCCTTCACTTCACCAGGGGTTGGCATGCAGACAGTACTTAGTGGTCAGAGTTTTGTAACTGCTGCCACGTCAGCATTCACTCTTCCTCTATAAAACCCCCTTTCAACACCCAAACAGGGTTTCACTATCGAATTGAATTCTCAAAAATTCTCTTCTCAAAGCAGTTTTCATCACATTTCTTCAAATCACTCCACAATCTCATCTTCGATTCTCATTTTCAAAATGACCAAATCGAAATCATCCACAAAAGCTTCTAAAGGGGCCTCTCAAAAGGCTACCTCCACCAAAATACCACACAAACCATCTCATAATCTACTGGGTCTTCTCACAAAACCCGGTACCATCGACACATTTGATTCCATCCTAGATCTGCTCAACGCCTCAAAGTACAAAACTTTGTTAACCGCTGATGCACCGATTTACCTGCAAACTCAGAGAGAGTTTTGGAAAAATTGCATCCTTGAAAAACAAGGAAAAGATGTCATAGCCATTAACTCTACTCTGCAGAAGAAAGCAGTCCGAATAATACCGTAATCTATATCAGAAGTCTTTCAACTCGATGATCTGCAAGGTAAAGATTCTTTCCCAAAAACGAGTTAAAAATTGACTTCATTGAGAGAGGGTATGCAGACACAATGAAGAGGGACACCTTAAAAAAAGGTTTCTTCCCTTCTGCAACCAGATTTTTATTTCATACCCTTTTCATGTGTGTTTCAAACAAAACCACTTCCTTTAATGAAATACCAATGAAAATTCAAAACTTGGGGTATGCTATTTTACAAGGAGAAAATCTTAACTACTCCAAGGCAATTTTCATGATTTGGTTAAAAATGTTGAAACAAAATCATTCTTACTGTTCCCAAGATTTTTAAGTTATTATTTTGAGAAACAGTTCAGTAAGGATGATATTGCGGTAATAAACTAAGGTGAATCTTTTCAAATAAACAGCTTAACTGCTGAAACATTTTCAAGAATGTTAGCACCTTGTAAAACACAAGCAGAGGTGCCTGAGCAGACTTTAGCAGCAAACACTGCTCCTCAGGTATCTGCTGCTGAGCCTACTGCTCAAGGTGATCAAGGCAGCCAAACAACTGTCTTGAAACCCACACCTAAAATCACCAATAAACCACAGAAAAAGAAAAATCAAAAACCCCCCAAACCCATCAAAAAGGCAACTCTGGAGGATGAGATACCAGAGCAACTGCAAGTAATTGCACAAAAATCACAATAAACCACTGCTGCTACTTCCTCACAGCAGTTGGTAGAAATATCTCAACCTATACCTGAAACTCCTCCTGTCTCTTCACAAAAAGAACAGGTTGTACACACAGGGTCACCACATCATGAGGCTCTGGAAGCACTCGTTTCCATCCTCCACAGCCCAATACCCGGGGCAATTCCGCTTTCTAAACCTACCTTCACATCCCCAATTCCACCAAACACCAAACTGCTGTTGGATGCAATTGATTTGAACATAGCACAAACCAGTCCTTCTCAATCACCTGTTCATGAGAAAGTACCTCAACAAGAGACTGGGCTTGATGTATCAATCTTTGCTAACCCACCAACACAACCTGAGGAGGTTACACCCCTTGAGTTACACGTAACTCTTGGTGGTATTCCAAGTGAAGCAGCTACTACAAGTGTTGAACCTATAGGTTTGCACTTGGACAGTGGTTACATCAATAAGACTTCCTTGGAGGCAATTCCTTCTATAACACCTCTGTTATCTGTCAGTGAATTTGTACTAACCACTGGTAACATCAAAAGATTATCAAGTGTTGAAGGAAGAAGACCCCAGTACCAAGAAAAAGGGGCATCAGTTGTTGATGTTTGGAGTACACTCCCTACTTCAACTTCTGATAAAACCACTACTAGTGGGAAATCAGATGATCCCATTAAATTGGGTGATGGTTTAAAGTACCAAGAATTGACGGAACGAGTTGAAAAATTGGACACATCTGTTGCAGAAATTAAAGAAATGCTGCAACAGTTGTCAACAATTCAAAAGGTACCATCCACTGCTGTTCCATCTCAAGCACCTGCTCCACCACCAGCAGATGTTACAAATGAGCTCTGGAACCTCTTTCAACCTTTTCTCCATCAACAATCTCAGTTGGCCGAGCACCAACATGCCAAACATGTTCAACAACTCAAAAAGGCAATGGAGTCTAGGTTCAGGGATACAAATGATGACATCAAGGCTCTTAAGGCCCATTTGCAGAAAACCACTGGCACTGCTCCTCCGACTGTACTTTATATTGATGACCTCCCTACAGATAATGCCAAAAAGGGGGAGAAAATGAAGGAGTGGGTAAAGAAGGGGATTGATAATGGGCTATACCTTGACACAGAAAAGGATGCAATGCTCAGAGATATTCCTTTGCCAGATGGTAGTAAAAAGGTTGATGTTACCAAAAATGCACTTGATGACGCTGTCATAAGTGTAAAGAAGGATAGAGTGGCAAAGGATCTAGCAAGGTGGAATGAGGAGAAAAGAGCTTTCATGAAGCTGAATGCGCAGGGTTGTTCTGGTGAAAAGGTGATCAAAATCCGATTCCAAAAAGAAATCTTACTAGAAAAGTAAGGAAACCCAAATCCACACCATCCATCCTTCAAAAGCACACTCCAAAATCACTGTCCAAAAGCCACCAACATCAAACCTCCACCCAAACAGTTGTTACAACAACTGCTCCCACTCAAACACACACCACTTCAACACACACCACCACCACTGCCTTACCACCACCATCTGTTCCTGCCCTAAAGCAAAAGACAGCAGATGGCAAAACATATGCTGTAATGACAACAGTGGTTGAAACACCAGTTGTTTCAACAGCTGTTAGTCAACCACAAATCACTGATTCACCCAAAACATCATCTGCCCCCCCTAATATAAAAAGGAGAAGGGTTGTCATATCAGATGATGATTCTCCATCACCACCACCAAAAGCTTCAAAATCCCAAGCACTTGTCACAGTTTCAAAACCCATTCCTCTCTCTTCAGCTCAACTATACAAACCCTTACCTCCTGCAGGTGTTCAATTTCCTCTTGAACTTGTAACAGTCAGAGAAGAAATAAAGTCCTTCTACTATGAGGATGACCCTGCCAAAAGGAGTCTGCCATCCCTTGAAGGATACCCCAGGCCAACTAATATTGAAGAATACTTGAAAATCAAGGCCAAGCAAGCAGAGGATATCTCAATCAAAAACAAACAAGGGAAATCTGATAGAGAGTATCAACAAAACTATCAGTTTCTGCTTACACAGGTCAAAGCTTTGGAACAGTTTGCAAAGAATGTATGTCGGCAAATCTCAGAAAAGGCAGATGAGTCCTTGAGAAAAGACTACATTGAAAACATCATGACCTACAAGACATTCAAAGGGGAGAAGCATATGTTCAGAAACTGGACTATTCCTGAGCTTGAAAAGGAAGTAGCCAGGATTCATGAAATGATCAAGAATAAAGTCAAACAGACTCCCCCAGAAAAATTTAAAAGGGTTGAAGCTGATAAGGCCTTAGAGCTGAAGAGAATGAAAGAGGAACTGATAATTGCTGAATATGGGTCAAAGAACTCTGTGTCTAAGTGGGGAGAAGCGAGGGTCAGGGCCACCTACAAGAGTTTGGAAGAGCTAAGGAAGAAAGATCCAAAAGCTCCATAAAAGCCTGACTACTCCAAAGCAGAGGTTTCGAAAGGATCATCAAAGCCACATCTCAAAAGAACCACTGCTCCTGCTGGCACTGCCATCTACAAAAGAAGGAGACAAAGCCAGTTAGGTACTGAAACAGTTCAAGAGATTCTTACTGGAAATGCCGTTGTGAAAACGGGCACGTTGCTAATGTTGAAAGAAGAATTTGAACTGGAAAAATCTGCACATACTGCTCAGCCAGTTATGAATAGGCCAGCCTCACCAAACTCCTCAACAAATAACGATCTCCCAAGAAACCCATCTCGCCTAAAAATACAAGAGTGGAAAACTGACAAACAGAACCACGTAATGACTATGGTCAGGGCAGATGGCGAAGTGAAGAAATTTACAAGGGAACAAGCTCTTAGCCTGAGACTTGAAGATTTGCAGGATCTCCTTGATCTTCCACTTAGCAGGGATGAAGATGATACAGATGCCTTAACCTTCGAACTACAATTCAAAGGGCAAATAAGGGAACTGTTGTTGAGGCAATAAAAATCTACAATAATGGAGAGTTTTGGCATTATCTGTTCCAGGGGGAGATTGTTGGGATTGAACCCTACCAAAGAAACAGATAATAAAAGCCAAAACTAGATCACAGCAGTAGATTCAAAATAAGCAGATGTCTGGTTGCAAGTCTCTCCTCTTGAAAGTGATTTCAACATCTGCTGACCTCCTACCTGCTGATCATGCAATCTGCTGACCTATAACTGTTGACCAAGACAAAGTCTGATAGAAGAACTAAATCTCTGCTGCTCAATCTACTGCCTTGGTTCAAGCTCTGCTGATCATGACAAGTAATGCTGGGTTCACAGCAGTGGAAGGATGCAGCAGCAGTTTATGCTTAGTTTATGCATTGAAATGTAATATCAGTAGTTAGCATAGCAGTGTTTGTAAAGATCAGAGGTTAGAGTTTGTTAGGAGGTTAGAGGTCACTTTCATGGTGACGTCAGCTTTGATGCTCAGTGGTTTGCGAGTGCCTATAAATAGAACAGTACTATGTACTGTTCTGTTCAGCTCATTCACCATCTTCTTTCTGCACGAACAAACACTGAGCTCAGGCTGAGGGGGAGTTTGCATATCATACACACATTGTAATCAGAGTTTAAAAATAAATTTAATCATTTGATTCAGTTTTAGAAAATGTATGATTGATAGCATTTCTTCTGTTTGATTGTGAAAAGTTTGGTTCCATTAAATTCCGCTGCACTACTCTTTCATCTGTTCATCTAAATTCAAACACAAATCACAATCAATCCAAACTCAGATCCTAACAATGATTATTTTGTGAACTACGTAAATATTATTTTTAGAGTAAAAATAATATTACTGGAACATACTGAATATTAACGACTCCAAAATAATACTAACGCCTTCACAAATAAATATCTAAGTTACACTGGTATTATTATTGCCACCCGAACTTCAAATGTAACTTACGTATTTTCAGAAAAATACTCTTACATGCATATTTTGACAAAAGTATTTTTTTGAAAAATTATATGGAATAAAATATAATATTTTTGGGAAAAATATTTATATTTTGGAGATAGAATTAAAATACATTTTAAGTGTGACTTAATAATATATTTTTGGAATTACAAGAAAACGCACATGTATTAAAGCCCCCATCCTTGGAAAGGAATATAATTAATACATAATTACGAAGTGTACACACGAAATAGTTGTCTAACTATTTCCCAAAAACTTAAACCTTAAGCTAAGGCACGGCCGTCCGTCTAATAGAAGTTAGTACGTGTAGGTCGTCGCACAGCAGGTTGACTGGGAGATTTCTAGTTAGAGACGCACTACGGTGAGTTCATGTCCCCCTTTTCTCTTAACTGTTTTCAGTTTTTAAACTGCGGGGGTGAAATACATGTTACTATGATTATGAGTACTTTTACACATGGTATGGTTAGCGTAAGGAGGGTTACTACTTAGATCATGTGAGTGGGTAGGTGGGAACTGGAGGCCATTAATCCTCATTGTAGGACCGAGGGACAATAGCGGTAGATCTATATGGGTGTAGCGAGCCCAGCCCCAGGCCCAACAGTACAGACCTCGGGGTGACTTGGTGCCCGACGCAAAAATCTGCTAGGTTTGAGTCTTCCTACTGCACTTCACACATATCAATGACCTTGCAAACCATTGGTGATCTCTTTATTTCCTTATTTGCTACATACCAGGGATTTTATACTTACAAAGGTTTACATACTCACTACACACATGAACTCGCTCAACTTTTTTGTTGATTTTTCCAACTTACATGTATTTCAGGGAACTAAGGATCTGGCAGGTATGCTACGTTTTCACGCTGCGTTAGACTTATGCGATCATCCAAGTTTAGGGGTTGTGGCTTTTACCTGGACGAGTCGTAGTTCTTAAACTACGTCTGTTTTATGTTTATGGTTATGTCTTCTGAACAATGTTTTTATATTGTTATGTTGTAATTCCGCTGCATGTGTCGACATTTTAAAACTATGTTGTGGTACTTTTATTTTAAAATATGAATCAATGGATGATCTGCATGGTTTTACTTTCATATAGCTTTGTTGTGATTAAGCTATGGTATTAAGAAGTCACACCAAATTAACCCACGCTTCCGCAAAGCCAGGGTGTGACACATATAAAGCTTTTCTTCACCCGTAGCTTCCTTTAATGTTGAGAAAAGAGCCTTATCTCCACAAACATGGCGGTTGCACCCGTGTCAACGAACCATCCTTTTGGGTTTTCACCCATCACGTTGACTTCTTCAATCATAGCTGCTTCTTCGGTTATCATTGCAATCAGAGGCATACCATCCTTGTGACAACCCTCAAAATTACATGTATCCGTACGATTTATTAATGTTAATTAAAGTGCTTGATAACTGTGCTGAATTACTTAACTGCTTTCTGATTTTTGTGTCATACTTACATGTGCTTGTTAACATACTAGTCTTGTGCAGAAAATTGACTAAATAGTCCTGTATGTTTTCCTAAGTGTTGGGAATTAAAAGTGTTACAAAAAGATACATAAAAGACACTATACGGAATAACTTAGCACTTTAACGAACCGGTATCAAACTGAACAACCGGACATTACCCGAAACACCAAAATAATGCTAGAAGTATTGTTTTTATTTTTCTAGACTAGTTATGGTCACCGAACATCTTAACACATCTTATAAACATTAAATACATAAAATACCTAACTAGTTCCATTACATCCTAACTAAATCAAGTAACTAACCATTAAAAGTTACACTTTACCCCCCCCCCTTTTTGATGATCGGTTAGGAGACATGGGCCCTACAAGAGATTTCTTTTATATATTTAATAAGACTTTGTTGGAGTATATTCCAACACAAGATGCCGTATGCCACTAGAATTTTATAAAAACCACTAAAATAATACATTTATCATTTACCATCTTCTTCAACAAAACTCCTCCTCCTACACCTCCATACTTACGACTCAAACACGCCCTCCATACACCTTCATTTTCGTTCCATTCCAATACATTCTAAGGTGGTTCTAAGGTGTCTCGAGCCTATCTAGGAAGGTTGTAAGCAACGGATTTTGAAGGACCTCTTCCATTTGCTTTTATCCACTTAATCTTCATCATAGTTCTTCCCTAGCTTGAAGCTAGTAGTAAGCTTCTTGTTAATCCTTAGATACTTCATGTTTTTTGTGGTTAATAGATATATTATGATGAAACATATGAACACTAAAAGAACACAAACATAAATCTTGGACATAAAGATATGTAATATGATGAAATACGTGTTATGTTTTTCATCATAACTTGAAATACGTGCTATTTTTAAAGGTGTCATTTTTCACAGCAGCAAAAGCTGCATTTTTACTGCGGAAAATACGTGTTATGTTTTTCATCATAACTTGAAATCTGTGTAGAATTAGGTCACGCAATTTGTACTGTAGATGGACACTGATGTGGTAGTAATTCTCCCACTGGAATTTCATAAATCGGACTTACGATGAATTTTAAATAAATTATTCCGTGGACTGAAGTCAGAAAGTGATGAATCTGATTGCAGTCCGGTAAATGAATTTTTGTAAAATACTGGTAATGAATTGGATCCCGAGATTTTTACACAACAATATTTGGATCGTTTAAGACCTTCTGTAAGGAGTTGGGAATTTTTGGAACAGGGTAACTATTTTATTAAAATACCCGAAAACAGCCCAGTTTTGAAGATTAAAGCTGAAACGACATGAGTAGTAATGTGTGTGTCTAAATGTCGGGAAGGTTATCTGAGAATGATCTAACGTGTAATATGTCAATGAAAGTGTTATGTGCAATATCGTATGTTTGCTTTTGAATGGTCATTGATGGGATGTTTATATGGGCGTGAAATGTTAACGTGAGTGCGTGCTATGTGATAGATGCGTGTAGGAACTTTGTGTTTTATTTAAAACAATTAACAAACTAAATGGTAATCATACTAGGGCGTGATTGACCGACCTTGACTGTTAGCTATTTTTGAGAGTCAAACCGAGCAACCAAAGGTGAGTTCACACACTTTCTAAGGCATGGGATTCCCGTTGGTTGGGAATGGGTTAAAGAATTAAAACGGAACCTGCATATCCTCCTTAGGTAGGATATGTATGGCCATCCTCCATAGGTAGGATGCCAATATTAATCCTGCGTATTCTCCTTGGGTAGAATACGTACGTTCGTCCTCCTTGGGTAGGACAACAACCTTAAAACTTACCAGACAAAACTCTATCATTAAGTCCCTCATTTTATATCGATTTAATCGCCGAGGCCGATGGCGAGCGGGTCATTAGTTAATAGCGCTATTAGGTTTAACAAACCTCACACCGTGCCGTTCGGACGGGCGTGTACTAATGGACTATGGCAAACTGTCAATGATGATAGACATTGACGTAGGGCACAACTATTGTTCGTCAGTTGTCGATATCATAACGGTCTAGTGGTTCACATGGGGAAGCCCCCACTAAATATGGATATGGTTTAGGTAATAAAGAAGGAACTGGTTAATCATACTTTCAACTATGGGGTAACCCCCACGACAAGTAAGCCAACGAATGACAAACCATGTTTTCGGAAACAACTTAAAACTAAACAACCAACCATGAACTCACTCAACTTTGTTGTTGACTCTTTGTTACATGCCTTACAGGTCGTTAGATGCTTATGGAGCTTGCACGAGGAGGAGGTCGTTGTGGGGTATGGACTGTTATGTCCCATACTTAACATTTGAACTTTATGAACTTATAAGACTTATGTTTTGGTCTCACGTTTTATGCTTCCGCTGTTTAATTTGAACTTGGTTAACTTTCTTTTGGTCACCAATTGTATTGTGGTTGGCTTTATTTACTTAATTATGTTGTTCAATATGATTGGCGGCTCGATCCTGGTCATGTCACGCCTCCAAGCGGTGATACTCCGCATGGTGGATTTTGGGGGTGTGACAGATTGGTATCAGAGCCATTGGTTATTGTGAAATAGGTTTTAAAAAGTGAAAAGCTTTTTGACAAAACCAGACTATAACTTGTACAGTGCTCAATGATCCACAACGATGCTTCGCTCTACGTGCAAGACTCGACACAGTAGGTGGTATGATTTATGTTATATTGTCTGTTAGATAGTTCACACTGTGCATTAGTTAACATGATAACTGCTATTTGAACCTTGTGTGCTTACTCTCTACTGTCGTCCCACACATACGCACTTTCGCGACACTTTTCTCACTTACGTTGCTTCGTTGTGAAGATCATGAACGGACGTGGAGGACGTATCAACCTAACTCAAGCCCAGCTGACGGCTTTAATCAATGAACGAGTTGCTGAGGCACTCGCAGCAGCTCCAGCAGGAGGTATAACCTGCTACTTCGACCTATCCTAGGATGTTTAGATCCTACTCTCATAAACCAACCTTTGTGATAAACTTTGTCCTTCCTTACTCTCACGACAGGTCAACCTGCACAGCCTCCTATGTGCACATTCAAAACCTTCATGGATTGCCGACCTAGTACTTTCAGCGGCACAGAAGGGGCTGTAGGTCTTCTTCACTAGTTCGAGAAGCTTGAGTTTGTTTTTGAGATGTGTGAATGCCTTGAAGATCGTAGGGTGAAATTTGCTACTGGAACGCTTGAAGGTGCTGCCTTAACCTGGTGGAAAGCACAGGTTCAACTGCTTAGGCTGGCGGTTGCTAATGACACCCCATGGAACGACTTCAAAGAACTGATCAAAGAAGAGTACTGTAGTCGTGACGACATACACAAGCTAGAGGTGGAATTTTTCAATTTGAAGATGACGGGGTCTGAGATCGAGGCATACACAAAGAGGTCGAATGAACTAGCTATCTTGTGTCCCACTACGGTGGATCCTCCTATCAAATGTATTGAGCTGTACCTCAAGGGTCTAGTACCAGAGATTCAGAGTCACGTGACTTCAGCTAACTTGGGTACCATTCAACAAGTTATACGACTAGCTCACCGTCTCACTGATCAGGCAGTTGAGCAGAACATGCTGCCCAAGCGTATTAGCGCTACTACTTCTGATGCTCCCAATGATAACAAGCGCAAGTGGGATGGAAATTCGGGCAAGGGTTCTACTTCAGTTCAGTCTCAGTCCCAGCGGCGAAAGACTGATGACCACCAGAGTCCTGGTCAGCAATTTTCACGTAATCAAGGACAGGGTGGATACCGAGGGAACCACCCTAAGTTCAACCGGTGCAACAAGCATCATAGCGGGTAGTGCCACAAGGGTCGTTGTCTGAGGTGTAACAAGCTTGGTCATGCAGCAAAGGATTGCAGGAGCGCATGACCAGCAAATCGGAATCGCCAACAACAACAACAAGCTCCACAGAACCACCAGCAGCAGCAACAGCAGGGCAATAGAGGATGCTTTCAGTGTGGCGCTGAAGGCCACTTTAAAAAGAACTGTCCTCAGCTGAACCAGAATCAGAACAGCAACAACCAAGGAAACGGGAACAACAATGGAGGCAACAACGGGGGTAACAATAATGGCAATAGCGCCCGAGGTCGTGCCTTCGTGATTGGTCAGGGTGATGCAAGGAACGATCCCAACGTTGTGATGGGTAAGTTTCTTCTGGACGACTTCTTTGTTACTGTTTTATTTGATTCGGGTGCCGATACTAGTTATGTGTCGTTAAAAGTTAGCCAAAGGCTTAAGCGCACTCCAACAATTCTGAACACCAAACACACGGTAGAGCTAGCAAACGGTAAAAGTCTTGAAGCCACACACATAGTTAAGGGATGTAACCTCGTCCTAGCTGGTCAGACCTTCTCTATTGATCTTATTCCTATCGTTCTGGGTAGTTTCGACGTTGTTATTGGGATGGATTGGTTATCTCATCAGCAAGCGGAAATTCTTTGCAACGAGAAGATTGTCCGCATCCCTCGTTCTGGTAAAGAACCCCTTGAAATTCGTGGCGACAAGAGTGGTGCTGTTGTGGGCATCATCTCTTTCCTTAAGGCCCCGAAGTGTTTGTGAAAGGGCCACACTGCTATTCTAGCCCTCGTTTCTGATACATCCTCGGAAGAAAGGAAGATAGTAGACATACCTATTGTACGTGATTTTCCTGAGGTATTTCCTGAGGAGTTACCTTGTCTTCCGCCTCATCGCCAAGTTGAATTTCAAATCGAGCTAGCCCCTGGAGCAGCGCCCATAGCACGAGCACCTTATCGTCTAGCTCCATCATGTCACACCCCTAATTTCCACGTGTCACCAGTGGGCCCGGTGGGGGAGTATCGTGACGTAATTGATATCATCATAGTCAAACAACACAAATTATAATGCACAGCGGAAGCAATAAAATAGATTTATTTCAACCAAACAAAATGTAATATCCAGGTATCACATATAGCTGAAATAGATCCACAGGCGGATCGAAATAAAAAGGAGAAAACTGTTCAACAGATAATGGCATCCAAGTTTGCGAGACTCTAACGATGCTAAGGAGTGGCCAGCCTATTTCGTGTAGAACCTGCACTTAATCTTTTTGGGGAAAATACGTCAGTTTACACTGGTAAATACAATTTAACTGACTCATTTTGAAAACATTTTAAAAATCGATTAGAATGCACATGGCACAAAACTTTTTATAACTTGGGATAATTAATCCAATTTAAACTTGTAAAAGAATTACATGTTTGTTATGCGTTTAGTCGCCCGGTTCGTGCCGGGTTTAAGATTAATAGACACACCACATAGTATAAATCCGCGGCGGGAAACCAACGGTTATACCTTAATAATATGGACACATTGTCGGGTGTACGCCTACACCCGCGTGTCAAGGTCGTGGCCATTTCATGAATGATGCCAAGGATATCCGGGACATGGTCATTAAACTCCCAAAGGCGTAAAACAAACAAAACCAATTTTTAAACGGGTCACATTGATAATACCCAACTACTAATGAGTTAGGGTCAATTGCCCGACCAAGCGGTATTTTATATACCGTACCCCAAGCCCGTATAAGGGAAAATAAGTTAAAAGTATTTACCTGAGCAAGTATAAACCACAATAAGCAAATGCAAGTGTCTTTTACTGGTCTCCTATTATGGAACGAAGGTTTTTAATAACCTATTAGAATCCTAACGGGTCTTTAATATAGCCTAAGCTTAGACCGGTTAGTTTCAAGGAATAAATACGGTTTAATCGCATGGAAGGCGAAAACTGGGAAGGAATGTGATTTAGACCCAACAAGTTTGGAGACTCATATAATATGGGTAAATTAAACACATTCTGGATTTTGAGACAAAGATGATATGGTTTGACCCGTTTCGGCTAACATGTGTAAACTAGTTACATAAACTGACCCGAACGCGAAAATGCGTAACGGGTAACCATATAAATCATATACAAGTTTCCTGAGATTATATGCACCAAATATGTTGTGATATCAGTAAGATATGTCCTATTATGCCCAAAATAATTTTAAACTCAAACTATGCCTCATAAGGGCATTTTGGTCATTTAAAAGGGTATAAAAGAGTTAAGCTAGCAATCTGAGTTATATATCTGAATAAATCAGTAAATATGCTTAGTTTACTATGTTATAACAGTAGAATATCATATGTATGTGAATTTTATTAATTATAACCATCCTATGCGCCGAAAGGGCATTTTGGTAATTTCACATAAGCCTAAAAGGTCAAAACTGGAAATCTGAGTTTGAAACCTTAGTTTACTGTTATAATATAAAGTTTTACTAAATATTTCAGTAGGTATCAACTCTTATATATATAAACTAGTTTTGATACATACTATGTCGTAAAAATGCCTAAAGAGGCGATTTGGAGCCATTTCCGGGTTTTGAAAGAAAAGCTGATGTTTTTATAATTCCAAAAGGCTCAAAATAATATATTTAACATAATAAATCAGTAGAAAAAGGTTTGAGGTCAAAAGGATTTATAAAACTCATTTTATAGCCAAAAAGGGCATAACCGGCAATAACCGAATTAAGCTTAAAACTCTAAGTTATGCTCAGCCTAAAAATAAATAAAAATCTCCAAAAATCCCAGAATATTATTATATATATTAGTGGGTATAAATTTTAATATAAAAATTTGGGTTTAGATAGGCTATATGCAATTTACGCCATTTAATTACTAAGAAAGCTTCTAATTACGCTAATGAGCATATCTCTTAATCTAGACCTCAAACTGATGTCAAATTTTAGGTACAAGTTTATAGTTCAATAACTAAGATGCCTACCCTTTTATGTTTTCAAAAATCACAATTTATGGACATATGGGCATAATGGTCAACATATGGGCATTTAACGGAAACTTGCATAATAATTAGACAACTAGTGAACCAAGCCGTATAATCACAGAGGGTTATACTAACATGTTACTAGGTCCAAAAGAAGCTCTACGGCAATCCTAAACTTGACTAAAACGGGTCAGAACTGAAAGTCAAAGCGAAAGTCAAACTATGCGACTTTCGGTTCCAAACTGGGTCTAAACAGAAAATTGTCGAGTTGAACATGTTGGGACATGTTCTTACATTAGTTACCAAGTTATATTAATGATCAAACAGGTTGCTTGTATCCTACATTGCTAATTATGAGTTAATTTGGATTTAAGCATTCTGTTGACTTTAAAGTATGCTTTGACTCGACAATTAACATGGTTAGAGTGGGAATCTGGAAATACCCTTTTAAGGGTTTGTTACCCACATAATTACCTACTTATAGGTATTTTTAATTCGAGATTTGACTGAGTAATTTTTAACTAATCTCGAAGTCAAACCTTAATTACGATAGTTTGACTTTTAGCTAATTAACTAAGCTAAACTTAATTATGAATGATTAAGATCACTTACAAAGGTCCTAAATAGGATTAGGGACTTAAGAGGAACTTGTTTGCTTTCCAGAGAAGCTCCAAGAATGTTCCAAGTGGGTTGCAAAATGAATGATCAAAAGTTACAACCTTCACTCCTTTATATAGTGACCAAGGGAGCTCAAGATCATTCCATGCAACTCTACAATTGTTGTGTGATCACCCAGGTGTCCCTAGAGGGCTAAATACTGCCTAGCAAGTCCCTGGTTTCGAAAACCATAACCTTAAGTCGGTGTAACAGGCTGAACAGGCAGCTGCCCATTTTCTGCTGCCAGTGACAGGCTTACGGACCGTAAGCCTAAGCTCTTGCGGTCCGTATGCAGCTCTTGCGGACCGTATGCTGAGAAGGTTGCGGTCCGTAACCGACCTTTGCTGAAATCGCCTAGGTATGCACCTTACGGACCGTAAGCTTAAAGCCATACGGTCCGTAACCGTTGGCCAGATGCCAAAAATTTTGTGAACATCTAAGTATTGACCATGCAATTGTGAAATGCCGAATCTTCAGGCCTTTACTGCAGTGTAGGGTCCATTATTTCAGGTTTTGCATGCTTGCATGAACATCTTTACCTTGGATTCTTATGGCAAGCTTTAAATTGACGGAAATACCAAGAACAAGTCTTGGATTCTCACAATTGATGAACATGCTTGATTAAATTATTTCCAACTTCCTTCACAAGGATTTGATTCAGAATTTTCTTGTAGTAACATTCCTAATAACCCAATTTCCATAAAAAGATGGAATTTTATTTATTTAGAAGACAACCGGTTAATATATCAGATGTTTATCAAATGAATTAAGGGTCTTGGGATTTATAATTTGGGTCGCTCAGAGGTGTATTAATAACATGTCGCCCTTGGGTCATTCAGAGGTATTTTTTAATAACATGACGCCCTTTTAAATCCTACCATACATCTTTTTATTTGATCCGGGTTCCTGACACGTTTGTCTTTCATGACACGTGTCTTTATTTTATTGGGCAGGAATTTTCGAGGTGTTACACATCAGAACTTGAAGAACTGTCCATGCATCTACAAGAACTCTTGGAAAAGGGTTTCATACGTCCTAGCTCTTCGCCCTAGGGAGCTCCAGTGTTATTCGTGAAGAAGAAAGACGGTACCTTCAGGATGTGTATTGACTACCGCGAACTCAACAAGGTGACCATGAAGAATCGTTATCCTCTTCCACGCATTGATGACTTGTTCGACCAGTTGCAAGGGTCGAGTTATTACTCTAAGATTGATTTGAGATCGGGATACCATCAGCTGAGAGTCAGAGGAGGACGTCTCTAAAACAGCATTCAAAACTCGTTTCGGCCATTACGAGTTTCTGGTTATGCCTTTCGGATTAACGAATGCACCTGCGGTCTTCATGGATCTCATGAACCGAGTGTGCAAACCTTACCTGGATAAATTTTTCATAGTCTTCATCGACGACATCCTGATCTATTCGAAGAGTCAGGAGGAACACGAGCAACACCTGAGGCTTATTCTGGAACTTCTTCGAAAAGAGCAGTTGTATGCCATGTTTTCGAAATGTGACTTATGGCTTCGCGAAGTCCACTTTCTGGGCCACGTGGTGAACAGGGATGGAATTCATGTTGATCCATCCAAGGTTGACTCGATCAAGAACTGGCCTGCACCCCGCACACCAACAGAAATCCGCCAATTCTTGGGTTTGGCAGGATATTACAGAAGATTTATCAAGGATTTCTCAAAGATTGCGCAACCTCTTACTTCACTGACTCAGAAGGGTGTCACCTATCGTTGGGGTGATGCACAGGAATCCGCATTTCAGCACTTGAAAGATAGACTTTGCAGTGCACCAATCCTCTCATTGCCTGAAGGCATAGATGATTTTGTGGTTTACTGCGACGCTTCCATCCAAGGACTTGGTTGCGTGTTGATGCAACGTGACAAGGTTATTGCCTACGCATCGCGCCAACTTAAAATTCACGAAAGGAACTACACTACGCACGACTTGGAATTGGGAGCAGTTGTTTTCGCACATAAGATATGGAGACATTACCTGTACCGTACCAAGTGCACCATTTACACCGATCACAGGATTCTCGAGCATATCTTCAAGTAAAAGGAGTTAAACATGCGGCAACGCCGATGGGTCGAGCTCTTGAACGATTACGAACGTGCGATCAAATATCATCCGGGCAAGGCCAATGTTGTGGCTGACACCCTCAGTCGAAAGGATACCATACCTAAGCATGTACGTGCGTTACAGCTTACTATTCACTCTAGCCTTCCCGCTCAAATACGAGATGCTCAGGTCGAAGCATTGAAAGCAGAGAACGTCAGGGCTGAGTCCTTACGAGGAACAAGGCAGTGGCTAGAACAAAAGGAAGACGGCGCCTACTATGTAAATGGGAGCATCTGGGTTCCACTCTATGGTAATCTACGTGAGCTTGTGATGGATGAGGCACACAAGTCTCGTTATTCGGTACATCCTGGTTCGGATAAGATGTACCATGATCTCAAGACTACATACTGGTGGCCTAGCAGGAAAGCCCACATAGCAACTTACGTTAGCAAATGTTTGACTTGTGCGAGAGTCAAAACCGAATATCAGAAACCATCAGGCCTACTTCAACAACCAGAGATCCCGAAATAGAAATGGGAGCAAATTTCCATGGATTCCGTTACTGGCCTACCTAGATCTCAACGCGGAGATGATACCATTTGGGTAATCGTGAATCGACTGACCAAGTCTGCACACTTCTTGGCTATCAAGGAAAACTGACAAGTTTTCTACCCTAGCAGACATCTACCTAAAGGAAGTAGTATCTGTGACAACCCTCAGCAAATCAGGTACCCGTATGAATTAATTAATATTTAATTAATGCTTAATTACTGTGCTTGCTTACGGTTGTGAATAAACTGCTTCTTGATTTCTGATACATACATATACATGCATCATACTTTATTGTCACTCCATTTATTACACAGAACTATAGTGACAAACTTGATGCACAAAAGCACAGTAGCACAATGAACGGATAACCCAGTAAACATGCTGCCATAGCCAGCACAAGACAGGCACTGTCTCTAAGGCCAGTATGAGCCGGGAATAGATTACTACACTAGCAGGGAGTGTAGGGAGGTGAGGATTGTAAAACTGCGTCACTAGGTGATAGTTATAGTGACGGGATGTGCCTAAAACATGTATTAACTACAAAATTCTGCACTATATTACAAAATTCAGCATTTTATTTAACTAGTAAAGTGCAAAAACATGGGAAAATAATACTAGACACTTTCCAAAGTGTCGGGGATTCATTGTGTCACTAAAAATAATATTAAAGACACTTTAAATGCTTAATTAGCACTTTAACGGATTAATATCCAACCGAACAACCGGACTTTACCTGGAACATAAAAATATTGTCAATGACATTGTTTTTTCCTTTTCTGAGCTAGTTAGGGTCCCCGAACACCCTAACACCCGTTATAATACACTACACACTAATAACTAACTTAAATCCCTAACTAACCTAACTAGTACTCAACCATATCATTAAAATCAAACTAAATACCCCCCCCCCTTTAACCGAACCGGTCCCCATGTGGGACACTCTCCCCAAATTATGATTATTTTATTTGCCTATGTCTAATATCTTGTTGACACAATACACCATGGATAATACACTAATATGGTCTATAAGTAAACCCAAGAGATCACATTTCATTCACTTCAAAACACTACACAAAATTGCATCTCTCTCTTTCCCTCTCTTTGAGTTCGGCCGAAACCATAGCCAACCATCTCACCATCATCAAGCTTTGATCAAGACATTCCACATACATACAAGTGTGCAAGGTGACATACGAGGAGACCCAGTGCTTTCGAAACCTCACGAACCTCACTACGTTGCTTTTATCCACCTTGTTTTCGCTTTGATTCTTCCCTAGCCTCGAGCTAGTAGTAAGTGCTTCTAAACACTCTCTTGTTCATGTTTAAAGTGGTTAATAAGAAATTTAACGGCTAAAACTCAAGAACATACAAGAACAAATCTAAAAGTCTTTAAAGAAAGATGAATATGTTGGTTAAAGAGAAACAAATGGTGTAAATCTTATGAATCTTGTTTAGATATGATTATTTTATGTTGTTAGTGGCTAGTGGTGGAATGGATCGTCATCTAACCATGCTAGATCATGTTCATGGAACATGAACTAGCAATATGTTAAGTGTAGAAGATACAAGATGACGAACCCTTCCTTACATGAACATGAACTTGTGTAAAAGTGATTTTTCTTGTAAAATAGAGTTCTAAACTAGTAGATCTAAAGATCTACAAGTGGTATTTTTGAAGAACCAAGTGTAAGATGCAAATCATGTTTAAAAGCCGGATCTTTCATGAACTAAAAGCATTTTTGTGAACAAACAAGTGTGTAAACACCTGTGTGACAAAAGGATTTAACAAAGAAATATTTTCGTAATTTTTGGACTAGAAGTTGTAAAGTTACATTTCCTTTAAAAATAAAATTTCCAAGAAACTGATTTTATTTTTAAAGATGGAAAGATCTACTAAATATGTTATAAAGTTACTACATACTTTTATACAACTTACAAGTTCATGTGTTTGCGGTTTTTGCTTACTTTTGACTAGTTTGAAGTTTGAATGATGTATGTTGATAATTGGAAAATTGTTGATTGAATTTTGAAAAGAAAATGATACGCTAGTAAGCGTGGCCACCTCCAGTTACAGATGAAACTCTGGCGAAATTTTTCCAGAAATATAACACTTGGAAAATATTACTGCAACAAGTGTTATGAAATTATTTTAACTTGTTTTTCCAAATAAAGTTCGTCATGATTTTTATTACAAAATTACCAAGTGTCGGAGGTGGATTTTCATAAATAAAACTTGTTAAATATATATTTAGAATATATATTTCATAGTGAAACACTTGTGTGATTTTATGATTATTTTGTGAACTATATGTATATTATTTTTAGAGTAAAAATAGTATCACTTGGAATATCATTGTGTTACGACTTCCAAAATAATATCAACGCCCTCACAAATAAATATTTAAGTTACACCGGTATTATTATTACCACACGAACGTTAAAATGTAACTTATGTATTTTCAGGAAATACTCTTAAATGCGTATTTTGATAAAAGTAGTATTATTTTGGAAAATTGTATGGAATAAAATATAATAGTTTTGGGAAAAATATGTATATTTTGGAGTTAGGATATTTTCGACAAATGAATTAAAATATAATTTATTAAGTGAGACTTAAAAATATATTTTTGGAATTATAAGAAAACGCACATGTGTTGAAACCCCCATCCTTGGGAAGGAATATAATTAATAAATAATTAAGAAGTGTAAATACGAAATAGTTGCCTAACTATTTCCCAAAGACGTTAAACCTTAAGCCAAGGCACGACCGTCCGTCTAATAGAAGTTAGTACGTGTAGGTCGTCACGCAGCAGGTTGATTGGGAGTTACTATTTCGAGACGCACTTCTGTGAGTTCATGTCCCCCTTTTCTTTTAACTGTTTTCAGTTTTTATACTTCGGGGGTGAAATACATGTTACTATGATTACGAATACTTTTTACATGGTATGGTTAGAGTAAGGAGGGTTACTACTTAGATCATGTGAGTGGGTAGGCGGGAACTGGAGGCCATTAATCCTCATTGTAGGACCGAGGGTCATTAGCGGTAGATCTATCTGGGTGTAGCGAGCCCAGCCCCAGGCCCAACAAAATGGACCTCAGGGTGACTTTGTACCCGACGCAAAAATCTGCTAGGTTTGAGTCTTCCTACTGCACTTCACACATATCAATGGCCTTGCAACCCATTGGTGATCTCTTTATTTCCTTATTTTCTACATACCAGGGATTTTTATACTTACAAAGGTTTTACATACTCACTTTACATGAACTCGCTCAACATTTTTGTTGATTTTTCCAACTTACATGTATTTCAGGGAATTAAGGATCTGGCGAGGTATGCTACGTTTTCACGTTGCGTAAGAAAAATGAGGTCATCCAAGTTTAGGGGTTGTGGCTTTTACCTGGACGAGTCACAAGTCTTAAGCTGTGCTTGTTTCGTGTTTGTGGTTGTGTCTTTTGAACAATGTTTTTATTTAGTTGTGTTGTAAACTCGATGCATGTGTCAACGCTTTAAAACAATGTTGTGGTACTTTTATTTTTAAACATGAACCTATGGATGATCATCATGGTTTTACTTTCATATAGCTTGTTGTGATTAAGCTATGGTATTAACAAGTCACACCAAATAAACCCACGCTTCCGCAAAGCCAGGGTGTGACAGTATCAAGGCACGGAGTGCCAACCTCTATCATCTCTGATCGAGACTCACATTTTACATCCGAATTGTGGCAAGCTATGCACAAAGCCTTTGGTTCTCGATTAGACATGAGCACGGCATATCATCCACAGACGGATGGGCAATCTGAATGCACCATCCAAACCTTTGAAGACATGCTTAGGGCATGTGTAATCGACTTTGGTAGTGGCTGGGAAAAAGACCTCCCGTTAGTGGAGTTTTCATATAACAACAGTTACCACACAGTATCCAGGCCGCTCCGTTCGAGGCATTGTATGGACGGAAGTGCCGATCGCCTCTTTGTTGGGCAGAGGTTGGCGACAGTCAAATCACAGGCCCAGAACTTGTAGTAGATACAACCGAAAGGATTGCTCAGATATGACAACGAATGGCGGCAGCTCGTGACCGTTAGAAAAGCTATGCTGATAAGCGAAGAAAGCTACTCGAGTTCCAGGTTGGGGATCGAGTGCTACTCAAAGTCTCACCTTGGAAAGGTGTAGTTCGTTTTGGCCAACGAGGCAAACTCAATCCGTGTTATGTCGGACCGTTCAAAATCATTGAGAAAATTGGCAAAGTCGCTTACAAGTTGAATCTACCTGAAGAACTTAGTGGAGTTCACAACGTATTCCATGTGTCGAATCGGAAGAGGTGTCTGTCAGATGAGACCCTCATAGTTCCTCTTAAGGAGCTCACTATCGACGACCAGCTGCGATTCGTTGAGGAACCAATAGAGATCACTAATCGAGATGTTAAGATTCTCAAACGAACCAGAATACCTCTCGTCCGAGTTCGTTAGGATTCCCGTCATGGCCCAGAGTATACCTGAGAACAAGCAGACCAAATAAAACTCAAGTACCCCCAGCGGTTTAAGAAAAGTGCAACCACTACTGAGGCTGAAGCTACAGCAGAATTTCGGGACGAAATTCCAAACCAATGGGGGGATGATGTGACACCCCAGGAAAACCAGGAAACCACGCAACTTAACTAGCTTCCTCAGTAACCACGTGCTAAATTTCGGGACGAAATTTTCTTAACAAGGGGAGAATGTGACAACCCTCAAAATTACATGTATCCGTACGATTTATTAATGTTAATTAAAGTGCTTGATAACTGTGCTAAATTACTTAACTGCTTTCTGATTTCTGTGTCATACTTACATGTGCTTGTTAACATACTAGTCTTGTGCAGAAAATTGACTAAATAGTCCTGTATGTTTTCCTAAGTGTTGGGAATTAAAAGTGTTACAAAAAGATACATAAAAGACACTATACGGAATAACTTAGCACTTTAACGAACCAATATCAAACCGAACAACCGGACATTACCTGAAACACCAAAATAATGCTAGAAGCATTATTTTTATTTTTCTAGACTAGTTATGGTCACCGAACATCTTAACACATCTTATAAACATTAAATACATAAAATACCTAACTAGTTCCATTACATCCTAACTAAATCAAGTAACTAACCATTAAAAGTTACACTTTACCCCCCCCCCCCCTTTTGATAACCGGTTAGGAGACATGGGCCCTACAAGAGATTTCTTTTATATATTTTATTGGACTTTGTTGGAGTATACTCCAACACAAGATGCCATATGCCACTAGAATTTTATAAAAACCACTAAAATAATACATTTATCATTTACCATCTTCTTCAACAAAACTCCTCCTCCTACACCTCCATACTTACGGCTCAAACACCCCCTCCATACACCTTCATTTTCGTTCCATTCCAATACATTCTAAGGTGGTTCTAAGGTGTCTCGAGCCTATCTAGGAAGGTTGTAAGCAACGGATTTTGAAGGACCTCTTCCATTTGCTTTTATCCACTCAATCTTCATCATAGTTCTTCCCTAGCTTGAAGCTAGTAGTAAGCTTCTTGTTAGTCCTTAGATACTTCATGTTTTTGGTGGTTAATAGATATATTATGATGAAACATATGAACACTAAAAGAACACAAACATAAATCTTGAACATAAAGATATGTAATATGATGAAATAATGCTAGTATGATGTTTTCTTGTTTATGTTGATGATGGTACTTGACATGATAAATCTGAGTTAAATAAATGATAACCTGCTGCAAGTGATGTTAAATGTCGTTGTTGATCACTAAACATGTTAACGGAACAAATAGGACTTGCGTTAGAGCACTATACGGTGAAAACAGCTTCTGTCCAAGCATTTACAGCCAACTTCACAGGTCGATATTTAACGAAAAACTGATTTTCTTGAGTCTATAACGTGTTATTTCGAAATACAGTTCTAATGGCACTGGAATCATAATTTTTGGACTTCGTTTGCTATTTTTAAAGGGGTCGTTTTTCATAGCAGCAAAAGCTGCATTTTTACTGCTGAAAATACGTGTTATGTTTTTCGTCATAACTTGAAATCTGTGTAGAATTAGGTCACGAAATTCATACTGTAGATGGACACTGACGTCTTAGTAATTCTCCCATTGGAATTTCATATATCGGACTTACGATGAATTTTAAATAAATTATTCCGTGGACTGCAGTCAGAAAGTGATGAATCTGATTGCAGTCCGGTAAATGAATTTTAGTAAAATATTGGTAATGAATTGGATCCCGATATTTTTACACAATAATATTTTGATCGTTTAAGACTTTCTGTGAAAAGTTGGGAATTTTTGGAACAGGGTAACTATTTTATTAAAATACCCGAAAACAGCCCAGTTTTGAAGATTAAAGCTGAAACGACATGAGTAGTAATGTGTGTGTCTAAATGTCGGGAAGGTTATCTGAGAATGATCTAACGTGTTATATGTCAATGAAAGTGTTATGTGCAATATCGTATGTTTGCTTTTGAATGGTCATAGATGGGATGTTTATATGGGCGTGAAATGTTAACGTGAGTGCGTGCTATGTGATAGATGCGTGTAGGAACTTTGTGTTTTATTTAAAACTATTAACAAACTAAATGGTAATCATACTAGGGCGTGATTGACCGACCTTGACTGTTAGCTATTTTTGAGAGTCAAACCGAGCAACCAAAGGTGAGTTCACACACTTTCTAAGGCATGGGATTCCCGGTGGTTGGGAATGGGTTAAAGAATTAAAACGGAACCTACATATCCTCCTTGGGTAGGATATGTACGGCCATCCTCCATAGGTAGGATGCCAATATTAATCCTGCGTATTCTCCTTGGGTAGAATACGTACGTTCGTCCTCCTTGGGTAGGACAACAACCTTAAGACTTACTAGACAAAACTCTATCATTAAGTCCCTCATTTTATATCGATTTAATCGCTGAGGCCGATGGCGAGCGGGTCATTAGTTAATAGCGCTATTAGGTTTAACAAACCTCACACCGTGCTGTTCGGACGGGCATGTACTAATGGACTATGGCAAACTGTCAATGATGATAGACATTGACGTAGGGCACAACTATTGTTCGTCAGTTGTCGATATCATAACGGTCTAGTGGTTCACATGGGGAAGCCCCCGCTAAATATGGATATGGTTTGGGTAATAAAGAAGGAACTGGTTAATCATACTTTCAACTATGGGGTAAACCCCACGGCAAGTAAGCCAACGAAAGACAAACCATGTTCTCGAAAACAACTTAAAACTAAACAACCAACCGTGAACTCACTCAACTTTGTTGTTGACTCGTTGTTACATGCCTTACAAGTCGTTAGATGCTTATGGAGCTTGCACGAGGAGGAGGTCGTTGTGGGGTATGGACTGTTATGTCCTGTACTTAACATTTGAACTTTATGAACTTATAAGACTTATGTTTTGGTCTCACGTTTTATGTTTCAGTTGTTTCATTTGAACTTGGTTAACTTTCTTTTGGTCACCAATTGTATTGTGGTTGGCTTTATTTACTTAATTATGTTGTTCAATATGATTGGTGGCTCGATCCTGGTCATGTCACGCCTCCAAGCGGTGATACTCCGCATGGTGGATTTTGGGGGTGTGATAATCCTCATCAACCATATGCGCACGCTCACGCTTAGGTTTCTTGCATTGGTTAGCACGATGCCCCATCTCGTTACAGTTGTAACAAGTACCTTGGAAAGGCGTAGGCTTCTTTTACACAACCCCCTTTTTTGGTCCAAGGTTGTTAACCTTTGCTTTCCCCTTGTTGTCCTTCTTACCCCTTTTTCCTTTATTGCCCTTTAAGGACTCCCCAGTTTCCACCATGTTTGCCTTAGCCGAAACTTGCAAAATAGTGCCTTTTTGGGCCACATTGTTGTCCTCTTCTATACAAAGATGGACGACAAGTTCCTCCACAGTCATTTCCTTTCGTTTGTGCTTTAGGTAGTTTTTAAATTCTACCCACGAAGGAGGCAATTTCTCAATCATGGCTGCCACTTGAAAAGTCTCGCTAATTACCATGCCCTCAGCGTGAATGTCATGAAGTATAATTTGTCACTCTTGGACTTGGTTCATAACAGTCTTGTTATCAACCATTTTGAAGCCAAGAAACGGGCGACAACAAATTTCTTTGTTCCCGCATCCTCTATTTTGTACTTTTTATCCAAAGACTCCCATAATTCTTTGGAAGTCTTGATATTATAGTATACATTATACAATGCATCCGAGAGACTGTTTAGTACATAGCCTCGACAAATGAAATCCGAATGCTTTCAAGCATCTATCGCGCACTGAGCTTGAGCATCGGTCTCCCCTTTCGCAGGTTGGGGAGCAGTTTCAGTTAGGAACCTCGCAAGGTTCATGGTGGTCAAATAGAAAAACATCTTCTGTTGCCACCTTTTGAAGAGGAAACCCGAGAACTTCTCGGGTCGTTCAGCATGATTTGCCACTGTGGACGCTCCCACAGTATTGGCAGGGGTTCCGATAATAACATTAGTGTTGGTATTTTCAGTCGACATTCTAAAAAAATTTAACAAAACCAAGTTAATAAACTGTTTAAAAAGTAAATATGCTGATTTATTGTTTTAAACAGGAAAGATAAGTACAAAAACAAAAAAGCCAGTCGTGCAGCTTCTAAGTCTAAGTTTGAAGACTACAACATAAGATTTTATGACTCAAAGAAAAATATAAAAGAAAAAACATAATCTGTTTTGACATAGTTGCCGATTTGAACCAAAACAGAAAAAAATTTTGTTTTTAAAACACAAACTGCATGAAGTCAAAACTGGTTTGAAAATTACAGCATAATTATTTGTGATTCTACACGAACGATGTTTTAAAAATTTGTTTTAAGATTGTAAGAATCCGTTCACATAAAATAAATAAAATATTTTGTTAACTCGAATTTACAATACAGTGAGTGAAAAGGAAAGCGGTAAGAACAATACTGTTACAACTGAAAAATAAGGAACAAGGACAAAATTACAGAATAAAAATAAGTTCTTGGCTGAGGATCGTGTTAGACACGGGTCCTTTAAAACAAATTTCGAGTCTCTCAGGAGAACTTGTTTGTTTCCAGGATATAACAGTCTCAACAGTTGTACTGCCGGACTTGATGAAACCCGAAGGTGTACCTTGCTACAAGAAAGAAAAAAGATCAAGAAGATTTTACAGAGAATTGTTATCATTCGCTGTTGGTATTTTTCGGTGTGTGTTCTGCAGCAGGGGTGTCCTCCTATTTATACTGCAGGTCTCGAGATGAAACAGAAAAATGAATTAAATGGGTGAATTAAATTGCATTAAACGTCTTTAATGCACTTTAATTCGTCATGTAATTCTCAGTCAAAACCGTTGACTCGTCTGTTTTAAATGCTGAAATGAAACTGCTCTGTCATTAATGTCTGAAAGCTTCTGCGCGCACGAGCGCAAGACAGACTGGTGTGCGCGCGCCATTTTGGCTCAATTTCATGCACGCGCAGGTCTGCACGCTCATGCGCGGGTGCTCCATTTTGGCTCATTTTCATGCGCTTGCAAGTCTGCTCGCTCGCGCGCGCGTGCGCCATGTCACCAGTGAACCTATACGATCACGCCACACAGTCGCATCGTATTGGCTCACTTTGGTGCGTCACGTTCACGCGCCAGTGTGCAGGCCAGCCTTTGTCATGCTTCGTGCGCTGATGCGCTCGTCCCCCACGTCATGCGCCAATGCGCGCAGACTCGTCTGGGTCATGCGCCATGTACCCGTGCGCCTGCATGCCACGTCACCATCCACCTGGTCCTTGTAGCCCATGTGCTTCACCAAACGCGCGCATTCAAAAATACAAAGGCGGCTCTCAAGCGGCTCGCGGCGTTGCGAGCGTGCAAAGTGCACCATCAAAGCGCCACACTGCGCCCACGCCACGCTCGCGTGCCAGAGTGTAGATCCCAAAACGTATCCGGATCACAGTGGTTGGTTGTTTTAACCCATAACACCTATTGATTAGGTGTTTGAGATATGAAAAGTTAAGAAAGATCAAAGATGAAGGGAAGCTAATGGATTAATGAATACAACAAGTGTTGTATTGAATCCAAACAATAAGATATATCAATAAACAACCTTGGATATCAGATTTGAGCACTAGATCAACAAGAGAAAGTAACAACACCAATATTCATTCAAGAGCCAAAAGCTTGAGTTTGTTACAAGGCATGAGCTATTTATAGGGTGTTCCTGATTAGCCAGCAAATTTATAAATTTGCTGGAATCTTATCTACACTAAGTCAGGAACACTACTATTGATGAATTACAAAATAAGCCCTTGCACATTCTAATTAGCTACAAACTATTACTAAACTAATCCAGCACAAGTATCAACGATCTTCAAAAGTTCTAACAATATCCCCCTAGATCGTTGCATACTTTTCTTCTCATTCTTCAGTTGTGGCGGCTGGATTTTCAGTAGCTTGCTTCTCGGGCTCTGTTGGATTTTCTTCGGTAGTTGCTGTTTCTGGTGGTGCTTCTGTCTCAGTTGGTGCTTCCGGAATTTCTTGATTAACTGTAGCTTCACAAGTTTGTTGGTCCTCCTTAGTGGCCTCATATGTGGATGTGGCCGGAGGTGGTGATTTGGTGGTGGGTTCAGTAGTAGAAGCAGAAGTTCCTTCCTTCTTTCGTTCGTGCTTCTTTTTCTTTCTTGCTTCCTGTTTCTTAGCATCCTTTTCTTTCCTCTTTTCCATTTTATCAACCAAATCCAGCATATCTCTTTTCAGCTTCCACGCTCGCTCCACTGCTCTCGAAAATAACGCCGCCTCCTCCAAATTTGCGTTTCCGGCTCCTACATTTATGCGGCTGGCGTTTAGTATTGTCAGATCTGAGAGCCCAAACATGAAGACATCCATCGGATCCAGAATACGGATATCCTCGTTTTCGTTTGATCTTATTACAGCTTTGCCGGTCTTGCTGTCATAGAACCATTTCTTGAAATTTGTGAGAGCGAGTTTGATCCGTGTGACAACTTTGGCTGGGTTGATTACCCACGTCACTTTACCCTTTCCAGTCACTGGATCGATGGTTGTTTTTGACACTCTGCGTCTTGGACGCTGCGGAGCGTGATTTGGGAAGCCCTTGTTACATTCTTTGGCAATTATGCGTTCGAAATCCCTCCCGATTCCTCTTTCTTCGTGGTTCAGTATATCTAGACGACCAAGTTCCCGGAGATCCCACCTCGGAAGTGTGAACAGATCAAATCCAGTTTGAAAGTACTGGATTACTCCACCGCGTCTTTTTACCACGAACATTCCTCTAAGATTATCATACATCCAACTGATAATCTTATCGGTAGCTTCAGACTTTTCAACCTTGATAACTTGATGGAAATCAGGAAGTCGTTCTCTTTCCTTTTTGAACCATTCAGGGTGCTCGGGAGCAAATGTTTTTCCATTCTCTTGCTTGTAGAGAACTTCGTCCTCAAGACCCCATTCAATAAACTTTGCTGGCATATCTTCCCGATCGACAGCTTCTTCCTCACTTTCGTCTCCCTCAGATACCCTGTTAACCGACTCCAGATGCCTTTTCTTTGCCTCTGCCTCCTTTTCTTTTCTGGTTGTTTCTTCTGTTATGAAGGCATCAAAGTCAAAGATTTCATCAAACGTGAACATTGGCTTGATTTTCATTTTCTCACACATACTTCGCATCATTCTATACATTTTCTCCAGCCCTGCTTGCTGGAATCTAATGAATTTGGACTGCTTAGCCATGTATGCAGTCATTTCTTTGTTTTTCTTCCTCTGATCTTTGATCTTTTCCCTGAGGAAGTTGGTGTCATTCACTTGATTTTTCAACAAACAAATTTCTTTGGCAACTGAAGGCCCGGTGTCTTTGATTAGCTTGTCGTACAGTTCTTGAAAGGGGCGAACCCTTTGCGGAGGCACCGGAGGCCTTGAAATCCTTGTTGGCTTTACAGGGGAGACTTTGGAGGTTCCTTCCCTTGCTTGGACTTCATCGGGATCGACAAGTAAGGTGTCAACAAAATCATGCATTCTTTGAATTTCCTCAGGTACCGTCTCTGGTCTTTCTGAGGGAGATATTTCTTTTCGTTTCAAACTCTTCTCTCTTTTCTCTTTCTCTTGCAGAGCGTGAATCGCTTTCAAATCTTTAATGTGCTGGCGTTGCTCTTCTGACTCGCCTGCCCTTATGCCTGCCTCCATGAATCGTTCAGTGCTTTCCAACCCCCTTTTTCTTTTAGGTGGTTCGCCTTCAGCTGTCTGTTTTTCTTTTCTTTTACCTTTAGCACGTTCTTCTTTTGAGGCTGCTTCGGCTTAAGCTTGGGCAGCTCCCTGTTGTTTTTCTCGTACCGCTTCTTTGTACTTCTTATAGGCTTCCTTGACAATTGGTAGTCTCTCTGCTCGGTACATCCAATCATGCAACAGCACCCATTCATTGGTCTTTATCTCAGTGTACTGTCGGCTGGTGGGGACATGAAACTTGTAAGGGTTTCCGTCGTTCGGAAGATCCTTGTGTTGATCATTGAAAAGCATTTGAATGAATCTAGGGTACATCGCCCACGTAGCTCCACTTGTATTTTCACGCATGTAGTTGAATATTAAGCCCGAGAAGTTAAACTTCTGATTGAGGCATAAATTCAACATGGCCGCCGACCATTCCAAGTTCAAACCATCAAATCCACCTTTTCGATGAGCCAGACTCATAGAGATCACATGAACGATGAATCTCCAATCTCTGGTGAGTCCACCTCTTTTGATTTCCTTCTTTTGCCGGAAATCTCCAGCATAACCCATCCCTCTAAAGCCGTCCAGGATATCATCTTGACTTAGACTTAGCGGATCTTGATCATTATCTTGAAACTTTAGAACCCGGTGTATCCTGTCTTCAGTCACCTCTACTCTCTTGTTGCGAACGGTCGATACTATCCCTGGTTTGTTGTTGATGGATTCTGGCTTTGCATTTTGCCAGAAATCTTGAATGTGGATATTGTAGACTATAACTGATGTCTCCACAGCATATCCAATTCTGCTGGAACGCACCCATTTGGTCACATCTTCGAAATCATGAGGCACTTCGTCTAGATTGATACTTTGATTGTGTTTCAGCGTTTTATCTCATTCTAGATTCTTCACCATACTGCACATGACACGTAAAACGAGGCAAGTTAGAATAGATAATTACACGAGAAACTGTGCACAGAATAGTATTTACAGAAATTAAAACAAGATTTATATTAAATATTTAATTAAATGAATTAAATGAATTTGAAAATTAAAAGAAAATTTAATTTCGCTGCTAAGACAAGGCTGTCTTCGCTGGTGCCGGTTATCGAGATCGGAGACCAGATCAGTTAATGAAGATGGTTTATCATCGCTGACTTCGCTGGCCGACAAGACACTGGTTACCGGTATTATCGCTATCGTCGCTCATGAACCGGACTCGTGTCTTCGCTAAGCTTGCTAGTCGTCCGGTTAGCTTTATCGATATCAAATCCTGATCAAGTTTTATTTCGCTAGCTAACTTAAACGATGACAGAGTCTTGTTTCCGGAAACAATTTACCAGCGAAGGCAACATACTACACGAGCGAAATAGATCGTTTGCTGGTTGCTCGAACTCCCGTTCGAGACTTTTGAGATTCCCAAGTAAATTCGCTGTCTTCGCTGGCATCATGTTAATTTCGCTGTCATCAAAAATTTCTTATAAAACCCTCTTTAAAACCCTTCAACTGTTCAAGCTTAACCGATTATTCATGATTTTGCAACGAGAGCAGAATCGAGGGTGATCAGAGTTATGTCGATTTACTTGGTTAAAACCACTTACATCTAACATCGAGGGTGATCAGAGTTATGTCGATTTACTTGGTTAAAACCACTTACATCTAACAATATCAAAGACAGATTCAGGGCATGAAACCGAAACTGTAACTTAAACTAACATGAGGCACACATAATGCAACATACATGGATCGATTGTCTGATGAGATCAAGGAATGAAGAACATCGATTGAGAGAGTGATAACGATATCTTACCTGATGTTCTTGACTGAATGTGAATCTTGTGTTGTTTTTGTTAGATTTTCCGGAAATAGTCAACAGAGAGAATGGAAACCGTTTGTGGTGAATTCGAAAAGTTTAAATGGTAAAAACGGTTAAAATCTATATATATATATACGAATTTTGATAACCAGCGAAATAGTAATTTCACCGGTATCTTAATTCCGCCATCAAAGTCAAATTTTCAAACCGTTTTTAATTTCGCTCGTTGATTTCAAAATTTCTCGTAAAACGTGCCCATTTTTGTTCAAAATATTGTTTATTTCCAAATATTCACAATTTTGCTCAAATTTGGACCATTTTGACTCCGAACTTCAAATTTCTTGCTCTGGGAGGTTTCATTTAATGCAAATTTTCTTGAAAAATCCGACGCTCATCGAACTTACCTGCAGAAGATCATATTGCAAACACTCGCCAAATTCTTAATATATTATTATTATTATTATTTTACTAACCAGGGCACAAGAAAAACTGCCAGTATGTTTGTCCACTTAAATCCATGCATCCTTCTTTCAACATGCCTTCGGAGAGCGCTTTTATCATGTTTTCGGTAATATTGACAAGTCTTCGATGGCCCCCACACAAGCTATAATAGAATCATTACGCCCTCGTGAGTCCCACATCAGGACATACCCTCGCGATCAAGGTATGCACAAAGATTCCTCATAACGGGTGAGTATATTGGTTTCATCCTCTTCAACGATAGTACAGAGATCAGGTCTGTACTTTCGTACAACAGAGATCCCAAGTGCTATCGAGGGTTAAGATAGATAGTTCGGTGAACAGGTCAGTACCACCGTACAGCAGAGTTACCAAACAAATCTATCAAAGGATTTTGGCCAAAGATGGCGCTTATTATGGATTTTGGCCAAACATGGCGCTTATTAGGAAGGGCTTGGCCTTTTTTTTAAGGCACTTATTATTAAAAGAATATCATAGCGTCTAGGTCAGCATGTATCTGGATGCAGCAGAAGAACGACTATGATGTCCTCCGAATGAAACACCAATATAAGGACCTGAAATCTCAGACTTTGGCAATCTATCAACGCAAGATTTAAGACCATTAAGCCATATGCCGCAACATGTTACCCACTGAGAGACGTAATGCCTGAGAAAAGCCAGAATTCTTGTATAGACATTATGTTTTGCTCCCTAACAGCAGTTTACTCGTTGGTGTTGCTGAATCTACCGACATGTCGTTGCTTGGTACCCTGATTTCCTTTTGTTTTCTGTGTTTGCAAGAAATGACAAAGTGTTAGCAATTTTCTATCACTTCCTCTAGCAGGAGTCAGACATAAGCATTCATTTTTGGATTTTCTGAATATATCCCCCCCTAAATTTTTATTTTTGTGAGTCCATTTGCCCGAAAATAAAATTTTAATAAGAAAATCTTTTTGATGAGCAACAATTTCCGATACTTGTTTTACTTTCAACAAACGTTTTTTTTTTCTTAACAACACGTTTTGATCACAAGATTCATTTCCAGTCAAGGAAATTGACCATTTCTAACCAGGTTACCAACTGGTTGAATCGGGTTTTGTCGAAGGCTTTCGTGAAAATGTCGGCCCGCTGCTGTGTTGTGTCCACTGGCACCACTTGAATATATCCCTTTTCGTAAGCGTCTCGAATTGCGTGAATTCGAATCTCGATGTGCTTTGTTCTTGAGTGGTGTATGGGATTCTTCACAATTCCTAGACACGCTTCATTGTCGATGAATATAGGAGTCTTCATGATGTTGATTCCATAATCCAGCAACTGATTTTGTATCCAAAGAACTTGTGAACAGCAGCTGTAGGCCGCGGTGTATTCTGCTTGAGCGATCGAGGTGGACACCGTTGTTTGCTTCTTGCTTTGCCATGAGATCAAACGATTTCCCAAGAATAGACATCCTCCTGATACGGACCTGCGATCTACTTTACAACCTGCATGATCACTGTCAGAATAAGCAATAAGATCAAAGTTGCTATCTTTAGGATACCAAAGACCTAGTTTCGGAGTTCCTTTGAGATAGCGGAAGATGCGCTTTACAGCAATTTCATGAGATTCCTTGGGATTTGTCTGAAATGGAGCGCAAAGACAGACTGCCCACATAATGTCTGGCCTGCTAGCCGTCAAGTACATCAGAGAACCGATCATCGAGCGATAAAAGGACTTGTTTACTGGTTTTCCTTGAGGATCCAGAGTGAGCTCTGTCTGAGAGGCGAATGGGGTACTTGCAACTTTACAATCATTCATGTTGTACTTCGTGAGAATATCCCGAATGTACTTTGCCTGATGAATAAGAATCCCATCCTCCTTTTGCTTCACTTCTAGCCCTAGGAAGAAATTTAGCTCTCCCATCATGCTCATTTCGAATTTTGCCTTCATTACGGTCTCGAATTCTCTGCACAACGCCTCGTTAGTTGACCCGAAGATAATATCATCGACGTAGATTTGAACGAGCATTACATCCTCCCCGATCTTTTTGGTAAAAAGAGTCATGTCGATCTTTCCTCTGGTTTATCCACATTCTAACAAGTATGTGGACAAGGTCTCGTACCAAGCGCATGGAGCTTGGTGAAGACCATAGAGCGCTTTGTCCAACTTGAAGTATCGTCCTGGGAAATGAGGGTCTTCGAACCCTGGAGGCTGGCATACATACACTTCTTCTTTTACTTTCCCATAAAGAAAAGCACTCTTGACATCCATTTGGAAAACTTTGAAATTTCTATATGATGCATACGCCAGAAATATTCTGATTGCTTCCAGTCGAGCAACTGGAGCAAATACGACTGATGTGGTCAGAAAGACTTTCTCCACGAACTCCACAAAACATGTCGTATTGTTTCTGCACCATATCTCTCTTGCTTTCGATTAATTCTTCATTTCCTTCGTAGTACTCAATTAATGCATTCCAGAGTGCATTTGCAGTTCGGTGTTCCTCAAACACGTTGCAGTCGTTGGTTGATAGAGCCATGGTTAGAGCAGCGTGAGCACGACGATCACGTTGGATAAGAGCCTTGTCTTCATCAGTGAAGGTAGTAGCATCATTGTTAGCAACTACTGCATCTCCTCGAACTACCGTTGGAATGTGGGGTCCAGCGGTAACCGAGAGCCACAGATTGTAGTCCGTGTACTCAAAGAACGATTGAATGCGAGTTTTCCAAGTGCTAAAGTCTTCAGCCCCTTTCAACTTTGGTGGACGAGTGGTGGTTCCAGTCTCAAGTACAGCTTGAGCAATTGGACTTAGTTGATTTAACGACATGTTAGCTTGTTTTAGACAAATTTGAGCTGATCAGACTTTAATTTCGCTGACTAGTCACAGATTAACCGACAAGAGGCTTAATTTCGCCGATGATCGAAGACACTTGAACACCTTCGCTGACTGATCCCCTACCTTCGCTAGAGTGTTGGTCAGTCCTGCACGAGCGATCACGTAACTTCGCTGACAAAACACAACACAGACAGATGTTAGGTTAATTTCACTGATAACCGTGATAAGAACGATGTGGTTCGGTATCACGGTTCTCGAAGTCGCCTTCGATAATTTCGCTCAAGGGACACTGGACACTATTTCGCTAATGATCAATAATTTCGCTCGAATGATGGTCGGCGAAATTAGTGATTATGTGATGAGATCCTCAACGATTTGATTTAGTTCGCTATATTCAACGCTGAGTTCGCTGTCTTCAAAAAATAAATTCGCTGTATTCAAAAGTTGTTCGCTGCCTTCAAGATAATTTCGCTGGACAGAGGGTTTAACACGAACAAAAACCCTCTAATCACTCAAAAACAGCTCAAAAATCATGTTTTGATGCAACAAAATGTCCAAAATGACTCCCTAATCAAGTATTAACAACAACCTATCGATTAAACACACCAAATCAATCCATTTTAAGTTCAAAAATTTGAAAAACCTTGGAACTTTGAAAAACCTTCAAAACAATGAAAAATCTCAACAAGAACACAACAACCAAGAGCACAAAGGCTCTGATACCAAATTGTAGATCCCAAAACGTATCCGGATCACAGTGGTTGGTTGTTTTAACCCATAACACCTATTGATTAGGTGTTTGAGATATGAAAAGTTAAGAAAGATCAAAGATGAAGGGAAGCTAATGGATTAATGAATACAACAAGTGTTGTATTGAATCCAAACAATAAGATATATCAATAAACAACCTTGGATATCAGATTTGAGCACTAGATCAACAAGAAAAAATAACAAAACCAATATTCATTCAAGAGCCAAAAGCTTGAGTTTGTTACAAGGCATGAGTTATTTATAGGGTGTTCCTGATTAGCCAGCAAATTTATAAATTTGCTGGAATCTTATCTACACTAAGTCAGGAACACTACTATTGATGAATTACAAAATAAGCCCTTGCACATTCTAATTAGTTACAAACTATTACTAAACTAATCCAGCACAAGTATCAACGATCTTCAAAAGTTCTAACACAGAGCGTGCTTTAAGGTGCTCCGTACCCTTCGCTAGTACATTAGTGTGTGCTTTCATGAAATAATAAGGATGGAGTGTTCCCACTTAAATATCGCTTTAAGTTTCATCTCTCCTCCTATGTAGGACAAGATGCCACTTTCCCAATTCTTCAGTATTCAATGTTTCAAACCCCAAACTTTGAGTATCGATATCTCATTCATCTTAGCTCCGTTTTGGACGCGGTTTAGTTCGTTGCGAAACTCTTCCAACATAGAACACAAAACTACAAATAAATATATAAAAACACCTCAGTTTATTATATTTATTTCTAATCCAAAAATAGGAAAAATGCATTTCCTATATTTATGAAAATTACTATTTTCACAAATTTCCAACAAATAACTTGTGCGACTCATTTTAAATCTGAACACGGCCCATCCAAATGCCTCACAACCGAGAATTGCAACCTAATCCTTATCTTTAATAAAAAGTACTTAAAATTAAAAAATCTTTCTTTACTTCTAATACTTATTTGACAAATTTTTACGTCTGTAGTTAGTTACAAATGTGTCTTTATTACATTTTTATATTGTTTACTATTATATACTATGTATAGAACTATTGAATAATTCATGATTATTTATGTTCTAAAACTATACTTTACATAAACATTTATTTTGAGACGGGTATTGAATAATAATTTCAGAGGGTTTTATATAGAAACCGATTCAAAATATTGGTATGTGTTTGGTATTTTGGTATAACAAATACATAATAGCATGATGTTTTTTCAGTTGAAAAAAAATATTCTTTAATCTTCTATTGCCTACTTAATTATCAAATTGATAGAAAATAAATTATCTTCTCTTGCATGCTTGTTTTTTTTTTGTTAGTTTTGACTTTTTGTATCTTCAACCACTTTGGACCCAAGTATGTCATTTTATTATACAATTAGTTTATAAAACCGCGTATTACACGAGTTTATACAATATAAATGAGATAGTTAAACCACGGAGTGTCAGCCCAGTGGCCACCGGCACCCATCTAAAACCGGTTCGGGAGTCCAAGTGGCGAGGGTTCGAATTCTGCTTGCAGGCTCTTCGCTCCCCTCAAACTCGGCTGGGTATTCACTGCTAGGCAGCATTACCGGGTCGCTAGCTTGGGAAAGAGGATCCCTTCCGCGGTCAGGGGTACCGTGTAATTACCTAAATGAGATAGTTATATAATCTTTAAAAAAACTTTATATTACTAGCGACCTATATTAATTAGTAACGGAACTTTATATATACGAATTTCCATTACCATATAATGGTTCACACAACTAACTTGAATTTATCACAAAAACTGGCCTATCTTAATTAGTAATACTGAAAATACAATAATAGTCGTGTATTACAAAAGTTGAATATTGAAAAACATGTAATAAACAAATTTATTTATTATTAATACGAATGAAATTATGTATTGCGTTACATATAACAATGTATAAATAATAATAATTTTTATCATCGTGTATCTTTTAAATATAACTTTTATTTAAAATAAATCTCTAAGACTCAATTCTGTTTACAAAATTCATTATGTAAGTTGTTCTTTTTCTCTTTACCGGTAAAAAACCAATTTTATTGGTATGACATAAATTAGATTTGTTATTCTTATTAATAATTGTAATGCGAATTTAATTAATAAATAGTATTTTTAAAGTTATGATATAAGTTAAAGGTCTATATATGATGAATAAATCTATTCATTGTTAAAGGTTATTGACTATGTCACAAATGGGTATAAAGGAAATTAATATATATATTTCTTAGCTCTATTAAATTGAAAACACATCATAAATCAATGTAGCTACAAATCTTAATATTATCTCATCTATAAAACTTCAAAACGTTAAGTTCTCTTCATCTATCATTTTAAACCGAGTTTAATAAAATTTTAGTCTTGTTGATAGATAGTCCTCCGGTTAGTTACTCTTTTTTAGCTTTTATTTATATGTTAGAAAAACTCATATATTAGTTTTATAGATAATCTTAGATATGGATACCATTTTTTTGTTTTTTTTTTCTTTTGTAATTTAAACTATTTTATTTTAAGAAGTACTAAAATCATAGTTTTAAATATTATAGATCACTTATGTATATTTTTAATCATAAATTAGAAATAGATATTAATTATTATATATTATTAATGAATTATCATAAATTAGAATTAGATATTAATTATGATATATTATAAATGAATTAACGATAAAAATGTCATGTGACATTAATTGGAAGGATGTTAGAGAAGAAAACACATTAGAAGTATTCTTTTATTAGTATTAGATACTGTCATATGATATTTGCATTATTTTTATAAATATGTCTATTTAATTACAAAGATGCATATGTAATGATGTTATTTCATTATATTTATAAATCTATCTATTTAATTACAAACTAATGCATAATGCCATAAAGTGTGTGTATATATATAGGATTTGGATCAAATGAAAACCACTACGAGTTGTGAGAATCGTGAGAACTTTTTGATCCAGCGTGAGTTGGGCCAATTTTTTTTTTTTGAACAAACGTAGATGGAAACATTATTAACACATCTGTAAAAAAAAAAATTTGTCGAGGCGTTAGTTTTGAGTGATACAAGTTTTTTTTTACGTGCTGGCGTAAAATTTTACAGCTGATAACTATTTTTTTATCAGGGCGTTAAAAAAACTTGAATCAGTCAAAACTAACGACTCGACATTTTTTTTTACTTTTTTACAGATGTGTTCATAATGTTTTCATCTACGTTTGTGCAAAAAAATTTTAGCCCTACTCACGCCGGTTTAAAAATTCTCACGGTTCTCACAACTCATAGTGGTTCTCATTTTAGCTCATCCTTATATATATATATATATATATATATATATATATATATAGGATTAAGTTCAAACGTGAACAAAATCCCAAGAGTGAACTGCGTGAACTGATCTGGGCCCTTAATTTTTATGATCTTGGGATTTAAATGAGTGGCATGATTGTAATTATTTGGTTAATTTTTTGCATTAAATTAAATACATAAGGGTATATCCGTAATTACACAATCAAAATAATTCAAAAAAGAAACCTAAATTCTTTACATTATTTAAAATCTAATCAATTTAAAATCCAGTAAATTTGCTCTCTCTCCATCTCGATGAAGATAATCAAGGGAAAGGATTTGGTCAATCAAACTATGGATCCTCCGTCACCATTGCGATCGCTTCTTCTCTTCTGCTGCCGCTACCTCTGGCTGCACCCTCTTCATAAAAACCTAGTCTCATTGCAGTTGCATAATTTCTAGGTAAATAGATATTAATTCTTCAGTTTTTATTGTTGTATTGTATACCGTAATTGATGTAAATAAAGTTCACAACTATATTTATATGTCGGTAAATTCTTCATTTGAGTATCATCTTTCTTGTCTTTGTTGTTTTAATCTTTCGGTTACGAATGCTTTGGCTTCTCATATTTTCCTTTTAAGCATTAAATAGAAGCTAATATTACATTCTAACTACCCTTTAATATTTTTGTATCAGACATCATGGTGTATTTTCTTCAGTTAAATGAAACACCACCTAAATGTTATTAGATTAAAGCAATGTTTCATCGCCGGCATTTATCTTCGCCGGATTGTTTTTCAGATCCGAATCGAAGAAAAAACGATTTATATCTGTTTCCTCACCAGCACTGATCTTCGCCGGATCGAAGAAAAAACGATTCAAAATCCGATTTTATTTTGTTTTCCAGATCCGAATCGATCACCGACGCATCGATCGTTGCCGGATGACTGAACGGAACGGTTATCCACTGGCGGTTTTTTGGATGACTGAAAGGTACGGTTATAGCGTCTGTTTTTATGCGATGTACACATGTGTATAGCGTCTGTTTTTTGTGATATCTCAGTTTTTTTTTTGTGTATTGAATTTGTAAAGTTGTTGATGTACACTTGTGAATTATGCAAAGTATTAGTTGTTGACTTTTTTTGTTCAATTCTTTGATTTTGCTCTGTTTTTAACGCGATGTACACATGTGTATTCTGACTTTGCTCTGTTTTTAATGCGATGTACACATGTGTATAGCGTCTGTTTTTGGTGATATCTCAGTTTTTTTGTGTATTGAATTTGTAAAGTTGTTGATGTACACTTGTGAATTATGCAAAGTATTAGTTGTTGAGTTTTTTGTTCAATTCTTTGATTTTGCTCTGTTTTTAACGCGATGTACACATGTGTATTCTGATTTTGCTCTGTTTTTAATGCGATGTACACATGTGTATTCTGATTTTGCTCTAATTTTAACCCGATGTACACATGTGTATAGCGTCTGCTTTTGTGATATCTCATAATTTTTTGTGTATTGAATGTGTAAAGTTGTTGATGTACACTTGTGAATTATGCAAAGTATTAGTTGCTGAGTTTTTTTGTGCTATTTTAGGAGATGTCGTTAAAGAGAAAAGTGGAGATGGAAGGTCGATAAGGATGATTCAAGTATGAGGTCGATAAGGGTGATTCACGTATGTTTGTTTGCTTGGTCGATAAGGATTCAGCATACAACGTGGCGAATAGTTCTAAAAGATTATGTTTTTTGTTTTTTCGATTATGTTGGGTTTATTGTTTTTACGAAACTGGAACTTGTAATTATATGTTTTTTTGTTTGGTTTGGAAAACATTATGTAACTTGTAATTTGTTATATATAAAATAGTTTTACAGGTATTGTTTCTATGTATGTATTATGTAGCTAATTACACATATATACGATGCTGAGTACACATATGTACTGTTCTATTTATATCCAAGTACACATGTGTATACCGTTGAAATATGAAGATTACGTGGATCTTAAAAATCAAAATTCGAATTCTGGTGATGAATCTGAAATAAAAATTAAAATTGAAATATGGTGATTTGTTGTTTGTTTTGATAATTATCTTATTAATAAATAAAACATAATGTGGATAATGAATTTGAATTAGGAAAGATGTAACTTAATTCAATTATTAAAATAATGATTTAAATCTAATTTTTTATATAATTACAATCCTACCCTTAACAAGTAAAAAGCAAATCAAGGGTCCAGATCTGTTCACGCAGTTCACTCTTGGGAGGTTGTTCACGCTGGAACCCTACCCTATATATATATATATATATATATATATATATATATATATATATATACATAGGGGTCAGTTAACGTACAATTGGCCTTAACGTGCGTAAGTTTGTAACATACGGGTTTCGCATGTTTATAACATATGGATTTGGGATTTAATAACGTGTGGATTTGGTATGTTTATAACATACGGATTTGGGTGATTTGTATGTCTGTTGTACATGCGGGTTTTCGTTATTGAGGATTATAACTTGCGAAATTCACATCGCGTACGATTGTACGTTAAAGCCAATTGTACAGTACACTTTCTCTCTCTCTCTCTCTCTCTCTATATATATATATATATAGACACACACACACACATACATACATACAGGAAGAGGATAATGAGAAAACTAGATACAAATGATAAAACTAAAAAAAGCCTAAAAAACATACAAATTTTTTTATAACAAATGCTATTTATTATGTATAAATAACATTTTATCAAAAAAATATTAGTACCGCACATGTACATTATATATATATATATATATTATATATATATATAATTGTGCTAAAATATGAACCACCTCCAGTTGTAAGAATCGTGAGAACTACTTGATCCGGGGCGAGTTGGACCAAATTTTTTTTTTCATAAATGTAGATGCGTGTATTATAAACACATTTGTAAAAAAAAAGTTTAAAAAAATGTCGTGTGTGTAGTTTTGAGCACCAAAAGTTTGTGTTTACGGGTACCGTAATTTTTCCGGTAAGATTTACGGTACCCGTAAACACAAACTTGTGGTGCTCAAAACTACACACACGACATTTTTTTTTTGAATTTTTTTACAAATGTGTTTATACTACACGCATCTACGTTTATGGAAAAAAATTTGGTCCACCTCGCCCCGTACGGTGTAGTTCTCACGGTTCTTACAACTCGAGGTGGTTCTCATTTTAGCGGTCCCATATATATATATATATATATATATATATATATATATATATATATATATATATATATATATATATATATATATATATAGAGCAGGGTTCGCACGGAAAGTGTGTTTTTCCTAGAAAGTCTAGGAAGCGATCTGGTCCATCCGATTGGTGTGTTTAAGGGTTCAGATTAAATCAATGGCAATCTTGTAATATTTGAGTTTAATTAATTGATTGTTTTAAATGAGTAGGGGAAATTTTGTCAATGGCCGTGTTTTAAATCAATTAGATAACCGCCCAGTTCCTAAATTCAAGCGATTTTCCCTCTCTCTCTCTCCAAACCCATCTTGGAAACCCCAACCCCTACCAAAAATAACTACAATCATGGAAGAAGATAACTTTAGAAACGATGGAGAGAACCGGATCAAATTAAAACACTTCTCCATCTCCACCATCTCCGAGTTCATCATCACCATTCAAATATTGTTCTTATCATCTCCGTTTTCTTGACGATGTGTTTTAACAGCAAGCAAATTAATACAGTTGTGTTTTACCAGCAAGCAGATTCATACAGTTGTGGTTTAGCATCCAGATTCATACATATGTGTTTTAACAGCAAGCAGATTCATACAGTTGTGTTTTAGCATTCAGATTCATACAGATGTGTTTTAACAGCAAACAGATTCATACAGATGTGTTTTAACAGCAAGCAGATTCATACAGATGTGTTTTAACATCCAGATTCATATAGATGTGTTTTAACAGCAAGCAGATTCATACAGTTGTGTTTTAACAGCAAGCAGATTCATACAGAAGTGTTTTAACATCCAGATTCATACAGATTCATACAGATGTGTTTTAACAGCAAGCAGATTCATACAGATGTGTTTTAACATCCAGATTCATACAGATGTGTTTTAACAGCAAGCAGATTCATACAGCTGTGTTTTAGCATTCAGATTCATACAGTTGTGTTTTAACAACAAACAGATTCATACAGTTGTGTTTTAACAGCAAGCAGATTCATACACTTGTGTTTTAGCATTCAGATTCATACAGTTGTGTTTTAACAGCAATCAGATTCATACCCTGTGTTTTACCATCTTTATATTGTGGGATCTATAAAAAAAATTGACTTTAGCCCTGTAAACTGTTAAAACACAGCACCAAGAACATGCTGATAAAGTCCAGTAATCTTTTGAACAATGGAATATGCGATGCAATGTGACATGGAATTTTAGTTAATGAACACATTGACTTCCAGATTTGAATTCGAAAATAATAAAAATTCCGAAAATCATGGAATTTTAGTTAATGAAGATACATTCCAAAAATAAAATTAAAATGTGAAATTACATGATAGCCCTTCTACTTAAAATCCCTCAATGACACATGTCCAATTCTTATTCCTTCCTAGACTTTCTAGGAAAAATAGACTTTCCACCCAACTCCTACTATATATATATATATATCTATATATATATATATATATATATAGAGTAGGGTTCCTACGGAAAGTGTGTTTTTCCTAGAAAGTCTAGGAAGCGATCTTGTCCATCCGATTGGTGTGTTTAAGGGTTGAGATCAAATCAATGGCAATCTTGTAATAATTTACTATATTTAATAGATTGTTTTAAATGAGGAGGGGCACTTTCGTCCTTATGTGTGTTTTAAATCAATCAAAAATAACCGTCAGAGATATCACATCTCCTTAATACACGCCATTTTCCCTCTCTCTCTTTCTCTCTCTAAAATCATACAAAAAATACAACGAAAACCCTCTAAAATCATACTAAAAATACCTAAAATCATGGATCAAGATAAGAGATTTACCAACTTCTATATACGTAAGATCTTCCCAACATTGTGCTCTGTGTTTTAGTAGGCGATTAGGATTCAATCGTGTTCTACATTGAAATAATTGATGTTTGAAGGGAAGAGATTCAAAGAACAGAGGGATTTGAACAAGATGGATGGAAGCAGAGATGAAGTCGCCGGAAGAAAAGTTGAAGTTGCTGGAAGCACAGTTTAAGTCGCAGCAACCCTAGGTATGTGTTTAAAATAACAAATGTTTGTAGGTATTCCGTTTGTTGTGGATGACTCTGCTTGTTGGGGCGAAATCTGCTGATGTAAAACACATTTGTATGAATCTGCTTGCTGTTAAAACACATCTGTATGAATCTAAATTGCTGTTAAAACACAGCTGTATGAATCTGAATGATAAAACACATTTGTATGAATCTGCTTGCTGTTAAAACACAGTTGTATGAATCTGAATTGCTGTTAAAACACAGTTGTATGAATCTGAATGATAAAACACATTTGTATGAATCTGCTTGCTGTTAAAACACAGCTGTATGAATCTGAATGATAAAACACATTTGTATGAATCTGCTTGCTGTTAAAACACAGCTGTATGAATCTGAATTGCTGTTAAAACACAGTTGTATGAATCTGAATGATAAAACACATTTGTATGAATCTGCTTGCTGTTAAAACACACCTGTATGAATCTGAATGCTAAAACACAACTGTATGAATCTGCTTGCTGTTAAAACACAACTGTATGAATCTGAATGCTAAAACACAACTGTATGCATCTGCTTGCTGTTAAAACACAACTGTTTGAATCTGAATGCTAAAACACAACTGTATGAATCTGCTTGCAGTTAAAACACAGCTGTATGAATCTGAATGTTAAAACACAGTACCAAGAACATGCTGATAGATTCCAGCAAGAAAACGAAGGAAAGATTGATATTAAGTGAGATAAAAAATCGAAAACAAAAAATTCCGAAATTTATGGATAGTTAGTTATTGATGATAATTTCCTAAAATAAAAATAGATTGTGAAAGTACATAAATGCCCTTTTAGATAAAATCCTTCAATGCCACATGTCGCGTTCTTATTGCTTCCTAGACTTTTTAGGAAAAACACACTTTCCACCCAACTACTACTCTATATATATATATATATATAGGGAGGGGCTCATGCGAGAACCACCCTTATTGTGAGAACCGCGAGAACTAATGTGAACACAACCTAAAATATCTAAAAAAACCTAACCCCCCCCCAAGCTAAATGCTAAAAAAAACCTAAAAAAACCTAACCCCCCCCAGCTAAAATGCTAAAAACTAAACCCCCAAAAAACCTAAAAAAATCTAAAAAAATAAAAAAAAATCTAAAAAAATAAAAAAAAATCTAATTTTCTTTTTAATATTTTTATGCTCAAATCGCTACTTTTAGTAGGCAAAAAAAAATTTTTTTTTTTAATTTTTTTTTGCTTCGAAAAGTAGCGATTTTTATATAAAAATATTAAAAAAAATATTTTTTTGTGTGATTTTTAGCTATTTTTAGGCATTTTTGGTGTGTTCACATTGGTTCTCGCGGTTCTCGCAATAAGAGGTGGTTCTCGCATGTTCTTCTCCCTATATATATATATATATATATATATATATATACATATATGTTGCACATGCAATTTAGTCTTAGGGTATAGGTTTTGAGTTTACTTTAGCTGTCCGGGTTAGGTTTTTAGAGGGTTGGCGGTGTGGGGTTTGGTTAGGGGATTTAGGTTTTTTTGTATTCGTGCACATGTGTAGTACTTAATTTTTTTTATAAACTAAAAGTAACGAATTTTAAGATTTTTTTTTTAAATCGGTTTGTTTTTTAGATAGTATATATTGATTTGATATACTGTTTAAAGATAACACCATGAAGATTCTACGTAAATAGTAGTAGCTGCACACTTGTCATGGGTAGACTCAACTACTCACCCAACATTTTTACACATTGAGTCAAGTAACTCCCTATTTTCTAGTTTAGCTACTTCTTTCGTTAGTGCAAATGGTTTTCGATTTACACTCAAATCAAACTATATATTAAGTTAATCTTTATATTTCTATATTTTAAATTAAATTATATTGTCTTTTTTTATATAAACAAATAACTAATAATAATTATCAATAACAGTTAAGGTGCACTTACCTAGGGGTATGTTTGGCAACGAGCTTTTAGTAGATTCAAACTTCAGTCTTTAAAGAAAAAACTCCAGGCCCAATAAAAGCCTTGTTTGGTTGAAACAGGCTTCAGGCTTTTAGATTAGTTGAAAAACTCTTTTTAAAACGCTGACCTACAAGCTTTTAGGGTTTAAATTACTTAAATAACCTACAATCTTCGTCACCCCAGATTGAAAAAAGGAACGATTGCAACCAAAAGCCAGGTATGCATGATTGCATGTTCTTATTTAAGTCAATTGAATATCAAAAGCGTGTTACGTAATCGTCTTTTAGTTTCTCTTACGTAATCGTCTTTTAATTTCTTTTATTTAATTTGCTTTTGTGCATCTGTTTAACTACTAATTATTTAATTAATTATAATATGTTAAGATGTATTTTGACTATAAATGCTAAACTAGGTGATTCTTTATTTAAAAATTGAAATGGATTATAATAATTGTTGAAGTTTTTGCCAGATATATTGACCTCTGTTAATTTCTTTGGATTATGATATATAGCCTCTTTGGAAATCTGTAATGTGATCGAATTAGCTAATATAAATCTAAGATCAGTGACATGTATGAAAAGCTAGATACATATGTTGAAGTTCAGTTTTAAATATATATTTTGTGTGTAAAATGATTACTAGAGGCCTAATCGTTCATACCATGATGAAACCACATTGACTAAAAAGGGGGTTTTTCTGTGATGATTACAAAAGTTCAATTTTCTTCTTTATCATTATTATCATATGTATGTATGCATGGTTGCTAGATGGATTCTAAACAAAGAGAAAGGAAGAAGAGAAATTTGGCCAAAAGAAATGGTTTTAGAATTATATCGGTTCCTAAACAAATATATCACGAAGTATGGTCGAACTTCCCATTCAAATGGGTCACTCTTCAGCCAAAGTTTGAAAAAGTTATAAATCATAAATTCGTCATTGACAAAGCTATGAAGAACAAGTATGACAGTATGAGAAAAGAGTACAACCTTTGGAAGTCACTTAAGAATGGAGAGACTGGTCTAGGTTGGAATGAAAGTACCAAGCAACTTAATTGTTATAATGAATGGTGGAAAGAAAAATTCAGGTGACATAATATAACTCATTCAAAATTTAAATACCATATAATATTTAGTCATAATGATAACTAAAGATTCACCATTGTATTGTGTAGGAAAACCCGAAAGTTCTAGCAATTCAAAATAACCAACCATCTATACAACTACAAGAAGAGTGAGATCGGTTATTTGGAGATGTAGTTGCTAGTTGGGAAAATTGTGTGGCACCCTTTATGGATCCAACTACATTCAATGAGGTGCATGTTGAGAACCTTGAGGATGACAATGTTGAGAACATTGAGGATCACAATGTTGAGGGAGGTAACAATTTCTTTGGTGACTTTTTGAATGAACTAAGTCAACATGATGCATCAACATTAAGCCCAAGTGAGGTTGCAAAATTTTTTGAAAAGTCTACTAAAGTAAACACGAAGCCTAAACCAGTTAAGATGAAACGTAAAGGGAGAGAATCATTGGGAGCTTCAATACTTAAAGAACATTTAACTCAAAGTAGTATAAATCAACAACGTGCTCTAGAAATATTAGAATCAGATTCTTCCAAACTCAGTCAAAGTACTAAGTTTAGTATTGAAGCTGCTATGGGTTTGCTTAGCCGGATGGTAGATGCAGGATTAATGAGAGAAGATGAGGAGTTGTGGTTATTTGCAATGGATTTATTTGAAGATCCCGTGAAAAGAGAAATGTTTATAAATGTGCCACATGATCATGGTAGATTAGCGTGGCTGCAACGAAAGCAAAGACTCATCGGCTAAAGTTTTCTTTGAGGACATGTTACGAAGACATTATTGTTTCTATTTGTTTGAACTTTATTGCTTTTGGATTGATTTTATTGTTTTTTACCTTGATGTTTTAGTGACGTGACTATATGTTAAGCTATTTATCCATTTATATTTTAGCTATTAAAGTGTTTATATGTTAGGCTGAAATTTTATTTATTATCAGGGTTACAATGAAAAATGAAACAAGCAAGAAGAAGCACAAACTGCATTGCTATAATTTTTTGTTGGATTCAACCTATACATGTGATCTAGTTGTTGCATACTATTATAAGCATATGTACAAGGAACCATGTGTAACATCCCGTGTTACCGAAAGTCAAAGTCAAAGTCAAGGATGATTCCTTTGACCGTAGTTAGTCTATTTTATGTTTATGTTTACGTTAGTTGTATTATGTGGAGTAATTAATTACAATCGAATTAATCGAAGTTTATTTATCGATGCGAACTGCTTTACGACTGTGAATAATAGGAAGTAACAATGCGATAAAGTCAATTAATCAGTAATCGAACTAATCTAATCATCATCGAACTCGAGACTCGAATTATGCAACCTTGGTGTTATTATACGTGTGTGTGTGCCTTATGTGTTACTTGTGTGTGTTTACTTTATGTTATGTGTGGTAATCAATCGAAACTCGACTCGAAATCGAAACTCAATCGAACTCAATCGAAATCGAATCATGATAATTGGTGGAGAAAAGATAACGCGAGATATAGATGATTGTATGTTAGATATAGTGGTTGGGATTAAAAGTAATTTGAATAAGAAACTCTATCGTATTCTCATCAATCGCAATCGAGATCGAAATATCAAAAATCGTCGCACCGAACACTCGAATCGTGCAGCTGAACGATCAGGCTACCAGCCGATCGAATAGCCAGCCGATCGGACTGCTGTCCGATCGGACAGGCTGTCCGATCGTGCCGCCTGACCGATCGGCCAACACTTTCCTCTTATGGCATCCTATAAATACCCCTTGTCACTCTCAAACTTCCTACTTTTGGAAACCTCTGACCGGCCAGCTCGTGCTCCCCTCCTTTTCTCAGATTCCTTCCGATTCCGGTAAGATTTCATCCAAAATCTTGTACTTTCTTGATCTACACGCACTCCTACACCTTTCTATCTTTCAAATCTTGATTTCTAACCGTGAAATCATCAAGATTCAAGTGTTCTAGGATGATGTCATCATGGTGTTCTTGAAGAACTTCATGTTTTGGCTTCAATCCACCAAGAATCACTTGGATCTAGCCGATTTCCACATAAACAAACAAGGATCTTTCATAGATCTAAACATTTACATGGTGAAAAGGATTGAAGGATGGTTTTCCAACTTTCTTTCAACTCTTTTACACTCAATGCCTTCAAAACTGATAGAAACGGAACTTGTGCCGACTTGCAAATCATTCCGGTGGTTGCATGACTCAAGATCTGGATTCTATCCATGAGGTTCACCGATTTCGGGTTAAACGTTAAACTCTGTTCCGAACAGTTCACCGGCCGGATTTGGGTGATTCCTGTTCGAGGAGGAGAAACAAGTAAGAACGAGGGTTCTATGGTTCAACCTGTTGTCAAAACACCTCGATATAACGACAAACAATCAGAACAGCCAAGTGTTAGACGAACAGGCTGATCAGGTCAGGATGCTGACCGATCGGACTGCTGTCCGAACGGACAGCCAGCCGATCGGACAGTCACCCGATCGACCAGGCCAGCCGATCGGCTAGCACATGGTCCCACACTTGAACAATTCATTGAAGTCTAGTATTGAACGAACTGCTGTTCGACCGGACTACCATCCGATTGGATTACTCTTCGGATCATGAGATACTATACTTCAACACTTAGTCAATTTTCAACGTGTTCAATGCACTAGGAGTGCCACCCGATCGAACAGCCGTCCGATCAGGTGACACCCTGCTAAGAACTTGTCAGCTGAAGTACCTAACCGATCGGTTCACCGGCCGATCGAACAACCATCCGATTGACCGACTTGAAAGGTAAAGATACTTCACTGTTTTCTAATGCTACAACGAAAACTTCAAAAGTCAAACCATCATACACAAACACATCCTTCTCAAAGGAAGAAACAATCCACTCGAACAGCCATCCGATCGGCCTACCGACCGACCGGACAGCTATCCGAACGGACTGTCAAGCCGAACGGCCAGCCGTCCGATCGGACAACCATCCGATCGACCAACTGTCCGACCCTCCGACATTTGTTTTCCGTTTTACGCGTTGCTTATCGTTATGCTATCGAACTATTCAGGCTAACCCTACTCTCAAGTGCTCCCTTCAATCCATCAACCACTGTGAGTATACTCGAACCCTTTTTGCTTTAGCACTTTTGGGTGTTACATACGTTACTTATCCTAAATCACAATCGAACACACTACTCAATTACTTTAAACGCTAACCGTTACCGCATGTGTTACGTGACTAAATGAATGCTTGTTGTTATGTTTACACGTGGAATGCTGTCTACCTGCCTTAACGACGATAGTACTATAGTTTGGATTCAGCACCCGTTCACACGAGGGTTGTTAAGGACAATTACTTGCATGGATTACGGTGGTAATCATGTATTGCGAACTGCCTCGAGCAGTCAACCCGCAGTCATTGGTATCGATAGATCCATGTCGATAATTAACATGCTTCGTTTTCCTCTGTGTACGTGCTGGTTATGCGTAAACTATTTCGAACTCTATTATGCTATTATCAAACTTGTATGCTCACCTTTACATTTTATGTATTGACTTTATTTTAACGTATGTGACAGGTGTATAAGATGTGTCACACCCCGATTTCCACGTGTTTCACCGGTGGGCCCGGTGGGGGATTATCGTGACGTAGTTGGCAACAATACAGTCAAACCACAATATATAAATGCACAGCGGAAGCATAAAGATAAATATTATCCAACCATTTACTGTAATATCAAATGTATCACAAGTAGTTGAATAGTATCCACAGGAGGGATCAAAATAAAATAAAATTGTTGTTCAACAGATAAGACATCAAGCTTGCGAGACTTCTTAAGATGCTAAGGAGCTATTGCCAGTCGATTACGTGTAGTACCTGCACTTAATCTTTTTGGGAAAATACGTCAGTTTACACTGGTAAATACATTCAACGGACACTTTTGTAAAATGTTTAATAAAATTGATTTGAATGCACGAGGCACAAATTCTTTTATAACTTGGGAGAATTATTTAAAATTATAATCTTGTGAACGAATTACATGTTCCTTCTATGCGTTCAGTAGCCCGGATCCTGTCCAGGTTAAAGATCAATAGACACACCACATTTTGCGTAAAACCGAGGCGGGTAAACCATCGGCTACGTCTTTTAATAGTATAGACATCAACCGGGTGTACGCCTACACCCGGGTGTCGAGGTCGTGGCCATTTCGTAAAATGATGCCAAGGATATCCGGGACATGGTCATTAACCCCCCAAAGGCTTTTAAGTAACAAGAATGTTTAAATGAGCTGATCAAATTATTCAATTAACCACCTAAGCGATGGAAGATTTGATGCTGAATCAAGCGGTATTTTATATACCGTAATGTCACACCCCGACCACGTAGATCATAAAAAACGTGGCGGAAACGTCGGGGAGTGTTGTAACAGAATCAATTGTTTCAAATCCATGGCAAATGAAGTTTCGTTTTATAAATCATACATGAAAGTTTACATTGTCTAAACAAGAATTAAAGTGTACATAACATAAATTAACTAGTTCTTGTCTCGTTTTAAGTCACTAAGGCACAGGTCCGCCTAAGTATGTCTTGATAAGTCCTATGCATCATCTCCTGAAAACACATGTGAAAATAGGTACGTCAACATAAAAATGCCTGTGAGATACATTGGTTTTGTGAAAACGGAATTCATGACTTGAGTTTGAGAAAATGTTTAGTCATGAACCTCGTATTTTGCTTTGTCTTGTAAATCATTTGAAAAACGGTAAGATCAAATGATATGTATAAATAAGAGAACAATGCATGGTTAACTGAATAACCATGTAAAAAGAGTTTGTATAAGATTTGTTGTTTGTAAATCAATGTCTTGTGGAAAGCGTGTTATTTGTATAAAATGTTCTATGTTTCAAATTGAAATGATTCAAATAACGCTACGATATGTAATACCATACAAACACTTATATATAGGAAGTACCAGCGGCGTATCCACCATGCTTGTATCATATTACACATGCCTCGTTACTTAAATCACTTACTCAAACCAAACCATCAAGATGAAATGTTTAACAACGGTAGAAATGTTCATGTATAGTCAAATGTCTATTGTCAAATGTAATCCATGTCAACGGATACAACTGGTTTACACGGTTCAATGGTTACAGACGGTTCATGAAATTGAAGGGTTAAGACGGTTCACATAGTCAAATGGTTACAACGGTTCAAAATGTAGTGTAATGTGTTCATATGCTGGATGAGCATATGCAACAGTAATGCAATGTGAAACAATGTACTACGTATGCACACAATGGGCGTACGTAGCATGAAATGTATTGTAGAGTACAACGGTTCAAAATGTAGTGTAATGTGTTCATATGCTGGATGAGCATATGCAACAGTAATGCAATGTGAAACAATGTACTACGTATGCACACAATGGGCGTACGTAGCATGAAATGTATTGTAGAGTACAACGGTTCAAAATGTAGTGTGATGTGTTCATATGCTGGATAAGCATATGCAACAGTAATGCAATGTGCAACAATGTACTAAGTATGCACACAATGGGCATACATAGCATGTAATGTAAAACAATGTACTAAGTACGCACACAATGGGCATACATAGCATGTGATGTAAAACGATGTACTAAGTACGCACACAATGGGCATACATAGCATGAAAATGTAATGTAAAGTGTTGTGCTAAGTATGCACACGATGGACATACATAGCATAAACACAATGAAATCATGTACTATATATGTACTATTGAACATAGCAAGTATATGATGTGAAAACAGGAAAGCATGAAAGTAACAGATAGGCACATGTGTTTCACCCCAAAACAGTTTAGAAAACAGTAAAAGAGGGGTTCAATGTACTCACCTGAGATTGCTTTGGAGTTCTTGTATAATAACCAGATAATGCTAAAGATCACGGGATATCAAACGGCACCTAATAGGTAGCTATGTTAATATACCGGACCAAATCGGAAGGATTGGACAGTACGCGGGTTCGAAAACCAAACGAGTATGGAGACTCGTGTAATATGGTTTAACAAAGCCTACATACTAAAATGAAACTAATACTAAGTGCTTACGGTCCATCACGACCTGTTTAGGTAGCTTATGCCACCCTAACGCGTCGTTCGCGTAGAACGCGTCTGGAACGCCTAACATCGTGACCACAAGGTATAACCTCGGAAGGTTATAGCTATGGTCACCTAATGTGTTTGGTCAGGTCCTAATGACCGACAAAATGGGTCGGGCTCGAAAGCATAAGCGATGGTTTAGATCGCTTACCTTACGACCCTATATAAGCACTAAACTAAAAGTGACGAGCTAAGCATGTTAGAACATGCTTAACTAAGTTTGAAAACAGGTTTGACATCAAAACAAACGGCTTTGATGCTCACGAGTAGTTTGGTTACAAAATATGCAAGAATGCACATTTTGGCCGAAACTACGACTCGTCACTGAGCCTAGATAACGGGGTAATCAGTAGGTATGGTCACTACGGACCATAACCATCGTGATCACGCTCACGTTATGAAGTTCCATGAACTTCGCATCGACCATAAGCTGGTCAATGCAGAAAGTCAACTAAACGTTGACTTTCGGACTCGAAAAGCGAATAAAAGAGCGAAAGAAGACTTACGGAGGGTCCCCGAGTGCAAATCAAGATCAAACAACTCAGGTATGAAACAATGGTTTCAACTTAGAGCTTTAGGATCTGATTTTGTGATTTTTACACTAAAGGGGGGGGGTATTTATAGGAAAAGTGGAACCGTTAGGATCGTTTTATCGAATATCGAGCCTTGATCACGTGCGTACATGTGTCCAGTGGATAAGTTCAGTGAACTTGACCCTTGGCTCTTCATTGGGTGAAAAGGCATTGCCCCTTGATCGAACGAAAGGCCAGATTCTGCATTTAATGCGAAATCTTTCTGTCAGACATCCCCACGCGGCCCGCCTCACATTTGGGCAAAACTCACGCGGGCCGCCTGGCCCTCTCTGATCTGCACCACTTGCAGAATTTACACTTTTGGTCCCTGTTGCGTGTTTAAGCTATTTCCAGCCCTTCTAAGACCTGTAAAGCCATCTTTAAGGCCCTAAAATGATGCCTAAACATTGTGGACATGAAACATGCCCAAAAATATGTCGGATGTCGGTTCGTTTGGCCGTACGATCGCGATGTTCGCTTAATTACGACGGAATGCGCATAAGCGTGAAAGACGATCCAAATGACGCGACGAATGGATTTTTCTCATGCCAAACACTAAGGCATAATATAAGGATGCTTACATAAATTTTTGGATGTCCGGATGTATTCAGAACGTAAGTTATGCGCGAAAGTGCAAACTTGTGCACTTTTTGACACTTTTAGTCCCTGAATGATCCAAAAGTTTGTTTTAGCATACCAAACCTCTCAAAGCCTATTTCTAAGCTACGTAAAGGATATTTATGGTATGTTTAACTTATGGACATGTTCCGGAATGTTCGTTACAGTTCAAATTGGCATACTTTCGCAGTTTGTCAAGTTTAGTCCCTGTAAGCGAATTAACTTGTTTTTGCTATACCCAAGCCTTCAAAACTTATTTCTAAGTTATGTAAAGGTTATTTAAGGTATGTTGAGTATATGTTGATGTTCCGGAGTATTTGTCGCATTAAACTGAGTACGTTTACGCACCAGTTTGCGTATAATGCTCTAGAAAGCAATGTAGAGTTTGAAATTGAACAATAATTGATATGTGCAAAACATACACATATTTGTACAAGATCCCAAGTATGAAATACAATATTTCATCGGCTTGGTATTTGTTTGATGGTCGCGGTGACACAGGTGTCACAGTCTCCCCTACTTTAGGAAATTTCGTCCCGAAATTTATTCGTAGGAGTCTATTTGTGAATTCGCCAAATAACCACCAATGATATGTAAGGCAATATCTTGTCATTTCCTTAACGGTCATTCTTCCGAAACGAAAATGAACAGACGGGTCATTTTCAATGGTTGTTTTATCAGAATTGGAAATGAAGGATTACACAACGGATATTCATTTCCTCAACGGAAAATCTTCAGAAACGAAAATGAACAAACGGGGCCATCTTCAACGGTTGCTTCCTCAGGGTTGGAAATGAAGTATTACACAACGGATATTCATTTCCTCAACGGATAATCTTCAGAAACGAAAATGAACAAACGGGGTCATCTTCAACGGTTGCTTCCTCAGAGTTGGAAATGAAGTATTACACAACGGATATTCATTTCCTCAACGGATAATCTTCAGAAACGAAAATGAACAAACGGGGTCATCTTCAACGGTTGCTTCCTCAGAGTTGGAAATGAAGGATTACACAACGGATATTCATTTCCTCAACGGATAATCTTCAGAAACGAAAATGAACAAACGGGGTCATCTTCAACGGTTGCTTCCTCAGAGTTGGAAATGAAGTGTTACACAACGGATATTCATTTCCTCAACGGATAATCTTCAGAAACGAAAATGAACAAACGGGGTCATCTTCAACGGTTGCTTCCTCAGAGTTGGAAATGAAGGATTACACAACGGATATTCATTTCCTCAACGGATAATCTTCAGAAACGAAAATGAACAAACGGGGTCATCTTCAACGGGTATTCTTCAGATTTGGAAATGAAGGATTACACAACGGATATTCATTTCCTCAACGGATAATCTTTAGAAACGAAAATGAACAAACGGGGTCATCTTCAACGGGTATTCTTCAGATTTGGAAATGAAGGATTACACAACGGATATTCATTTCCTCAACGGATAATCTTCAGAAACGAAAATGAACAAACGGGGTCATCTTCAACGGGTATTCTTCAGATTTGGAAATGAAGGATTACACAACGGATATTCATTTCCTCAACGGATAATCTTCAGAAGCGAAAATGAACAAACGGGGTCATCTTCAACGGGTATTCTTCAGATTTGGAAATGAAGGATAAACGGATATTCATTTCCTCAACGGATAAATCTTCAGAACGAAAATGAACAAACGGGGTCATTTTCCTCGACGGGTATTCTTCAGATTTGGAAATGAAGGATAAACGGATATTCATTTCCTCAACGGATATTCTTCAGAAGTGAAAAATGAATAGCTAGTTCATTTTTCCTCAACGGATGCTTCATCAGAATTGGAAATGAATAGGGTTATCTCTAGACACATGACAGAACTTGCTGTGATTTCTGTGCACTAAATTCCATAATTATGTATGCATCCATAATTACGTAATCCCTTGCACAGTCCACACAGTTTGTTTTGTAATGTTTTGGGGAAGGATATCAGACTTGTGACGAGGGTGACTAGACTTCCATCGGTTCCTTTTAATTAGATCGACAGGGGATCCTCTTGGTTAGGCCACCAAGGAGTCCTTTCAGCTATATCATCACATGATATCCCTAACCAGATTTTTGGATGAATCTGTTTAGCTAGACCACTCAAGGGGTCTAATTATGAAGTAGTACTTTATAATCCGAGGGACTTAACTATAACATAGAAGTCCATTGAGGATTTTAAGTAATACCTTTGGGCATCCTACTATGAATCTCTTGTACACGGATATGTAAGATTCTAAGAAGATTTGGATAACATAATTTGGATCACACAACAATACATAAGGAAACACATAAGCACATGATCACATAATTGTTTAATTTGATCATAATTTGTTATTAACTTGTTATCGATTGAATACGGATATGGAAACCTGTCGACGGATCTCAAGGTTCACTGGAATCTATCTGAGAAGATAGAAAGATCTCCCAAAATTCGATTTTTGATAACAAGGAATCACCACATTCGAATGAAGGTATACAACAATTAAAGACTTACGGGAAATTCCTAGGTACCCTATTAAGGATTTATAGTGGTACCTTGGGTATTCGTCTTGTGTTGTAACCTGCGCCTTGTACTTCGTTTCCTTAGAATAAACGGGTACTTAGGAATTCCGTGGAAGACGCAAGCGATTATAGAATGGGAGAATTTTGGGGGTAGTTTGTTCTTCAAGGAATACGGTTCCTTGATTGTCGGTATTGCAAGGGATATGTCGTTTATACATGCAACCATCGAAATACATTGCAATGTAAATGAAAGATTTATTTATAAACAACGATATCAACTGTTCCTTGGATCTTGACAACAAAAGAAACTTAATACATAAGACATGATTATTTCTAAACGATGTTGTCTTCTAGTCAGTCGGGTGATCATCCTTGTGCTGGATTTGCATTAGCAAGCTTTGGGCAATTTCTTCGGAAATGACCCATCTCGCCACAGTTGAAACAAGAACCTGGTAGGAAACGACCTTGAGCGGGATTGTTGCCAGCTTGGTTTGGTGCAGCTGCAGCTGGGCAGATTCTTGTTGTATGGCCTATGAGTCCACAAGTTTGGCATTTGCGGCACTGTACATTAGCGTGATGATGGAGGCTACATTGGTGGCACAAGGGTGCAGTTCCATTGTATGGTTTTCTAGCAGGGGGTTGAGCTGGTTGGTTGGGGACGGCTTGACCATTGTGAGCGACCACGGCAAAGTTCTGAGAAGCCTTTCGCTTCCTTGACTTCTTAGGAGATTCAGTCTGTTCATCCATGGTCTTTGATTCCTTGATTGGGTTCGATTCCCCGGCCGATTTCTTGTCACCTTTTCGAAAAAGTTTATGCTTTCTGATCTGCGATTCAGTCAAGGTTGCAGATAGCTCAATGGCCTGACGGAGTGTGGTAGGGTTGCTACCAGTGACAATGTCTTGTACCGAGTCAGGCAGGCCGTCGATGTACCTTTCGATAGCCTTGTCGAGTGGGGCGACCATAGTCGGGCAAAGTAGACTCAACTCCTCAAACCTATCAGTATATGCCCTGTGTTCGCCACTATCTTGTTTCAAATCATCAAACTCCTTCTCCAACGCTCGTTGTTCATGACGAGGACAAAATTCTCTCATCATAAGTGCTCTCAGTTCAGCCCATGTTTGTGCTAGAGCAACATCTGCACCACGGTCTCTCATTACCCCGTTCCACCATGTAAGAGCCCTCTTCTGAAACACACTCGAAGAAAACTCGACCTTGCGATTTTCCGGACACTGCACGTGGCGAAAGGTATTCTCGATGCTCTCGAACCATTGGAGAAGCCCAGTTGCTCCCTCAGAACCACTAAACTTGAGTGGTTTAGCCGAGTTAAAGTTCTTGAATTTGCATGTACCATTGTTGTTGTTGTTGGCTTGGTTCCATTGAGCAAAGAGATTTGGGAATTGAGCAGCCATCTGCTGCGCAATAATTTCTGCCAGCTCGGCAGTTGCTATCTGGTGTTCGCGTCGAGGAGGCATTCTAAAAGAGGAAAACATGAAAGGAAACAAATAAAATGGTATTGGGTAAGAATAGGATGTTACAATCACTGATCATAATCACGGTTGATGGTCACTTGTTTGAATCATGAAGCAAACAAACAACACCAGGGCTGAATCAAAGCAAATAGATCCTCATAGTGTATCGCGAAGACATGCTCGCCTATAAGTGGACACTCACCCCAAGAGTTCCCAGGTAAGAGTGACTGGTCCGATTATGCGGATTTGTACGAACACTCTAACCTTAGACAGAAAACCCAGGGTACAGGCATTCACCCTTCCAGTTCGCACGTGTTCACACTATTTAGGACCCAAAACTTTGACGGGAGTTTTGAAAATTCAAAGGGGTTCAAAACCTTATAACAAAGGGTTCAAAACCTTACAATAGAGGGTTCAAAACCTAGTAATCAATCATCCTAGAAGAGATGATTAGCTTTCAAGGCGATTTTGAAATTTATGTTCTTGTTGTGGTCGTCGCCTAAGGGTAGGTGACGGTATTGTTTTGTGACTAAACGCAAGTAAACTCGCGTTAGGTTCCTAGGAAGGTTATAGACTAGGTCAAAGCATTACTAATAACCTAATTCCCTATAACCATTGGCTCTGATACCATCTTTTCTGTCACACCCCGACCACGTAGATCATACAAAACGTGGCGGAAACGTCGGGGAGTGTTGTAACAGAATCAATTGTTTCAAATCCATGGCAAATGAAGTTTCGTTTTATAAATCATACATGAAAGTTTACATTGTCTAAACAAGAATTAAAGTGTACATAACATAAATTAACTAGTTCTTGTCTCGTTTTAAGTCACTAAGGCACAGGTCCGCCTAAGTATGTCTTGATAAGTCCTATGCATCATCTCCTGAAAACACATGTGAAAATAGGTACGTCAGCATAAAAATGCCTGTGAGATACATTGGTTTTGTGAAAACGGAATTCATGACTTGAGTTTGAGAAAATGTTTAGTCATGAACCTCGTATTTTGCTTTGTCTTGTAAATCATTTGAAAAACGGTAAGATCAAATGATATGTATAAATAAGAGAACAATGCATGGTTAACTGAATAACCATGTAAAAAGAGTTTGTATAAGATTTGTTGTTTGTAAATCAATGTCTTGTGGAAAGCGTGTTATTTGTATAAAATGTTCTATGTTTCAAATTGAAATGATTCAAATAACGCTACGATATGTAATACCATACAAACACTTATATATAGGAAGTACCAGCGGCGTATCCACCATGCTTGTATCATATTACACATGCCTCGTTACTTAAATCACTTACTCAAACCAAACCATCAAGATGAAATGTTTAACAACGGTAGAAATGTTCATGTATAGTCAAATGTCTATTGTCAAATGTAATCCATGTCAACGGATACAACTGGTTTACACGGTTCAATGGTTACAGACGGTTCATGAAATTGAAGGGTTAAGACGGTTCACATAGTCAAATGGTTACAACGGTTCAAAATGTAGTGTAATGTGTTCATATGCTGGATGAGCATATGCAACAGTAATGCAATGTGAAACAATGTACTACGTATGCACACAATGGGCGTACGTAGCATGAAATGTATTGTAGAGTACAACGGTTCAAAATGTAGTGTAATGTGTTCATATGCTGGATGAGCATATGCAACAGTAATGCAATGTGAAACAATGTACTACGTATGCACACAATGGGCGTACGTAGCATGAAATGTATTGTAGAGTACAACGGTTCAAAATGTAGTGTGATGTGTTCATATGCTGGATGAGCATATGCAACAGTAATGCAATGTGCAACAATGTACTAAGTATGCACACAATGGGCATACATAGCATGTAATGTAAAACAATGTACTAAGTACGCACACAATGGGCATACATAGCATGTGATGTAAAACGATGTACTAAGTACGCACACAATGGGCATACATAGCATGAAAATGTAATGTAAAGTGTTGTGCTAAGTATGCACACGATGGACATACATAGCATAAACACAATGAAATCATGTACTATATATGTACTATTGAACATAGCAAGTATATGATGTGAAAACAGGAAAGCATGAAAGTAACAGATAGGCACATGTGTTTCACCCCAAAACAGTTTAGAAAACAGTAAAAGAGGGGTTCAATGTACTCACCTGAGATTGCTTTGGAGTTCTTGTATAATAACCAGATAATGCTAAAGATCACGGGATATCAAACGGCACCTAATAGGTAGCTATGTTAATATATCGGACCAAATCGGAAGGATTGGACAGTACGCGGGTTCGAAAACCAAACGAGTATGGAGACTCGTGTAATATGGTTTAACAAAGCCTACATACTAAAATGAAACTAATACTAAGTGCTTACGGTCCATCACGACCTGTTTAGGTAGCTTATGCCACCCTAACGCGTCGTTCGCGTAGAACGCGTCTGGAACGCCTAACATCGTGACCACAAGGTATAACCTCGGAAGGTTATAGCTATGGTCACCTAATGTGTTTGGTCAGGTCCTAATGACCGACAAAATGGGTCGGGCTCGAAAGCATAAGCGATGGTTTAGATCGCTTACCTTACGACCCTATATAAGCACTAAACTAAAAGTGACGAGCTAAGCATGTTAGAACATGCTTAACTAAGTTTGAAAACATGTGTGAGCATCAAAGCCGTTTGTTTTGATGTCAAACCTGTTTTCAAACTTAGTTAAGCATGTTCTAACATGCTTAGCTCGTCACTTTTAGTTTAGTGCTTATATAGGGTCGTAAGGTAAGCGATCTAAACCATCGCTTATGCTTTCGAGCCCGACCCATTTTGTCGGTCATTAGGACCTGACCAAACACATTAGGTGACCATAGCTATAACCTTCCGAGGTTATACCTTGTGGTCACGATGTTAGGCGTTCCAGACGCGTTCTACGCGAACGACGCGTTAGGGTGGCATAAGCTACCTAAACAGGTCGTGATGGACCGTAAGCACTTAGTATTAGTTTCATTTTAGTATGTAGGCTTTGTTAAACCATATTACACGAGTCTCCATACTCGTTTGGTTTTCGAACCCGCGTACTGTCCAATCCTTCCGATTTGGTCCGGTATATTAACATAGCTACCTATTAGGTGCCGTTTGATATCCCGTGATCTTTAGCATTATCTGGTTATTATACAAGAACTCCAAAGCAATCTCAGGTGAGTACATTGAACCCCTCTTTTACTGTTTTCTAAACTGTTTTGGGGTGAAACACATGTGCCTATCTGTTACTTTCATGCTTTCCTGTTTTCACATCATATACTTGCTATGTTCAATAGTACATATATAGTACATGATTTCATTGTGTTTATGCTATGTATGTCCATCGTGTGCATACTTAGCACAACACTTTACATTACATTTTCATGCTATGTATGCCCATTGTGTGCGTACTTAGTACATCGTTTTACATCACATGCTATGTATGCCCATTGTGTGCGTACTTAGTACATTGTTTTACATTACATGCTATGTATGCCCATTGTGTGCATACTTAGTACATTGTTGCACATTGCATTACTGTTGCATATGCTCATCCAGCATATGAACACATCACACTACATTTTGAACCGTTGTACTCTACAATACATTTCATGCTACGTACGCCCATTGTGTGCATACGTAGTACATTGTTTCACATTGCATTACTGTTGCATATGCTCATCCAGCATATGAACACATTACACTACATTTTGAACCGTTGTACTCTACAATACATTTCATGCTACGTACGCCCATTGTGTGCATACGTAGTACATTGTTTCACATTGCATTACTGTTGCATATGCTCATCCAGCATATGAACACATTACACTACATTTTGAACCGTTGTAACCATTTGACTATGTGAACCGTCTTAACCCTTCAATTTCATGAACCGTCTGTAACCATTGAACCGTGTAAACCAGTTGTATCCGTTGACATGGATTACATTTGACAATAGACATTTGACTATACATGAACATTTCTACCGTTGTTAAACATTTCATCTTGATGGTTTGGTTTGAGTAAGTGATTTAAGTAACGAGGCATGTGTAATATGATACAAGCATGGTGGATACGCCGCTGGTACTTCCTATATATAAGTGTTTGTATGGTATTACATATCGTAGCGTTATTTGAATCATTTCAATTTGAAACATAGAACATTTTATACAAATAACACGCTTTCCACAAGACATTGATTTACAAACAACAAATCTTATACAAACTCTTTTTACATGGTTATTCAGTTAACCATGCATTGTTCTCTTATTTATACATATCATTTGATCTTACCGTTTTTCAAATGATTTACAAGACAAAGCAAAATACGAGGTTCATGACTAAACATTTTCTCAAACTCAAGTCATGAATTCCGTTTTCACAAAACCAATGTATCTCACAGGCATTTTTATGCTAACGTACCTATTTTCACATGTGTTTTCAGGAGATGATGCATAGGACTTATCAAGACATACTTAGGCGGACCTGTGCCTTAGTGACTTAAAACGAGACAAGAACTAGTTAATTTATGTTATGTACACTTTAATTCTTGTTTAGACAATGTAAACTTTCATGTATGATTTATAAAACGAAACTTCATTTGCCATGGATTTGAAACAATTGATTCTGTTACAACACTCCCCGACGTTTCCGCCACGTTTTGTATGATCTACGTGGTCGGGGTGTGACACGTAACCCAAGCCCGTATAAGGGAAAATAAGTTAAAAGTATTTACCTTTGCAAGTATTGTCCTTAATCAGTTAAATCACAGATATCTTTTACTGGGGCTCCTTATTCTGGAACGAAGGTTTTAAAATAACCTATTAGAATCCTAACGGGTCTTTATATTAGCCGTAGTCTAGACCGGTTAGTTTCGAGGGATAGATACGGTTTAATCGCGTGAAAGGCGAAAACCGAGAATGGAAAGTGATTCTGCCCCAACAAGTTCGGAGACTTGTTTTATATAGGTTTAATATTCACACTCTGGATTTTGGGGTCAAAATGATATGGTTTGACCCGTATCGGCTAATTTATGTAAACTAGTTACCTAAGCCGAACCGTGCGCGCAATAGGCGCAACGGGTAACCATAGGAGTCCTACACTGTTTTCCTAAGTCAATATACTTTAAAGAGGTTGTGGTATCAGTAGGATACCTTCCATAATGCCCGTAACGAGTTTTAGTTCATTATACGCCCCGTAGGGGTTTTCCGGTCATTTTAAAGACTTTTAAAATGGATTTCTGAGTTCTACAGGAAACCTGAGGTTCCCGATCAGTTTAATAAGTCTAAAATATCTTATTTGTTATTTAAAATCAGTAGCAACTGGAATCGGGTCAAAAGACCTTGTAGAACTCAAGTTTTGGCCGAAAAGGGCATATTCGGTATTTACCGAACCGTAGCCATAACCGCAGGTTATGAGCAGGTTAAAATTAATTAAAAATCTTTAAAAATCCCAAAATATTATTTAACTACAGTGGGTAAAAGTTTTGGTGACGAAATCTTGGTTTAGGTAGGCGTTATGCTAATTGCGCCGTTTATTACAAAAGTTTCTTATAAATGCGCTATTTAGCATTACTCCCATTCTAGACCTCGGATTGGCGTGAAACCTTAGGGACATGCTTAGAATTTAGTAAGCAAGGTTATGGTCCCTTCACGTGTCTGAAATACTCGTTTTATTTTAAAAAGGGCGTTACGGTCAACTTTTAAGTAATTAACGGGAATGCGTAAAAGACTCGGACAAACAACGAACCGGTCACAGAGGGTGATACCATCACGTGACCTAGTCCTAAGAGAGTCCTAAGGAATATCTACATTGCACTAAAACGGGTCAGAACTGAAGTCAAAGCAAAAGTCAAACTTTTGCGACATTTGGTTCCGAACCGGGTCAATATAGCAAATGGCCGAATCAAACGAGGGTAGACAAGTTTATATACTTAATATCATGTTTTATGAGTGTCTAAACAGGTTGCATATCATTTATATTACAGATTATGCAAGAATCGTAAAAATAGCTTTCTGTTGACTTTTTAAGTACGCGTTTGACTCGACATTTGCACTAGTTAGAGTGGTGATCATGGGGAACCCTTTCAGAGTACCAACACATAGCTATTTTTGATTCGACATAAGACTGAGCCATTAAGAATTTATCTCGAAGTCAAACCGTAGTTACGACGGTTTGATTTTTAGCTATATTACTAAGTAAAACTAAACCACAAAGGATTTAAACGACTTACAGAAGCTTGAACACGACTTAGAATGATAAGAGAAAGCTTTGAGAGCTCCAAGTATGATCAGAAGAGTGTGTTTGAGGTGTGGTGAACATATGCACTCAATAGGCTTATTTATAGTGAAAGTCTTGCCTTTAGATCATCACACATTAGTCTACAAGTGAGCATGGATGATGGGAAGGTGTCCTAAGGTGCTATGGGTCGAGTAGGGGGCGCCCATACCTCTGGGAAACCCATACATAAATGCTTTACCGTTTAAAACAGCCAACAGCCATTTTTCTGTCGCTGGGCGTCGCTTACGGACCGTATGGCTTGGGCCTTGCGGTCCGTAAGCCAGTGGCGGATCTGATTTAATCATTCACCCCCTTACGGTCCGTAAGACAGACCCTTTGCGGTCCGTAAGGGTTTGTTTTTAAATCTTTTTGAAATGATTACTAAATCTTAATAATTAATAACGAATCTTTGGTAATTAATAACCTGACCTTTCGGGTTTAAAGGGGTAACTTTGCGATATGGCCCTCGGTTAATTACAATTAAGGCCTCGGGCCTTTTATTCGTACAGTTAAGCCCCCGGTTAGTTCGATTATTATCCGAAAAGCTTTAATTTATATTGTTGACGCTTTTAACCCTTCTCGTACGAATTTTATCATAGCTTTCTCGTTTTAAAACGGAACTTCGCGGAATTTATACAGTATATTCTAGTGAGCGTATTTTTACTGTTACAAAGCCTTGGGTACGTCAAAGGGTCACTCAGAGGTATAATTAAACATGTTAACACAGTTAACCCCCGCAGCTTGTAATCTCTCACTTTCTTCCGTGTTTCGCTTCCGTACGATCCGTGACTTATTCGTTTGAAGGTTGAGCATCGTTTAGGGTTGCTATATAGTATACTTACCCATAATTGACATTTATAACCCTCGATTTACATACTTTCAAGGTTTGTCAATATTAGTCCTTTATTAATATTATACGCCACGTGTAAACTCAAGACACGTGTCAATACATTATTGGACACAAAATTTCGAGGTGTTACAAGATGCTTATCTGCTAGGAAGGCGAGCTTAGAATACGCGTCTAGAGCATAGTTGTCTGTAGATCTTGCAGATTGAGTCTCTAGGAGCAGTTGAACAATATTTATATTTAAATCTGAGTTGTCGGAACAGAATATTTGACTAGATGTTATCTGTGATAATTTGTTTGCTATTTGAGGTACGGTATGGGACGTATTATATATATTGAATAGTAATGATAGTTGTTGTGGAAACTTCTGGACAATCTGTTTCGCTCAGCGCCATGCCCCGATGATTCCGCCATCGGTTGGGGTGTGACAGATTGGTATCAGAGCCTTAACTATAGGGAATTAGGCAAGACTCGACCTAGTCCGGGTCGAAGTCTTAGAGACCTAGACTATAGTTAGGAACCAACAGACCGAGCTTTTGTGCTATATGTCCTGCTATCACTCGCTTACTCTACACTATCACTGTACTCGAATTTTCAAGTAAAGACAAGCGATTAAGTCGAGATTAGGTGTGATAACCGCAAACTCTCGACTAAGTTGCTTGATCAACGTTGTTCTATCAACTTATCAATGATTTCTTCATTATCTTTCAATTACGAACGCTTGTTCAACGGGAGATTATACCAAATCAGGAGTGAAATCCATATTTTGATGAATAATCTCCTCTATTTTACTAAAATCAAAGGAAAGCTGTCAAGCCAGGGGTGAAACCCTAACCTCGCCGGCTTGCCCGTGATTTTACCAAAACTCTCACCAAAGCCTCGACGGACTCCAACGACCTGAACTCACGAGTATGACCTAGGGAATGCGTGCTGAATGCCCAAGAATCGAGGCGGAAACACGATCCCGGAAGTCAAAATGTGACGACAAGTCTATTGAGAATTGTCGAATCGCTTTGGGTAGTCGATGTCTAATAGCCGCGGACAATCTATTTCTTGATTTTTATGTGTTTCGATTCTGAGCCCGCAACTGCTGACTCTGATAATTCGTCGATTTTATGTGTTTTAAGTGTGTTTATCTGTTTATGTGTTTAATTTTGGTATTTATTCGATTTTGCTATCACTTCGATCGACACACACGACCCACATTGCTCTCCTATCTCAAAACGCTAACAAGTCGCTACAATCTAGACGACATTATGCTACGACATACGCTTAAACTATACTCGACATGCCATACGATTATACTATACTACTCGATATTGTCACACCCCGACCACGTAGGACAACAAACCGTGGCGGAAATGTCGGGGAGTGTTCCAACAGAAGCTATTGTTTTACAACCATGGATACAAAAAGTGTTTCGTTTTATTGATAATATTAAGCATTGCATTGTCTTAACATAGAATAAACAAGTTTTACATCGTCTATCACTATTATTATGTCACTAAGGCCTCGTCCAGATCCTACGTGACGCATGCATCCTAGAAATCATCAAGCATCAACACCTGAAACATATGTAAAAACTTAGTCAGCAAAGAAATGCTGGCGAGTACATAGGTTTTATAGGAGTGTTTGATTCATTGCTAGTATAAATGTTGCAATACTTTATTAAAAACTTAGTTTAAGAAAGGGGGTATAATATTGCAACTAAAATAACCAACTCAAATCAAGTTGATTATAGTTTATAAAATCTCGTAGCCATGCTTCTTAACCCCAAAAACATTTGTTTTGGAAAGCCAACTTGTAAAATATCTTGTAAAAACTCGTTAAAAACTCGTATAGTTTATATCTCTTAGAAAAACATTGTTGCGTGACATCGTTTCAAAATCGTTTACCCAAGTGAACTAAATAACGCCACGATATGTAATATGATGAAAACACTTATATATAAGAAGTACCAGCGGCGTATCTACCATGTTTTCACCATATTACCCCCGTCTCGTTATCTAAACACTTAACCAAAAACCAATCGTTTATCGAAATCGTTTAACATCGTTTCCAAATCGTTCCCAAATCGTTTACTCGTTTCCAAATCGTTTAAATCGCCATCGTTTTAATTGTGAAAACTTATATATGGTCGTCTCGTTAATAACATTCAAACCTTTGTGACTCGTCCATCGTTCAACTCGTTCTCGTATTAACAAACCACCAAAGGGTAAGTTAACAAACATCAGATTTAGTCACTACCCACAACCCCCACACATAACCATGGGTGTAGTAAAGTAACGGGATTTGTAAGATCCTATGGTACCATAACCTAATACTGGTCGGCTTGATCAATGCTAATGAATGTCATTCGTTATGTAACTATAACCAACAAGTTCGTTCACTTTATCGAAATCGTTCTTAGTTTAGTAAAAATCGTTTTAATCGTTTTTGAAATCATCGTTTAAACCTTGAAAACATTTCGTACATATGAATCACCCCAAAACATTTAAAAACAGTAAAATAGGGGAACTATGTACTCACATGTAGTGCAAAGTATCCTTGATCAAATAGAACTTCAAACAACCTCAAGCAAACCAAAGGAATCAAGTAGCACCTAGTAATCGAACCACTAGTCAAACCATAGACACCTAAATCGGACGATCGGACAGGATGAGGTCTTGTAAGCCAAATGAGTGTTGGAACTCATGTGATATGGTTTAACGAAGCCTATATCCAAAATCGGAACCTAACCTAAGTGCTTTCGACCCATCGCGACCCATTAAGGTAGCTTATGCTACTTTAACGCGTCGTGCACGCAAAAGCGCTTTCGAGACGTCTAACTAGTCCTATGACATGTATTATATGCCCATACATGTTTAATTATGTTACATAATCAGTTACGTGTCAAAAGTTTAAGTTACATATGCTTAATTACCAATTATGTATGAAAAGGGTATTTTGGTAATTTACCAAGGGCACATAAACTACTTATCATGCGACTAATCAAACCTAAGTGACCATAAGGTATAACCCCGGAAGGTTATTCCTTACGCTACTATGCTCACTAAATGTGTTTGGTCGGATCCTAATGATCGACCAAACGGATCGTGTTCGAAAGTCTAAGCGGGTGTTTAGTCCGCTTGACTTACGACTCTACATAAGCACTAAACTAAAAAGCGACGAGCTAAACATGTCGAAACATGTTTAGTTAAGTTAGAAAACGGGTTTCGATATCAAAACAAACGGTTTTGACATCCGAGAGTAGTTTGGTTACAAAATACGCGAGAAAACGCATTTTGGTCGAAACTACGACTCGCCACTGAGCCTAGATAACGTGGTAATCAGTAGGTATGGTCACTAGGGACTATAACCATCGTGATTACGCTCACGTTATGAAGTTCAAACGAATTTTGCATTGACCATAAACTGGTCAAAGCAGAAAGTCAAACATAGTTTGACTTTAACGCTAAAACGAAAGAAAAACGCAAAAGAATACTTACAGAAGGTCCCCGCAAGATTCGAACCCGATTCACTCTCAGGTAGGAAGCACAAACTTCCACTTAGAGAGTGTAGAATCAGATTCAAATGTGAGGGAAATGAGTGGAAGGTGGGGGGGTATTTATAGGATTTGGTGAACCGTTAAGATCGTTCCTCGCAAAGCGTGATCAAATCTCAGCCGTACACCTTTAGCCCATTGATTTATAAAACCATGGGAGTCCCAAAACAGCCCATAGATTGTTCAAAAACCATTTGCAAGTGGTTTTGAAGTGATTAACAGCTGTAAACAGCTGTTTGCAACAAAATTGCATATCTGGGGAGGCCATGCGGCCCGCATCAGGATACACACAAACTCAGGCGGGCCGCCTGGGCTTGTCTGATCAGCACAAACTTTCAGAAATGACAGTTTTGGCCCCTGCATGCTTTTAAGTCCATTTTCGACACGTTTAAGCCCCATTAACCCCATTTCAAGGCTCCAAATGAAGTTAAAGTATAGGGAACTCAAAACATGCTCAAAAATATCTCGGATGTCGGTTCGTTTGGTCGTACGGTTGCGTTATTCGCTTAATTACGACGGAAGTCGTAACGAACGCAAAAACGATCCAAATTAAGCGACGAATGGAATTTTATCATGCCAAACACTAAAATAAAATATTTTAATGCTTACATAAATTTTTGGATGTCCGGATATATTCAGAACGTAAGACATGTGCGAAAATGCAAATTTGTGCACTTTTTGACGCTTTTAGTCCCTATTGATCAATAAAGTTTATTTTAGCATAGCGAACCCCTCAAAGCCTATTTCTAAGCTATGTAAAAGTTTAACTTATGATCAAGTTCCGGAGTGTTCGTTACTATTCAAATCGGTATAGTTTTGCAGTTTGACACAATTAGTCCCTGTGATCGAACATGGTTGATTTTAACACACCGAGCCATCCAAAACTTATTTCTAAGTTATGTTGAGGTTATTTAAGGTATGTTAAGCCTATTTCACTATTCCGGAGTGTTTGTTGCATTAAACTGGTTATATTTACGCATTAGTGCGCGTATAACCTTCCAGAAAGCGATTTAGAGCTTGAAATTGGAATCGAATCGAATTGCAAAAATCACCAAACACAAATACACACATAATACATCAAAACACATATAATAACACCAAAGCACATTGTTTTATTAATAATCAACATTTTTTTATATCGTACATCGATTACAGAGCACAGTTGTCACAGTCTCCCCTACTTTAGGAAATTTCGTTCTGAAATTTTAACTAGAGGAAGCTTGTGAAAACAAATGTGGATATTTGGTCATCATCTGGTCCTTACGTTCCCAAGTAAATTCTGGGCCACGTTTGGACTCCCAATGATCTTTAACTAAATGAATCCGTTTGTCCTTCAACTGCTTGAATGTACGGTCCACTATCTCCACGAGTTTCTCGACAAAGTGCATCGTATCATCGATTCGGATCTCGTCGAGAGGAATGTGAAGATCAACGTCAGCTAAACACTTTCGCAGATTGGACACGTGAAAAGTCGGATGAATATTTCCAAGCTCTGGAGGTAACTCTAGTCGATAGGCAACCTTCCCAATTCTTTCCACAATCTTAAATGGTCCCACATATCGAGGTGCAAGTTTTCCTTTCTTTCCAAATCTCACGACTCCTTTCCAAGGTGAAACCTTGAGTAGGACACGATCTCCAACTTGAAATTCTAAGGGCTTGCGTCGCATATCCGCATAACTCTTTTGACGGCTTCTAGCTGTCACAAGATTATCGCGAATTTTCTTGATTTTATCTGTTGTTTCTAGAACGAGCTCAGGTCCAGTAAGCTGAGCTTCACCAGTCTCGTTCCAACAGACAGGTGAACGACATTTTCGACCATAGAGAGCTTCGAATGGTGCCATATTGATGCTAGCATGATAACTATTGTTGTAAGAGAACTCGATCATTGGTAGATGAGAATCCCAATTACCACCAAAGTCTATCACGCATGCTCTAAGCATATCCTCCAAAGTTTGAATCGTCCTTTCAGATTGACCATCTGTTTGGGGATGATAAGCAGTGCTTAGATTTAGTTGGGTTCCCATAGCAGATTGCATGGTCTTCCGGAAATGAGATGAAAATCGAGCATCACGATCAGAAATGATATCCAAAGGAACACCATGTCGTGATATAATCTCATCAACATAAATCTTTGCAAGTTTATCAGCAGATAGATCCTCGCGAATCGGAAGAAAATGAGCTGACTTCGTTAATCGATCGATAACAACCCAAATAGCATCATGACCTTTAGACGTACGCGGTAATTTAGTGATGAGATCCATCGCAAGGCTCTCCCACTTCCAAACCGGTATTTCTGGTTGTACAAGCAAACCAGAAGGTCGTTGATGTTCAGCCTTGACTTTAAGACAAGTTAGGCATTTCGCTACATACAAGGCAACATCTTTCTTCATACCAGGCCACCAGAACTTAGTACGAAGATCCTTGTACATTTTATCAGCACAAGGATGGATAGAATATCGAGACTTGTGAGATTCGTCCATCACTAGGGCGCGAAGATTGTCTTGTTTCGAGACCCACAAACGATCCTTGAAATAAAGCAAACCATCGCCTTTTGCTTCGAGTTTAAGCTCAAGCTGATGTGGTAATTCCATACCCATCAAATTTTGTGAGACACAAGATTGCTGAGCTTGAAGAACACGAGTTTGAATATCGGATAGTGTTTGAACAGAATGAAGTTTGACTCGCTCTTTTCGACTAAGCGCATCGGCCACGACATTTGCCTTACCAGGATGGTAGCGAATCTCGCAATCGTAGTCGTTCAAGAGTTCAACCCAACGTCGTTGCCTCATGTTAAGCTCTTTCTGATTAAGAATATGCTGGAGACTTTTGTGGTCTGTGAAAACCACACACTTCGTGCCATAGAGGTAGTGTCTCCAGATTTTAAGTGCGAAAACCACAGCTCCTAACTCAAGATCATGAGTCGTATAGTTCTTCTCGTGGATTTTCAACTGTCTAGATGCATATGCTATAACCTTACCTCGTTGCATGAGGACGCAACCAAGGCCTAAGTTGGACGCATCGCAATAGACAACGAAATCATCGTTTCCCTTGGGCAGAGATAGAACAGGAGCATTACATAACTTCCGCTTCAGTGTTTGGAACGCTTCTTCTTGTTTGGGTCCCCACTCAAAAGGCTTATTCTTCGGAGTCAAAGCGGTGAGTGGAACCGCAATATTCGAGAAATTAGAAATGAATCGACGATAATAACCAGCAAGACCAAGAAAAGATCGAATCTCTGTAGGTGTCGTTGGCGTACTCCAATCCTTAATAGCAACAATCTTGGATGGATCCACATGAATACCCTGCTCGTTGACTATATGACCCAGAAACTGAACTTCTTTAAGCCAGAATTCACACTTGGAGAATTTAGCGAAAAGTTCTTCCTTCTTAAGGAGTTCCAACGTTAAGCGAAGGTGTTGCTCGTGATCGGCTCGAGTCTTCGAATAAATGAGAATATCGTCGATGAACACAATAATGAACTTGTCTAAATAAGGTTTACAGACCCTATTCATTAAGTCCATAAAGATAGCTGGAGCATTCGTCAAGCCAAAAGGCATGACTGTGAACTCGTAATGCCCATATCTCGTGCGGAAAGCAGTTTTGGGAATATCTTCTTCGAAAACACGAAGTTGATGATACCCAGAACGCAGATCGATCTTAGAAAAACATGAAGCACCTTGCAGCTGGTCAAAGAGATCATCAATTCAAGGTAGGGGATATCGATTCTTGATGGTAAGCTTGTTAAGCTCACGATAATCGATACACATTCGAAAAGACCCATCTTTCTTTTTCACGAAGAGGACTGGAGCTCCCCAAGGTGAAAAGCTCGGACGAATGAATTCTTTATCAGATAACTCTTGAAGCTGTTTCGATAACTCTTGCATCTCTGAAGGTGCAAGACGATACGGTGCTTTCGCAATCGGTTTGGCATTGGGTACAAGGTCGATATGAAACTCAACTTGACGAACTGGAGGCAAACCAGGCAGTTCATTAGGAAACACCTCTGGATAATCCCGAACAATTGGAATATCCTGAATACTCTTGCGCTTGTTTTTCTCCTCGGTGACATGTGCTAGAAAAGCAACATATCCTTTTCTCAAATAACTTTGGGCCTTTGTACATGACATAAGCTTCAAACCGCCAGATGGCTTCTCACCACGTATCTCCAGAACATCGCCAGAAGACAAAGGAATACGAGCAATCTTATCGAAACAAACTACCTCAGCGTGGTGTTTGGTTAACCAATCCATTCCAACGATAATGTCGAAGCTCCCAAGTTGCATTGGCGTGAGGTCAATAGGAAAAAGATGGTTATCGAGGTTCAACTGATAATCATGAATAACAGAGTCGAGGACAAGAGGTTTACTAGTAGCAACTTCGACATATAAGGGTTTCCTCAATTTAGTTCTAGGTATCGCAAGCAAAGGTTCAAAAGATAAGGAAACAAAACTTCTATCGGCACCAGAATCAAAAAGAATAGATGCGGGTCGATTGTTAACAAGAAACGTACCATTGACAACAAAGGTACCATTGACAATGAGGTTGTCAACTCGAGCCTCGTTTGCATTCAGATTGAATGCTCGTCCACGAGCGGGATCGATCATTGGAAAAACAAAAGAGGCATTGAAAACATTGACAAAACACAAGAAAGGTGATCATTTGTTCGTTACCTCGAACAAACAAACGACACGCAGTGACTAATCAAAGTAAATGGGTCAATATAATGTATCAACGAAGACATGCTCGCCTATAAGTGAACACTCACCCCAAGAGTTCCCAGGTAAGAGTGACTGGTCCGATTATGTGGATTTGTATGAACACTCTAGCCTTAGACAGAAAACTCAGAGTACAGGCATTCACTCTTCCAGTTTGCACGTGTTCACATTATTTAAACCCAAACTTTGACGAGATTTCGAAAATTCAAAAGGCACTAAGCCAAAAATGAATCAACTGGAAGGGTTCAAAACCATATAACAGAGGGTTCAAAACCTAGTAATCAATCATCCTAGAACGGATGATTAATTTTCGAAGCAGATTCGGATTTGTGTTCTCGTTGTGGTTATCACCTAAGGATAGGTGACGGTTTTGTTTTAAAATCTAAACACAAGTAAACTTGTATTAGGGTCCTAAAGTTATAGTCTAGGTTAAAGCATTACTAATAACCTAATTCCCTATAACCATTGGCTCTGATACCAACTTTCTTCTGTCACACCCCGACCACGTAGGACAACAAACCGTGGCGGAAACGTTGGGGAGTGTTGCAACAGAAGCTATTGTTTCACAACCATGGATACAAAAAGTGTTTCGTTTTATTGATAATATTAAGCATTGCATTGTCTTAACATAGAATAAACAAGTTTTACATCGTCTATCACTATTATTATGTCACTAAGGCCTCGTCCAGATCCTACGTGACGCATGCATCCTAGAAATCATCAAGCATCAACACCTGAAACATATGTAAAAACTTAGTCAGCAAAGAAATGCTGGCGAGTACATAGGTTTTATAGGAGTGTTTGATTCATGGCTAGTTTAAATGTTGCAATACTTTATTAAAAACTTAGTTTAAGAAAGAGGGTATAATATTGAAACTAAAATAACCAACTCAAATCAAGTTGATTATAGTTTATAAAATCTCGTAGCCATGCTTCTTAACCCCAAAAACATTTGTTTTGGAAAGCTAACTTGTAAAATATCTTGTAAAAACTCGTTAAAAACTCGTATAGTTTATATCTCTTAGAAAAACATTGTTGCGTGACATCGTTTCAAAATCGTTTACCCAAGTGAACTAAATAACGCCACGATATGTAATATGACGAAAACACTTATATATAAGAAGTACCAGCGGCGTATCTACCATGTTTTCACCATATTACCCCCATCTCGTTATCTAAACACTTAACCAAAAACCAATCGTTTATCAAAATCGTTTAACATCGTTTCCAAATCGTTCCCAAGTCGTTTACTCGTTTCCAAATCGTTTAAATCGTCATCGTTTTAATTGTGAAAACTTATATATGGTCGTCTCGTTAATAATATTCAAACCTTTTGTGACTCGTCCATCGTTCAACTCGTTCTCGTATTAACAAACCACCAAAGGGTAAGTTAACAAACATCAGATTCAGTCACTACCCACAACCCCCACACATAACCATGGGTGTAGTAAAGTAACGGGATTTGTCAGATCCTATGGTACCATAACCTAATACTGGTCGGCTTGATCAATGCTAATGAATGTCATTCGTTATGTAACTAAAACCAACAAGTTCGATCACTTTATCGAAATCGTTCTTAGTTTAGTAAAAATCGTTTTAATCGTTTTTGAAATCATCGTTTAAACCTTGAAAACATTTCGTACATATGAATCACCCCAAAACATTTAAAAACAGTAAAATAGGGGAACTATGTACTCACATGTAGTGCAAAGTATCCTTGATCAAATAGAACTTCAAACAACCTCAAGCAAACCAAAGGAATCATGTAGCACCTAGTAATCGAACCACTAGTCAAACCATAGACGCCTAAATCGGACGATCGGACAGGATGAGCTCTTGTAAACCAAATGAGTGTTGGAACTCATGTGATATGGTTTAACGAAGCCCATATCCTAAATCGGAACCTAACCTAAGTGCTTTCGACCCATCGCGACCCATTAAGGTAGCTTATGCTACTTTAACGCATCGTACACGCAAAAGCGCGTTCGAGACGTCTAGGAAGTACTATGACATGTATTATATGCCCATACATGTTTAATTATGTTACATAATCAGTTACGTGTAAAAAGTTTAAGTTACATATGCTTAATTACCAATTATGTATGAAAAGGGTATTTTGGTAATTTACCAAGGGCACATAAACTACTAATCATGCGACTAATCAAACCTAAGTGACCATAAGGTATAACCCCGGAAGGTTATTCCCTACGCTACTATGGTCACTAAACGTATTTGGTCGGATCCTAATGATCGACCAAACGGGTCGTGTTCGAAAGTCTAAGCGGGTGTTTAGTCCGCTTGACTTACGACTCTACATAAGCACTAAACTAAAAAGCGACGAGCTAAACATGTTGAAACATGTTTAGTTAAGTTAGAAAACGGGTTTCAATATCAAAACAAACGGTTTTGACATCCGAGAGTAGTTTGGTTACACAATACGCGAGAACACGCATTTTGGCCGAAACTACGACTCGCCACTGAGTCTAGATAACGTGGTAATCAGTAGGTATGGTAACTAGGGACTATAACCATCGTGATTACGCTCACGTTATGAAGTTCAAACGAACTTTGCGTTGACCATAAACTGGTCAAAGCAGAAAGTCAAACATAGTTTGACTTTAACGCTAAAATGAAAGAAAAACGCGAAAGAATACTTACAGAAGGTCCCCGCAAGATTCGAACCCGATTCACTCTCAGGTAGGAAGCACAAACTTCCACTTAGAGAGTGTAGAATCAGATTCAAATGTGAGGGAAATGAGTGGAGGGTGGGGGGTATTTATAGGATTTGGTGAACCATTAAGATCGTTCCTCGCAAAGCGTGATCAAATCTCAGCCGTACACCTTTAGCCCATTGATTTATAAAACCATGGGAGTCCCAAAACAGCCTATAGATTGTTCAAAAACCATTTGCAAGTGGTTTTGAAGTGATGCAACAAAATTGCATATCTGGGGAGGCCATGCGGCCCGCATCAGGATACACGCAAACTCAGGCGGGCCGCCTGGGCTTGTCTGATCAGCACAAACTTTCAGAAATGACAGTTTTGGCCCCTGCATGCTTTTAAGTCCATTTTCGACACGTTTAAGCCCCGTTAACCCCATTTCAAGGCTCCAAAATGAAGTTAAAGTATAGGGAACTCAAAACATGCTCAAAAATATCTCGGATGTCGGTTCGTTTGGTCGTACGGTTGCGTTATTCGCTTAATTACGACGGAAGTCGTAACGAACCCAAAAACGATCCAAATTAAGCGACGAATGGAATTTTATCATGCCAAACACTAAAATAAAATATTTTAATGCTTACATAAATTTTTGGATGTCCGGATATATTCAGAACATAAGACATGCGCGAATATTGCAAATTTGTGCACTTTTTGACGCTTTTAGTCCCTATTGATCAATAAAGTTTATTTTAGCATACCGAACCCCTCAAAGCCTATTTCTAAGCTATGTAAAGGTTATTTAGGGTATGTTTAACTTATGATCAAGTTCTGGAGTGTTCGTTACTATTCAGATCGGTATAGTTTTGCAGTTTGACACAATTAGTCCCTGTGATCGAACAAGGTTGATTTTAACACACCGAACCATCCAAAACTTATTTCTAAGTTATGTGGAGGTTATTTAAGGTATGTTAAGCCTATTTCACTATTCCGGAGTGTTTGTTGCATTAAATTGGTTATATTTACGCATTAGTGCGCGTATAACCTTCCAGAAAGCAATTTAGAGCTTGAAATTGGAATCGAATCGAATTGCAAAAATCACCAAACACAAATACACACATAATACATCAAAACACATATAATAACACCAAAGCACATTGCTTTATTAATAATCAACATTGTTTTATATCGTACATCGATTACAGAGCACAGTTGTCACAGATATGCTATACGCGACTGGTATATACGAATGACACGCGAGCTTTGAATGATAGGTTTCTGTATTCTGACTGCATCTGTGATTAAATGTGTATGTGCTTCTGTGTTTATGTGTCTCTGTGCTCTATGTGCCTACGTGCTTATGTGCTTCTGAGATTATGTGAATCTTGATTTCATGCCTATGTGTTTATGTGAGACGTGCCTCAACGTGTTCCTAAGCTTTAGTAAAGTAGTAGACGTGTGAGGTGAGATTTTATTTTGATGTGTCTGAGACCTACGACGATGTCTGTTGCAGACTATGTCATCATCCGGACACCGAACCCCACTTACCCGCCAAGAAAAGAGAGACAGACGTCTTGCTGCTATCATCGCCAAACAAGTAGCTAAGGCTGTGAGCGATGTCTATGAAAACGTCAAGCAAATCTTCTGAGGAGTCGAGAACTGAAGCTCCCAAAGATGCTACCAAGACTGTTTTCAGCTTCAATCAGTTTAAGGAATGCGGACCAAAGGAATTCAACGGAGAAGATGGCCCAACAACTATGTTTCAATGGTTTGATTCCATCGAAGTCACTCTGCGCCAAAGCGGCTGTCCAGAAAATATCCGTACCCTAAACGCAACTGGCGTCTTCCAGGCCCGAGCTCTAGACTGGTGGATGGCCGAGCGAAACAAACGCGGGAATGATGCAGCTTATGAGCTGGCATGGAAAGAGCTGAAAGCCATTATGATGGACGAATTCTGTCCTCCCCATGAACGCCAAAAGATGGAGGACGAGTTTTGGAACATTAAGCAGAAGGATGGAGATAACGCAGCCCTAACTGCTCGCTTTAAACAGCTCAGCATCATCTGCCCCGATCAAGTCAAGACGCCAGACATGGCCACCAAGAAGTACATTCGAGCTCTACCCGATTATGTTGCCGATTTTGTTCACGCCGCGAAGACATCATCAATTGAAGAAACTTACTTGCTTGCCACCAAGATCAACGACAAGCGAGTAAAAGCTGGTTTCTGGGATAAGCCCTCCAAGTCTCTGCATCAAGCCACCACTGCACCGACCGCCGAAACCGCCACTACTCAACCATCCAAGTCATCACGCCGCAAGAAGAAGCACAACAACAACAACAACAGCTCCAGCAACGAGAACTGTGCTGTCACTACCACTGCTGCTCCTCTACAAGCCGTACCGGCTCAGTAGCAGTCTCATCATCGACCAGCACCAGTTACTCAAGCGCCGCCAGCAAAGCGTGCTTACACAGGTCCCCACCCGCTTTGCCCGACATGCTCATATCACCATCCGGTGGGTCTTGCCTGTCGTTTCTGCGCTCATTGCAATTTGTACGGTCATTTCACTGCCAGCTATCGCTATGGTCCCCGTAACACCGCAGCTCCTACCACTGCTCATCAAGCTCTACTCCCAGCCCCGCAAGGCCAACACGCGGCTCATGCACCCGCAATCAATGCTCGAGTCTGCTTTGCATGTGGTGACCCTAACCACTTTGCAAACATGTGCCCGAACAGGGTTGTGAAGTAAGAGCCCCAGCAGCAGCAGCAGCCTCAGCAGCAGCAACAAGCAGCATGCGCCCGAACCTTCAACATCAATGCTCGCCAAGCCCAGGCTGACAACAACGTAGTTAATGGTACGTTCCTTGTGAATGGTATTTATGCATCGTGTTTGTTTGATACTGGAGCCGATAACTGCTTTGTATCGTTTGAATTCAAGAAGCTCCTTAGTCGTAAACGCTCTTATCTCCCCTCGTCATTTGAAGTTGAAGTCGCTACTGGAAGAACTGTCGCCGTTAATTCTGAACTTCGTGATTGTACTCTCGAACTCAACAATCACATCTTCCCAATCGACCTCATTCCGATGCAACTCGGAAGTTTTGACGTCATAGTAGGCATGGACTTTCTTCGCGAAAACCATGCTGAAGTTGTGTGCTTGGACAAGATGATTCGATTCTCGCTCGCGAATGGTGATTTATTATGTGTCTATGGCGAAACTGCTTCGAAAGGTCTCAAGCTCATGTCATGTGTCCAAGCTAGCAAGTATCTCCGCAAGGAATACAAAGCTTTCTTGGCTAACATTGTAGTAGCGGAGAAGGAAAAGAAAGAAATGGCGGTAGACCAGGTACCTGTTGTTTGTGAATTCCCTCACGTGTTTCCTGATGATCTCCCAGGAGTCTGGCCAAGTCGTGATATCGATTTCCGTATCGACCTCATTCCTGGAGCTAACCCCGTAGCCAAAGCCCCTTATCGACTCGCGCCATCTGAAATGCGGGAACTCTCAAACCAACTCCAGGAATTACTTGAAAAAGGCTTTATTCGCCTGAGCACCTCTCCTTGGGGTGCACCAGTCCTTTTCTTCAAAAAGAAGGATGGGTCGTTCAGGATGTGTATCGACTACCGGGAATTGAATAAGTTAACCATCAAGAACCGTTACCCCCTACTTCGCATCGACGATTTGTTTGACCATCTGCAAGGTGCAACGTGTTTCTCTAAGATCGACCTACGCTCAGGCTATCATCAATTACGCATTCAGGAAGAAGATATACCCAAAACCGCTTTTCGCACTCGTTACGGCCACTATGAGTTCGCTGTTATGCCTTTTGGTTTAACCAACGCACCCGCGGTTTTCATAGATCTGATGAATCGCGTGTGTAAGCCGTATCTTGACCGTTTCGTCATCGTGTTCATCGACGATGTCTTGATCTATTCCAAATCGAAATCCGAACACGCGCAACATGTACGTTTGGTTCTCGAGTTACTCCAAGGGAACCAACTCTATGCCAAGTTCTCCAAGTGCAAATTCTGGTTAGAAGAGGTTCAGTTTCTAGGTCACATCGTGAATAGTCAAGGTATCCATGTCGATCCTGCGAAGATTGAAGCAGTTAAGAGTTGGATTACGCCAAAGAACCCGTCGGAAGACCGTTCTTTTCTCGGATTAGCGGGCTATTATCGACGATTTATCGAAGGATTCTCCAAGATCGCTGTACCGCTTACCGCTCTTACGCATAAAGACAGGTCTTTTGTTTGGGGAACTGAACAAGAGTCTGCTTTCCAAACCCTCAAGTACAAGCTTTGCAATGCTCATGTTCTCACATTGCCTGATGGGATCGACGGTTTCATTGTCTACTGTGATGCTTCCAACCTTGGTCTTGGTTATGTTCTCATGCAACGAGACAAGGTTATAGCTTACGCTTCTCGATAGCTCAAAATCCACGAGAAGAACTATACAACCCATGCTCTCGAGCTAGGCGCGGTTGTTTTTGCATTAAAGATTTGGCGACACTACCTGTATGGTACCAAGTGTACGATCTTCACCGATCACAGGAGTTTACAACACATCTTTGATCAGAAGGAACTCAATATGCGTCAACGCCGATGGGTAGAACTCCTCAACGATTACGACTGTGAGATTTGTTATCACCCAGGCAAGGCAAATGTCGTTGCCGACGCGCTCAGCAGACGGAGTTATTTGCTTAGTATTCGTAATACCCAAGCCCAACATGATCTCGAAACCCTCATCCGTGAAGCCCAACATGCTTGTTTTAATGAACACACCTTGAAGAAGGAAAGAATCTATCATGATGGAGCTCAGCTTGTAAGCAAATCGAATGGGATCTTCTATTTTCTAGACCGAATTTCGATCCCTAAGCGTACCGAATTGTGAAAGATTTTAATGGACGAAGCCCACAAATCTCAGTATTCTATTCATCCCAGTGCCGATAAAATGTAACAGGATCTTCGCTACAAGTACTGGTGGCCGGGTATGAAAAGGGATATCGCTCTCTATGTCAGAAGATGCCTGACTTATGCAAAGGTCAAGGCTGAACATCAAAGACCTTTTGGCTTACTCGAACAACCGCCAATTCCTATATGGAAGTGGGAGAGTATAGCTATGGATTTCATAACCAAGCTCCCGCCCACGTCATCAGGTCACGACAGCATTTGGGTTGTCGTCGATCGTTTGACCAAATCAGCCCACTTTTTGCCAATACGGGAAGACTACAAGGTAGAACGATTAGCCTGAATTTACACCGACGAGATCATTTGTAATCATGGTACGCCTCGTGACATCATCTCTGACCGTGACGCTCGGTTTACCTCGCGATTGTAGGAAATGTTTCAAGCAGCTCTCGGTACGTCGCTTAACTTAAGTACCGCATTCCATCCTCAAACCGATGGACAGACTGAAAGAACTATCCGTACTCTTGAAGACATGCTCCGTGTGTGTGTCATAGACTTCGGTGGTAATTGGAACAAATACCTGCCGTTAGTTGAATTCTCGTACAATAACAGTTATCATACCAACATCCAGATGGAACCATTCGAGGCTTTATATGGAAGAAGATGTCGATCGCCTATTGTGTGGCACGAGATTGGTCACTCGCAATTAACCGGTTCTGAGCTATTGCAAGAAATGACTGACAAAGTACTCCAAATTCGAGACAACTTGTTAAAAGCTCGAAGTAGACAGAAAAGTTACGTCGATAGAAGACGCAAGCCCCTGGAATTTGACGTTGGCGACTACGTACTCCTAAAGGTATCACCTTGGAAGGTTGTGGTCAGATTCGGCAAGAAAGGGAAACTAGCGCCTCGATATGTTGGACCTTTTAAGATTCTGGAAAGGATCGGAAAAGTCGCCTCCAGACTCGAACTACCGGAGGAACTTAGTAACGTCCACCCGACTTTCCATGTGTCAAACCTTCGAAAATGCCTGGCTGAGCATGATTTAATTGTACCTCTCGACGACCTTCAAATAAACGAAACGCTACACTTCGTGGAGAAGCCTGTCGAAATCATGGATCGCCAAACCAAGCAACTCAGATGCTCGCACATTCCTATTGTGAAAGTTCGATGGGAAGGCAAACGAGGCGCAGAGTTCACTTGGGAACTCGAAAGCGACATGAAGGCGAAGTACCCGCAGTTGTTTAGGTGAAAGTCTAGAGAGAGAAAGTAGCAAAAGGTGATTCATGGTGTTGTGCAGCTTTCAGCCTAATTTCGGGACGAAATTCCCTAAACAAGGGAGGCTGTAACACCCCGTGTTACCGAAAGTCAAAGTCAAAGTCAAGGTTGACTCCTTTGACCGTAGTTAGTCTATTTTATGTTTATGTTTACGCTAGTTGTATTATGTGGAGTAATTAATTACAATCGAATTAATCGAAGTTTATTTATCGATGCGAACCGCTTTACGACTGTGAATAATAGGAAGTAACAATGCGATAAAGTCAATTAATCAGTAATCGAACTAATCTAATCATCATCGAACTCGAGACTCGAATTATGCAACCTTGGTGTTATTATACGTGTGTGTGTGCCTTATGTGTTACTTGTGCGTGTTTACTTTATGTTATGTGTGGTAATCAATCGAAACTCGTCTCGAAATCGAAACTCAATCGAACTCAATCGAAATCGAATCATGATAATTGGTGGAGAAGAGATAGCGCGAGATATAGATGATTGTATGTTAGGTATAGTGGTTGGGATTAAAAGTAATTTGAATAAGAAACTCTATCGTATTCTCATCAATCGCAATCGAGATCGAAATATCAAAAATCGTCGCACCGAACACTCGAATCGTGCAGCTGAACGATCAGGCTACCAGCCGATCGAACAGCCAGCCGATCGGACTGCTGTCTGATCGGACAGGCTGTCCGATCATGCCGCCTGACCGATCGGCCATCACTTTCCTCTTATGGCATCCTATAAATACCCCTTGTCATATTCAAACTTCCTACTTTTGGAAACCTCTGACCGACCAGCTCGTGCTCCCCTCCTTTTCTCAGATTCCTTCCGATTCCGGTAAGATTTTATCCAAAATCTTGTACTTTCTTGATCTACACGCACTCCTACACCTTTCTATCTTTCAAATCTTGATTTCTAACCGTGAAATCATCAAGATTCAAGTGTTCTACGATGATGTCATCATGGTGTTCTTGAAGAACTTCATGTTTTGGCTTCAATCCACCAAGAATCACTTGGATCTAGCCGATTTCCACATAAACAAACAAGGATCTGTCATAGATCTAAACATTTACACGGTGAAAAGGATTGAAGGATGGTTTTCCAAGTTTCTTTCAACTCTTTTACACTCAATGCCTTCAAAACTGATAGAAACAGAACTTGTGCCGACTTGCAAATCATTCCGGTGGTTGCATGACTCAAGATCTGGATTCTACCCACGAGGTTCACCGATTTCGGGTTAAACGTTAAACTCTGTTCCGAACAGTTCACCAGCCGGATTTCGGTGATTCCTGTCCGAGCAGGAGAAACAAGGAAGAACGAGGATTCTATGGTTCAACCTGTTGTCAAAACACCTCGATATAACGACAAATAATTAGAACAACCAAGTGTTAGACGAACAGGCTGATCAGGTCAGGATGCTGACCGATCGGACTGCTGTCCGAACGGACAGCCAGCCGATCGGACAGTCAGCCGATCGACCAGGCCAGCCGATCGGCTAGCACATGATCCCATACTTGAACAATTCATTGAAGTCTAGTATTGAACGAACTGCTGTCCGATCAGACTACCGTCCGATTGGATTACTCTTCGGATCATGAGATACTATACTTCAACACTTGGTAAATTTTCAACGTGTTCAATGCACTAGGAGTGCCACCTGATCGAACAGCCGTCCGATCAGGTGACACCCTGCTAAGAACTTGTCAGCTGAAGTACCTAACCGATCGGTTAGCCGGCCGATCGAACAACCGTCCGATTGACCGACGTGAAAGGTAAAGATACTTCAATGTTTTCTAATGCTACAACGAAAACTTCAAAAGTCAAACCATCATACACAAACACATCCTTCTCAAAGGAAGAAACAATCCACTCGAACGGCCATCTGATCGGCCTACCGACCGACTGGACAGCTATCCGAACGGACTGTCAAGCCGAACGGCCAGCCCTCCGATCGGACAACCGTCAGATCGACCAGTTGTCCGACCCTCCGACATTTGTTTTCCGTTTTACGCGTTGCTTATCGTTATGCTATCGAACTATTCAGGCTAACCCTACTCTCAAGTGCTCCCTTCAATCCATCAATCACTGTGAGTATACTCGAACCCTTTTTGCTTTAGCACTTTTGGGTGTTACATACGTTACTTATCCTAAATCACAATCGAACACACTACTCAATTACTTTAAATGCTAACCGTTACCACATGTATTACGTGACTAAATGAATGCTTGTTGTTATGTTTACACGTGGAATGCTGTCTACCTGCCTTAACGACGATAGTACTATAGTTTGGACTCAGCACCCGTTTACACGGGGGTTGTTAAGGACAATTACTTGCATGATTACGGTGGTAATCATGTATTGCGAACTGCCTCGGGCAGTCAACCCGCAGTCATTGGTATCGATAGATCCATGTCGATAATTAACATGCTTTGTTTTCCTCTGTGTACGTGCTGGTTATGCGTAAACTATTTCGAACTCTATTATGCTATTATCAAACTTGTATGCACCTTTACATTTTATGTATTGACTTTATTTTATCGTATGTGACAGGTGTATAAGATGCTTATCTGCTAGGAAGGCGAGCTTAGAATAAGCGTCTAGAACATAGTTGTCCGTAGATCTTGCAGATTGAGTCTCTAGGAGTAGTTGAACAATATTTATATTTAAATCTGAGTTGCCGGAACAGAATATTTGACTAGATGTTATCTGTGATAATTTGTTTGCTATTTGAGGTACGGTATGGGACGTATTATATAAATTGAATAGTAATGATAGTTGTTGTGGAAACTTCTGGACAATCTGTTTCGCTCAGTGCCATGCCCCGATGATTCCGCCATCAGTTGGGGTGTGACAGATTGTTAGGTGTGAAAACCGAGCTTTTGTGCTATATGTCCTGCTATCACTCGCTTACTCTACACTATCACTGTACTCGAATTTTCAAGTAAAGACAAGCGATTAAGTCGAGATTAGGTGTGAAAACCGCAAACTCTCGACTAAGTTGCTTGATCAATGTTGTTCTATCAACTTATCAATGATTTCTTCATTATCTTTCAATTACGAACGCTTGTTCAACGGGAGATTATACCATGCATAACATCACCTCAAACGGGACATGCTTGGATGATGAAAGTTTTAAATGGTAATCCTACACGATGTGTAAATGCATTCAGAATGCATCCAAACGTGTTTACGAAATTATGCAGTCGAGTGATAGAATGTCAACTTGTGAGAAGGTGGGGATATTTTTGTATACATTGGCATTGGGTTTATCTAGCAGGGATGTTGGGGAGCGTTTTCAACGTTCTAGGGAGACTATTAGTAGAGCCTTTCATGAAGTTCTAGAGGCAATAGCTGGTAGAGGTAAAGGTTTTCAAGGTCTAGCACGTGACGTTATAAAACCAAAAGATCCAACTTTTCAATTCGTACCACCTCAAATCTTGAATGAAAAAAGATACATGCCGTATTTGAAGGTATTAAATTGTTTTGATCGGACGATCCATAAGCGTTCTCACCGTTCTCACACTTTCTACCGTTTTCTCTAAATCCTGACCCTATATATATGTGTGTGTGTGTGTGTGATTACGTTTAGTATTATGTTTTTTTATTTATGCTCATTTTATACATTTTATTAAAAGCTCCAGCTACTCTGCCAAACACCTTAATATCTAAATAGCTACAGCTACCAGTCACCAACTAGTTTTGCCAAACATACCCTAGAATTGGGAATAAGACATGGTTAAGAAATGCAAGTACGCAGTTGGTATACATTTTTGTTGGTTTGGAACTCAAAATGATACAAATATATAAGATTGTATTTCTATATTCTAAAAAAATGTGTTTTTTTAATGGCAATGCTTACTCATTCCTAATTTATACCAAATTAATCATAAACTACTTCTTGATTAGAATTGAACTCAAGATCTCCCGCTAAGAGACGACAAGAGTCTCTACCAAGTGAGCTAGCCTCAATTTAGCTTCTAAAAGTGTTTCATATATAGATTTGTGTTAGTCTAAGATTGTATTCTTTATTGCTCACGCTAACGTCTTTTTTATTGATTTTGATGTCATTTATAATTTAGGGCATCTGATCATGCACAGGATTAAGGTTGAAAGCTAAAGTTATAACACGGTTAAATAAAACGACAACTAAAAATGTGAGTTAAAAATAGTTATAGCACTAAAATTGTATGTAACTAGTATTTAACCCCCACGTTGCGGGCGCGTGAGTAGTAAAGCCGTGCTAAGTAGTAGGCAAACGAGTGCCAAACCTAGGAAAATCATTAAAAAAACGTGGATCCATACCACCATGTGACATAAAACGTAGGGGAGAAATCGTAAAACAAAAATGTGAATTTATGCCGCCACGTGTCATAGAACGTAGACAAAGATAAACGCGAACTTATACCATAAGCTGACACAAAACGAATACATACTCGAATTTATACCAAGAAATATTTAACATAAAGACAGAAGAAAGACAAAACTTAAGGCCTAAAATAAAATATACTAACTTAAGGGACTTAAAATGTAAATCACCTTAACTTAAAAAAAAAGACAAATAAGCCTTTACTATAAAACAAAAACCAAAAAAAAAAAAAAAATAAATAAAAGAGGCACTGTTGAACATACCTCAATTATATATATATATATATATATATATATATATATATATATATATATATATATATATATATATATATATATATAATATGTATTCTTAAAAAAGGATGACATCCAAAATGCCTTTAAATATGAGGTCTTAGTTATTGGATTTACTTTTCTGCATATAATTTTTAAACCATATAATTTCATTAAAACATGCAGGGAAAGCTTTAACACATAACATTCAGGTATGTTACAAATAGTAAATAACTATCTTTAACTAAAACAAAACATAAACATAGATGGGATGTCAGTCTTCCAACGGAGCCTTTAGTCCTTCACCAATGCAAACTCTCCAGCTATCCAACTTTAACTTGATGTGCATACTAAAAGGCAGCTACAATGAGTAAGTTCTACTTTAAATCAACTATAAACTTTAGTAAGCATTAAACACAATATACATATAAGACATATCATTACATCACATAACTTTACAAAATCTAGCAAAACGTAACATTTTACCATAAACTGTAACATGCACATTATATTATACTATCCATAATTGTACGATTAATGGCAAGCCATATAGGCACTATCACTTTATCCTAGGTCATGGTGTTAACTTTAGACACTTTTATGACCATGTCGTAAACTTTAGACGCCATTGAGCCTTTGGTATTAATTTTAGACATTGGAGTCAAATTTAGAAGCGATAAGTCTCCTTTAGCCTTGAATATTGCATTGTGCATACTTTAGATACTATACACTTTATTACTTTATCACTTTACTATAATATTTAGAAAACTATGCGCATGTCAGGTTTGTAATTCTGAACATGTTGATTTATGATATATCTCTTCATCACATTCCTGGCACCTATGAGGTTAGAAGCCAAACTATTACTTTCTTTATAAAAATTACACTTCGCTTTGAAATAATTTATCAAGTATGTTCACTACCCCAAAAATAGTAATGTACAACGTAACAACCGGTATTTCCATATCGACTGTTATCATGACACGTATCCGAAACTCTAAATTGGAATAACTTGTTAAAAGTTAAGGGACTAAAGTTGCCAATGAATCAATGATGGAAGTTGGGGAACTTGATTTGGTAATTATGAAATTTTGTGCCTTACGAATCGTAAGCCACTACACGACATTCTCTTATGATTCATGAAGCTCAATAAAATGGTCACAACCTTTATGGAGTGTGTGCCATAGTATCGTTGCCCCTTATGGTCTGTAAAAAGGCTACAATAGCCTTATGACCTGTAACACCCTGATCGCGTAAAACAATAAACCGTGGAGGAAACGTCGGGGAGCCACGTCACAGATAAATTGTTTCACAACACATGGTAATTGAAGTTTCGTTTTGTTTATTTAAATATGTTACATTATATTGGAAACAGAAACAAATAATCAGTACAATTGTCTTTCATGTTTTATAATCACTAAGGCCCGCATCCAATCCTATGTGAAACATGATTATAACATTAAACAACAGCTCCTGACACATATGTGGAAAGAGAGTCAGCAAAAAAAGCTGGCGAGTACATAGGTTTTATGAGTGTGTCAAGTTCATGGCTTGTATACATATTGCAATACCTCATACGACTACTAGAGTCGATAAGTGAAAACCTTGTATCAAAAAGTGTTTGGTATTGGAATATAACTAACCAACTAAAACATGTTGGTTAAAGTTTATGAAAACCTCGTTGCCATGAATCTTGACTAAAACATTTGTTTCTGTAAACCGAGTAGTAAATCGTCTTGAAAGTAAACTTTGTATGGTTTATATCTTTAAGTAAACATCGTTGCGTGACATCCTTTGAAAACATTTGTCCAAGTGATCTAGATAACGCCATGACATGTAATATGATGAACGCACTTATATATAGGAAGTACCAACGACGTATCCACCATGCTTTTATCACATTACACCCGTCTCATTATCTAATCACTTACCATAAACCAATCGTCCAAATCATCTGTGTTATAGACCATTATTCGTCCGTGTTATAAACCAATTGTCATTCGTCCGTGTTATGAACCAATCTTCAATCATCTGTGTTATAAACCAATCGTTATTCGTCCGTGTTTTAATTATGAAAACTTTTGGTTGCTCTTTTTGAATACATTTAAACCTGTGTGACTCGACTATACCACCCAAGGGGTATCTTTAATTCGACTAACAAACCACCAAAGGGTTTGTTAAAATAACAGATTCCGTCATTCCCCAAACTACCCACCAAATCCAGTGAATAGTGTAGTAGCGGGATTGTTTGTCTTATGGTACCATAACATACTACTCGCCGGCTTGATCAATGTTAATGAATGTCATTCGTGTTATGGATAACGCAGCAACAAGTTTGTTCACATTATTGAAATCGTCATGTTTTATATAAACCATAGACTTTGTTTTGAAAACTTGAAATCGGTTTAGCACATATGAGTCACCCCAAAACATTTAGCAAAACAAAAAAGAGGGGAGCTATGTACTCACTTGGGATTGCAAAGTATCCTTGAATCAAGTGGAATAACAAAGCTTCAAACATGTCCTAATGTGTCAGATGCTATGTTAGTGTAACAGGACATAAATCGGGGAATCAGATAGAATGAGGTCTTGTAAACCAAATGATTGTTGGAACTCATATGAAATGGTTTAAAAAGTCTACATTCTGATTTGAAATGAATCCTAAGTGCTTGTGACCCGTTATGACCCATTAAGGTAGTTTACGCTACTTTAACGTGTCATTTGCGTAAATACGCGTTCGGATGGTTAAACATGTCCTATGATAAGTCTTAAATGCATAAACATGTTTGAAAATGTTATAACATCAGTTCATATGTCAAAAGTTGGTTACATATGCTTAAAACGGATTTATGCTCAAAAAGGGCATTTTGGTCATTTTCTAAGGGCATCTAAACAACCTATCATATAACTAACCAAACGGAGTGACCATAAGGTATAACCTCAGGAGGTTATTCCCTATACAACTATGGTCACCTACATGAGTTTTGTCAGATCCTAAGATCGACCAAACGGGTCGGATTCGAAAGTCAAATCGATGGATAAACCGCTCGACTTACGACCCTAAATAAGCACTAAACTAGAAGTCACGAGTTAGACATGTCAAAACATGTCTAACTAAGTTGCAAAAACTGATTTGGAATCAAAAATTAGTGTTTTAATACATGAAAATAGTTCCGTCGTAAAATGCACTTAATGTGCATCTTTGACCGAAACTTTGACTCGTCACTTCGACTAGTAAACATGGTAATCAGTAGGTATAATCGCAAGGGATTATAACCTTCATGATTACGATCACGTTGCAAAGTTCAATTGAACATTGACTTGACCAATTATGGTCAAAACCGAAAGTCAAACGGTAAGTCAAACTGTTTGACTTTCAGCTTAAAATAGCTAAAAGAATTGAAATAGACTAGGATGAAAACTTACTTGTGTTGAAGAACACTATAAGATCTCAGGTAGGAGACCTCCAAGGATGGAAGCAAGCTCCAAACAAGTGGGAGATGAGAAAAGAATGGAATGAGCAAAGATGAATGAAATGGCATGGCTATTTATAATATTCTTGGAGCTACAAGATCATGCCATGTGTATTGTGTGTTGCCCACCGATTAATATGATCATCACAAGTGTTAGGACCAGATTAAAAGGCTTGTTCAACACACAAACTTGGTCACCAAGTATGCAAAACAATGGCTGCAAAACAAGATGTGCAGCTGAAAAAACAATCTGCCTAGCAAGTTCTCTCGCGCCCCGCGACCCAGAGGGGTCTGTTCTATCGTGCCCTGCTAGCCAGTTCAGGCTCAGTTCCAGAAAATGGCAAAAATGGTCCCTGCAGCAATGTTTAAGGTGTTTTTGACGCGTTTAACCCCCGTTAACCCAATTTTTAGGATTTATAAGGATGTTAAAGCATAAGGGACTTGAATTATGTCCTAAAATGTCATGGATGTTGGTTCGTTCGGTTGTATGGTCGCGTTTTTCGTTTAATTACGACGAACGCTTTAACGAACGCAAAAATGACCGAAATTGCGTAACGCATGATATTTTTGCATTCTTATCATTAAAATACAAGATTCTAATGATTACAAAAATTTTTGGATGTGCGTACGTGTTTCCTATTAAGAAATACGCGAATCGGCAGACTTTCGCAGTTTGACGCAAATAGTCCCTGTGATCGAATAAGCATGTTTTTGCCATACCGAACCCTTCAAAACTTATTTCTAAGTTATGTAAAGGATATTTAAGGTATGTTTAGCTTATGTCATTATTCCGGAGTGTAAGTCGCGTTAAACTGATTACGTTATCGTAATAGTTTACGATTTCACTTCCACAAAAGGTTTAAGAGTTTGAAATCAAACAAGAACTAAAACTTGCAAATGTCACATGTAATTATACAATCCCAAAAATAAAACAAAATGTTTCCTTGATTATTTAATTGTTCGGAGTTGTACAACGATTGAAAGACACAAATGTCACATGACCTGTAGCAATTTTAGCCATAATCAGAACCACCATGTCATTACTCTATTGTCGTCGACGTGTGTCCTGGACATCTGTTCGATCCTCTTGCTATATACATGATGTGTGAAATGTGTATTGATTAAATTCAAAAAAGTTTTAACATTGGAGAAACCCGCTAAACCACACACTACCGGCAAGTGAACCGGCCGTAAGTAGTAAAAAAAGTAAGTCCGAGTATCGAATCGTGGACACAATAATAACGACTTTTGATACTAGACCTCTATCGACCCTAGCCTAATAATTTAGTTGTTGGGAAAATGGTTTTCAAATTAAAAAGAAAATGAAACAAATAGACGACGAAACAGACAGCAAGCGCGGATAACTGGAGAATAGAGTTGAACTCAAGTATGGGAAAAATAGGTTACCTAGGCAAGAAGCCCTAGACTCATGAGTAAAATCCTAACCCTGGTTTTAAATGAAGACTATGTCTAACTCGATAAACCCCCCGAAAGATAAACCGAATCTAATAGTATGACAAGTGAATAAGTGGAAAGAAGGATTGACTCGATTTATCGACCACCAAGTCCCACGACTATCAGGTATAAAGTAATTTATGTACTAAAACCTCAAATTATGAAGCTGGAACAACTAAGAACACCGAAACCCTAGGAAACTCTAGACACGAATAAATAGATGAGCCCGAGTGATTGGCCACCTAAACTGCCTAACAACGCCCAACTAATAACCTAGAAATTCTAGATTAGATTTCTCACCTCTAGAAGAGATTGCATGTCTTAATCAATTGGTTTTACTAAATATTACGCTGGAATTAGATTTCTCACCTTCAAGGCCTAGACTGTGAATTCAGATTAACAACCTAGACTGACTTCTGGCTCTAAAGTATATTTCTAAGTATCTAGAGCAATGGAACCAACAAATCAATCATCAAACCAATCAAAACCAGCACACAAGTATTTAGATTCAGTTTTCTAAGTTATAACTTGTAAATCAACACATTCATTCAAAACTGAAAGTTCATCATTCAAACAATTTTTCTAGTTCATCAATCCTAAGCAACCATAAAAAGTTTAGCTATTCATACTAATAAAAAGCATGTCAAAATCACTAATCAAACAATTCAAAACATGGTTTCAACGTTTAAAACATGGGTAAACAAGCGTAACACAAACCTGTAGCGCTCCTAGCTTCGATCTTTCAATCCCAAACCTTCAATCCTTCAAATCAACGCTTATGAACCTTCAAATCTTGGAAAACAGTTACTTCTGGTCGTCTCCTCACGACTTTGGCCGTCATGTTGCTTAAATACTAAACCCTAGGGCTTTTCATGCATCTGGGCCGATTTGGGTGGCTTATGACCCGTAACCCTTTGAGGGTTACAACCCACATTGATCCAAAAGCCCAATAATGACACAATGAGCGTGATGGAAGGTTTCTGATGCTTACGACCCGTAACCATCTTGATGAATACAACTCGTTAGTTAAGAATTGGGGCCCAAAACCTTATCTTTGGATTTTCCTCGTCGAGCTACCCCAAATTCATGTATTATACGTCCCGTAAATCCTTTTCTAGCTCAAGATATAACCGTTTTAAGTTCAGACTCTTTTCTACCGCACTGCTTCACTCAGTTTTTCCTTGTGTGCTCGTTTCTTTAGGCTTTAGACTTAATTTATGCTCCTTTTGCAGGCGAACAACTTCAAAACCTTCTACTAAGTACAAGCTTTAATTGACCAAAAACAACTAGAAAACTATCAAAAAAACATATATAAAATACAAGGGAAAAATGGTGTGTTTTGCAACACATCAATACACAAGCTTCATTCACTTTATTTGCCACACCAATTTGAGGTTCAAGTCACTTTCAATCTTGTTCTTGCTTCATCTCGGTATTGGCTTTGATTCGGTTCTATTTCGTCTTTTTAGCGTAATTAGAGGTCCCTTAGCCTTTTAGTAAGTTTTTCAACCTTCCATCAGTGGTTAATTCGACATTATCTATTAATCAAATTGTGTTGGGTTTGACAATTCCATTTGACCCGATTGTTTTAGCTTCTTAGGGTTGTTTGTTTTCCAATTCCTTACACCCCAACCTGCGTTGTTACCTAAGGCATGTCTTTACTTCAATTTTGACAACTTGTACTCGTTATCGATTAATTTGGTTGAAATTAGAATATACCATTCCATGAAAGATTGGGTAATGGGCTGTAAGACAAAACCATGGTTGTGTTTTACGATTTGTAACACCAAAGCTTTAACCAGATTGAACTAAATCAGATTACGGGTCGTAAGGCTAAACCCATCTCACACTTTACCAAAATCCTAGGTCTTGTGTAACAGAGTATAATGCCCAACCTTGGTCAACCTCTACGGTCCGTAAGAGGTATAGATACTCAATCTGAGACTAGTAATTTGGTAACAGACCATAAGGCATATCCTGGCGTACCTACACAGTCCGTAATACCACTAGCAAACACCTAATAGTCATGAGTAATGTGTGTGATTGGTAGATGCAACATTATTCTAGGCTCAATTGTAGACAAACTATGGTCTTTTAAATCATTCATCTCATGGTTATATTCAAATGTTTTATAAAATGTGTCTCTTAGTTGTGTTTACCAGCAAAAGCTGACGTATTTTAAAGATTGACTCAAAAGTGTCGATCCTCAGTTGTAGTCTAAGTTGATTTGGACAAATGACTTGTAACGTGAGACTCTAAGGATGAAGGCCTATGATATCACTAAGTCCTTTTGATATTTGCTCCACCTTTGGGTTATGTACCAAATATCGGTTTGATATTTTTAACTTTCTTTATGGGTTTCATTGTAACTCGTATCTTTAATATATATATATATACCCTCACGTTGCAATGTAAATCTATGACAATCAGTCGCACTAATGCCTCACATTTGGGCCCACTAGAAGGCAAGGTCCGATGCAAAGAGGGGTTTAGAACCCTTAGACAATTAAGTCAAATCTGGGTAAAGGTTCACATGTGAAACGATCAACTTAATATTTTAAGAATACTATCAGATTTGCAAATACTCTTGGCATATGCAATTACTTTCAAATCTAAAATACTGGCATTCACGAATACTTTACCATACTAAGCTACTATTTGCAAATCATAACAATTCTCATACCACGATGACTAGCAAATATGTTATTTGCAAATATTATGGTTATTCACAAATTTTCAAATTGTGAACACTATGATTATGATGCATACCATGTGAGTGCATAATATCTGCAGCCTGCTGTCAACGTGTTGTGTCATGTTTATTGTATAGAATAGCGTGTTTGAAAGAGTCGGATGTACATTGTAAATCCCCTTCGCACGAAGGAGTCCTTCGTATGAAAGGAGCTGAGTCACTTCGCACGAAGTCAGCCACTCGCACCTAGGTCTAGTCGCACCAAGGGTGATGTGTGCAAAATGCAACATATAAATTACATCAATAGAGGCATAAAACCAACCCTTTTTAGTACTAATGTTGGAAAAAGCACGTTTCTTTCTTCCTTTTGAATTTACAGGACCAAATGAGCTTAAAAGAACAAAAGGAACAAATAAGCAGCCAAAAACCAACATAAATACAAGAAGAAGGAATAACGTGACATGCCCGACCCCTCGGCAGCATCTCCCAAGACAAAGACAAAAACAAGAACACAGAAGCGGACCACGGGGCCGTGCCTAGCCAGACATGGGCCATGGTCAGACCTCACACATAAAGACAAGACCAGTAGAAGCTTCTACGCCCACCACGGGTCATGCCCAACTTGTGACAACCCTCACCAAACCAGGTATCCGTACGAATTAATTAGTATTTAATTACTGCTCAATTACTGTGCTTGCTTACAGTGGTAAATAAACTTCTACATGATTTCTGAAATATGTATAACCATGCCTCATACTCTATTTGCTGTTACCCTATTATTTACATGCAGAACTTTAGTGACAACCTTGATGCACAAAAGCACAGTTGCACAATGAACGGATAACCCATTTAACATGTTGGTATAGCCAGCATCAGGCAGACACTGCCTCTAAGGCTTGTATGAGCCAGAGATAGTTTACTACACTAGTAGAGAGTGTAGGGATAAGAGGGTTGTAGAACTGCGTCACTAGGTGATAATTATAGTGACCGGATGTGCCTAAAATGTACTTTAAGTACAAAATTAAGCTCTTTAAATAAAAATTCAGCATTTAGCTAACTAATAAAGTGCCAAAACATGAGGAAAATATTACTAGACACTTTTCAAAGTGTCGGGAATAAGTTGTGTCACTAAAAATGATATTAACGACACTTTAAATAATTATTTAGCGCTTTAACGGACTAGTATCCAACCGAACAACCGGACTTAACCCGGGACATAAAATTATTAACAATGACATTGTTTTCTTTTTTTTTTGTTCTGAGCCAGTTAGGGTCCCCGAATACCCTAACACCCGCTATAATTACTACACACTATTACACTAAAATTAAATCCCTAACTAAACTAATTATAACTTAACTAATTAATTGAAAATTAACCAAATAAGCCCCCCCCCCCCCCCCTCAACGATCGTTCTCCCCATTAGCGGACACACCTCCTTACATTTTAATTATTTTATTTGTTGGCCTAATATCTACACTACATGGTAACCAACGGTTAATGGGGAGGATGAGTTATTATATTTACATGCAAGATCAAGATTTCATTTGCTTTACACACTTAGCAAAAATTGCATTCTTTTCCCTTCCTTGATACGTTCTGCCGAAACCATAGCCACACCCACTACCACTTTTCAAATTTGATCTTGCATTTTATTTACACACAAAGGAAAAGGGTCACGCATAAGGAAGCCCGATGTTCACGGAATCGCAAGGACCTCACCTCAACGCTTTTAACCACCCGCTTTTCGACTAGTTTCGTCCCTAGCCTCGAGCTAGTAGTAAGTGACTCTAAACACCCTATTATTCATATCTAAAGTGGTTAATATGAAATTTGTCGGTTAAAAATCATAAACACTAAAAGTCTAATCTAAAAGTCTAGTAAAAGTGGGGAACAAAGTGGTTAATGGATGAATATTAGTGTAAAACCTTTGAAACTAGTTTTGTTATGATTATTTAGTGTTGTTTTATGCTAGTGTTAGTTCGGATCGTCATCTAACCCGACTAAGTCATGTTCATGGAACATGACCTAGTGTATGTTAAAGTGTGAAAAGTGGTTAGATGAAGAACACTACTACTTATAACCATGAACTTGTGTAAAAACAATTTTTCTTATAAAATGGAGTTCTAAACTAGTAGATCTACGGATCTACAAGTGGTATTTTCAAAGGACCAAGTGTCAAAAGAAATCATATTTTAAAGCCGGATCTTTCCTAAACAAAGGTGATTTTTTTGTGAACACACAAGTATGTAGACACTTGTGTAACAAAGAGTTTTAACAAAGCATTATTATTATTTTTTTTTTTGTAATTTTTGACAAAAGTTGTAAAAATGTATCTTCTTTAAAAACAAGGTTCTCAAAGAAACCAAGTTTATTTATAAAAGATCTACTAAAAATATGGGGAAGTTACTATATATTTTGCACAAACCACAAGTTCATATGTTTTGCGATTTATATCTATTTTGACTAGTTTGATGGTTTGAATATTGTTTATTGTTGATTGAGAAAATTGTTGGTTTGAATTTTAAAAGAAAATGATACGCTTGAAAGCGTGGCCACCTCCAGTTACAGGGGAAACTCTGGCGAAATTTTTCCAAAAATCTAACACTTGGAAATATTTTATCACAAGTGTTATGGATATTTTTTTCTTACTTGTTTTCAAAATATAAATTTCGCCACGATTTTTATTACAATATAAGCAAGAGTCGGAGGTGGGATTTTCACAAAATAAAACTTGATAAATATATATTTAGCATATATTTTTCATAACAACGCTTGTGTAAATTTTTATGATTATTTTGTGAACTATACAAATATTTATATTAACGATTCCAAAAATAATACGAACGCCTTCACAATAAATAATAAGTTACAACAGTATTATTAATACCACCCGAACTTTAAACGTAACTTACGCATTTCGGAAAAATACTAGTGATCGCGTATATTGACAAGAGTATTATTTTGGGGAAAAATTATAAGTATTAAAATATAATATTTTTGGGAAAAATATTTATATTTTGGAAGTAAAAGTATTTCTGATTAATAAAATAAAATATATTTTATTAAGTGAGACTTAATAATATACTACGAAAATTCACGAACGCACATGTATTAAATCCCACATCCTTGGGAAGGAAAATATTTTGCAAAGTGTAATTACGAAATAGTTGTCTAACTATTTCCCAAAGACATTAAACCTTAAGCTAAGGCACGGCCGTCCGTCTAATAGAAGTAGTACGTGTAGGTCGTCGCACAGCAGATTGATCAGGAGATTTATTTGATAGAGACGCACCACTGTGAGTTCATGTCCCCCTTTTCTCTTAACTGTTTTCAGTTTTCTAAACTGCGGGGGTGAAATACATGTTACTATGATTAGGAATACTTTTTACATGGTATGGTTAGCGTAAGGAGGGTTACTACTTAGATCATGTGAGTGGGTAGGCGCAACTTGAGGCCATTAATCCTCATAGTAGGACCGAGGGACAGTAGCGGTAGATCTATCTGGGTGTAGCGAGCCCAGCCCCAGGCCCAGCGTAACGGACCTCAGGGTGACTTTGTACCCAACGCCAAATCCGCTAGGTTTCAGTCTTCCTACTTGCACTTCACACATATCAATGGCCTTGCAAACCATTGGTGATCTCTTTTTCCTTATTTGCTACATACCAAGATTTTTATACTTATAAAGGTTTTACTCACTACACATGAACAACAATTTTTGTTGATTTTTCCAACTTACATGTATTTCAGGTAATTAAGGATCTGGCATGGTATGCTACGTTTTTTCACGCTGCATAAGAGAAATAAGGTCATCCAAGTTTAGGGGTCGTGGCTCTTGCCTGGACGAGCCACAGTTCTTAAACTACGTCTGCTTTATGGTTATAAATTCTGAACAATGTTTTTAAGTTATTAGGTTATAAACTTCTGTTGCATGTGTCAACGCTTCTAGACAATGTTGTGTTACTTATGTTTTAAAACTTAAATCAATGGATGATCTTGCATGGTTTTATTTTCATACAGCTTTGTTATGATTAAGCTATGGTATTAAGAAGTCACACCAAATTAACCACGTTTCCGCAAAGCCAGGGTGTGACAGCTTGGTATCAGAGCTCTGATCATAGCGAACTAGGATTCCTTCTCGAGTTTGGACTATGATCACTAGGGCTCTCACGAAAACATTTTTACACTGCATACCACTTAAGTCCAGATCCAAAACGTTTTTACAAACAAATGTTGAGCACATTTTATTTATTATTTATAGGCTCGGTCTGGGAGGCCGAGGCTCGGTCTGGGAGACCGAGGTAGTTGTCTAGTGGGACTAGGGAGTCAGTCTGAGAGGCTGGGAGAATTGGCTAGTGGGACTAGGAAGAGCAGTCTGCGAGGCTAGGAGAATTGGCTAGTGGGACTAGGAAGAGCAGTCTGGGAGGCTAGTGGGACTAGGAAGATCAGTCTGGGAGGTTGGGAGGCTAGTGGGACTAGGAGAACTATTTTATTACTTAATTGGTGACTAATGTGTTTATCTGATTGTATGATTGATTATTTGTGCATATTTGTGTTTATCATACAGACACCATGGATTCATCAAGCACTGGTGAGTCGGACACTACGGGCCCTATGCCCATCGTATCAGACGACCGAATATCATCGGAGCATGAGGTACACACTTCAGATGTTACCAGCACGGATGAGGATGATTTCCAGCCATTCGCGCTACCCGATGCTGTCGACGAGCCCGCTGATGGCCCTTTTGCCGGGGACTTACCGCTCGTGGAGATCCCTGCCCCTATACCTCTTGCCGCTTATCCTGTTCTTGATATACTCCTTGACACCGACGCTGATGATGACGTCGATTTGTTTGACGACGAGCCCCTGGAGGATGATGTTGAGGGCGAGGCCCTTATAGCTGACAGCGATCTTTTGCTGCTCGCAGATGCTCCAGCTGAGGAGTCACCTGCTCATTCACCCGTCCCAGACTCTTTCGAGTCTGTGGCCTCTGCACCGTCGCACACTCAGGGTGCGCAGCACTATTCTCACTATTCAGATCCCGATAGGGCATCATCTACTGCCCCTGCCCCGAGCTTCGCCTTCGATCACGACATTGATGAGGGTTCTGACCATGTCTTTCCCCTTGGGTTTGACCCATACCAGGAGATTGAGTTTATACACCTAGATCTGCCCATGGAGGACCCGGTTGACCCAGTTGACCCTGCGTTTGCTGACCACGAAGACTTTGAGATGGAGTTCGATGACCCAGAGCCTGCCGTGGCCCCCGAGCCGGTAGCCGCTCCTGACCCTGTGTTTGAGCATGACCTTATTCATGCTGACATACCCATTATTGACCCTGTGATTGCTGATCTACCCGTTGATGATCACCCTGTTGATGCTCCACTATTGGAGGGTGATCATGTTGTTGCTGCTGCTCAGGCTGATGCCCCTCTCATCGCTGATGTACCCGCTGACCCTATTGTTGCACCCCTTCCTGACCCTGTGCCTGCGCAATTCGATCGTGCAATTTTTGAGGCCCATGTTGACCCACGAGATGCGCATACCCAGAATGGGTGGATTGATGCTGATGATAAGCTCCCACCTTTTCCCCCCACATACCACCGATGCACGTCACATGGATTTCCCTTTTTCATTCGCTCAGTTCACACTTCCAGCACGACCTGGAGAGGGTTCCTCGACTCATCCCTTCGGCCATGTGCCGACGTCTGTTCCAGTTATGCCACAGTTTCCTTCTGCTATTCCCCCTGTTCCACCATTTTCTGTGCCACCTTTTACCCCAGCGAGTGAGCCATTTCTTTGGACGTCACCACCTATCATGCCACCATCCGACCCCTACCATCCTTTTCATATGGGGTATTCTATTGAGGACATTCTTATGTCGTTTGTTGTCTAGCAGGAGGCACTCACACGGCGTATACAGGAGCTCGAGAGAGCTCAGCCACCGCCGTGCCAGTGCCAGGGTCAGACTCACCCTGCTATTTCGTAGCCCCCTCGACCGTTGTCACCAGACTCTGCCGCACGTCTTTTGGCACTGTAGCAGCAGATGGCTTCCTGGTTGCGTTCCCAGCGAGCCATGGAGGAGGACTGGCTCCATTTGCGTCGTTTGTTCTATTCCCATTTTCCCCCTCCTCCACCGCCATCAGTGTAGGGCTATCTTGTATAGCACGGGTGGACTTTGGTGAGAAGACGAAGATTGCTCTAACTGCACAGCTTTTTGGAGACTGCACACTGATCCTGACTTTTGTTGTTATGTATATGGATGTATTGACACTGATTTGATATATTTTTGGACTGAGGTGATGTAGCCCTTAGTCGTTGATGTTGTATGTTACAGTTATGTACTTGTACACTTTACCATGTCGTCTCGATTTATGGCAATGCAATCGCAGTATTCTCATCATATATGATGTTTGATTGATTATTTATGTTTTATGACATGGGATGTTGTGTGATGGATATATTTATAACATGGGATGTTGTGTGATTGATATAATTGTAACATGGGATGTTACGTGATTGGTCTATTTATAACATGAGATGTTATGTACTATTACTATGGCCTGACCCACGTGAACACATCTTTTAGAAGATGCCACCATGACACGAAATGCGCATGCCCACCTCGGAGGCAGAACTTCAAGAGATAATTGCTGCAGCTATAGCACAGCACGAGGCCCTACGCTCCGAACCTAGCAGGGGTACCTCAGAAAATAACGGTTGTCCCTACTGGCACTTCCTCAACTACAAGCCTCCGAAGTTCAACGGCACTGGAGGTGCCATAGCTTTTGTGAAATGGATTGAAAGTATGGATTCCATCTTTCGAATGAGTGGTTGTACGCCAGAACAACAAGTCCCATACGTTTCTGAGTTGTTTCAAGATGGAGCTTGACTATGGTGGAACCTTCAGGTTCAAATAAAGGGCGAAACCGCAGCATATGCATTATCATGGGATGAACTGAAGGGAATGATGCATAAGAAGTATTGCTCCCAAGCGGAAACCCAAAAGTTGGAAGGGGAATTCCAGAGCCTGATGATGGAAGGTCCAAAAATGTTGGGATACATGCAAAGACTTCATGACTTGGCACGAGTTGTTACTTAGCAGAACCAGAAATGAGGAAATTGGGACAGTTCATTTGGGAACTGGCACCACAAGTCTTGAGCTTGATGACAACATCTACGCCACCAACAACTATTGCTGCAAGCAAGATGGGTTTGGCACTCGTTACAGAAGCAATTAGACTAGAAAAACTTGCAAACCCCGACAAGAAGAAGGAAACTCCAGGGGAGACATCCGAGAAGAACAAAAGAAAGCTCAGTGAATTTCAAGGAGGTAATCGGGCAAATAACAAGAACAAGGCCAAAAAGGAAAGGGGGTACAGGGGTAAACTACCTAATTGCGAAGAATGCCCGCGCCGTCATATCGGGGCATGCAAAAATGGAAAGTGTGATAACTGTGGCAGGGTGGGACACTACAAGGAGGAGTGTTACCGCCGGAAGAAACGTGGAAATCAAGGTCAAGATGGCAGTGGAGAACACGAAGTAAACAAAGACCACAGTAACTATCAGGACGAAAGTGGAGATATGGGGCACCTTGGGAAGGATTGCCCAAGGGAGGTTAACCAAGACCATGAAGGAGCATCCAACACCGGAGCTAGTGAAGCATGCCAGGATCCAGATATGGTCGCTGGTACGTTCTTTATCAACCCAAAATTTTACATCCACGTTATTTGATAACAGTGTCGACCATAGCCTCGCATCTCATGAATTTAGGAATATACTTAGTGTATTAGAAAGTAAAGTTAGATGACCCACTCTTAATGAGGCTGGTTAATAAACGACCTCGACGTAGTAACTAGGATGAACCCGCGGTCGAGCAACCAAGCGTAGAATCGTTATCCGCATCCCGGAGTCGAACGACGAAGCAAGATACGCCTCTACAAACTACAAATTACTTGAAGGCATGGAGGATGTTGCGTAGAGAATATGTTGTTTCTTGGCCCATGTCGGGGACAGGAGGAGCCGAAGAACTAAGCACGAAGATCTTCTTATTACAAGGAAATGCCCTAAGGTCTTCCCCCAGGATTTGCCAGAATGTTCTCTCCCACGGCTAATCCCGTTCACGTCATATAAATTCCCGGCGTCGCACCTGCAGTCAATACCCCTCAACGACTTACATCTTCGAGAATGCAAGGATTGACAGTGAAGTTTCAGAAGTTGATGGAGAAGGAAGATAACAGACCAAAAATCCCCTGTTGGGTAACCCTATATCTGCTCGCCAAAAAGAAGGATGATGATTTTCAAGTAAACGTCAGCTACTAGGAGCCGAACGAGCTAACCCACCAGAGTCAGTGACTCTTGCTAAAAATTTGCGGACCTCTTACACAACTGACTATGATGACCCAACTACTGCTACATGACTGATTGACGATCGAACATCGTTAGCGGAGAAATTCAGGGAATATGCCAGGATGAAATTGTGGGACAATGATTGTGCTTAGACATAAACAAAATGCTGCTTCCTACACAATGTATAAACCAGATCCACACAAGATGCGGAATCCGGAGAAACTAGAAGCCCTACATCTAGGAACCATATCTGTCAACTCAATCAAATATCATTAACTTGACCAACGTGTCATTGCAATTAACGAAACCGAAAGTACTTAAATTTTCTTCCATTAAAATCTTCACTTTCACTTCTAACGAGTAGATAATTGCATTTCTACTCCCCTCAAGTAGTTGCATCACGTTGTTTTCCTTCGCTGAGAGCGAACACACGCTTGCTTTGTATACTTGGTCACTTCTCTCTTTTGGTAGAAGCGCATCGTTTCATCACCTGAAAACTTATGTATAACCCATGCACCGTTTGCTACGCATGCGGTTTCATTTCGAATAAACGCTCCATTAAAGTTCAGATATTACGTTGCCAAAGCTAATTACTAGTTTGTGATTCGAATGACCTACATTTTTGTCATTGTTGACTCTTTTGTTATCAAGTCAACACACTTTTTGAAACCACCTTCTTTCAAGTTACATGTTTGCTATCATTCCAAGATTTCCTTGTTGATATGTATGTGTATTGTAGGGTTACGTTGAAACTAAGTTCAACTGCTTGAACTTATCCAGTTCACATGTTTGATTTGAGACGCCATATGATGTATTGAGAGCATCATATTCTAATACTTTGACTTAGCTTCTTTTGTTTCGAGACATAGTAGACTTGTTTTTCTGCGGCTCTAATAAATCATTGATAGATTTTGATACCTTGCAGTGATGCTTTCACAGAATTGAAGCTTGCGCTTATCTGACTACTCACTTCGTACACGGATTTAATTGATTATTTGACAACTTGCCCTAAATCCATTTTGATTATCACAATTTAATCACTCTCAACACACTTGCGTGCTGAGTCAAAGGTACAAAAATTCATATCATGGTGTACCTCCTAACGATTCTTTCGTTATCAATCAAACGCCTTGCAGTACTTAGTTTCATCTTCCGGCTTGTTTCGGTACACCTTCATCTGGTCTCAAACTCGGTGAATTTGTTCAGTCACCGCTATTATGGAATCATGTCGTTGCGATACCTTGTGGTGTCATTATAAACTTGCAGCTTGTGCTAATCATGGTCAACCGTTTTACACCAAACTGCATATCTTCTCGTTTGACCTGCCATCTAAACATTTCCGATGCAACTACAAATCAAAGCAAGAATACACCAGATTCGTTGTATTCATTCGGTGTATTCTCGTAGTTCAAAATGTTCAACGCACTGAACATTGCCACTCGTCTACTTGGCAGTTGACAGATCAATTTACCATTTCATTTGAGTTGTTGATTTTTGAATTCATATAGCGGGCGCTCTGTTTCGTGAAAACTCGCTTGGATACTGCGATCGATCGTTTGAGGATCTTATTAGTTGAAACTTCTCTCTTGTGGACCCCCTGCTAGCTGGTTTACACTAGGCTATACGTCAAGTACGTTTTGTACCTCTGACACCAACCACTATGAGCACACACTTTTTAACCCTAGGGTACGGGTTGTTGTGACACCTGTGTCACCGGGACCATCAAACAAATACCAAGCCGATGAAATATTGTATTTCATACTTGGGATCTTGTATAAATATGTGTATCTTTTGCACATGTCAATTCTTGTTCAATTTCAAACTCTACAACGCTTTCTGGAGAATTATACGCAAACTGGTGCGTAAACGTACTCAGTTTAATGCGACAAATACTCCGGAACACCATCATATACTTAACATACCTTAAATAACCTCTACATAACTTAGAAATAAGTTTTGAAGGCTTTGGTATGGCAAAAACAAGTTAATTCGCTTACAGGGACTAAACTTGACAAACTGCGAAAGTATGCCAATTTGAACTGTAACAAACATTCCGGAACATGTCCATAAGTTAAACATACCATAAATATCCTCTCCATAGCTTTGAAATAGGCTTTGAGGTGTTCGGTGTGCTAAAATAAACTTTTGGATCATTCAGGGACTAAAAGTGTCAAAATGTGCATAAGTTTGCACTTTCGCGCATAACTTACGTTCTGAATACATCCGGACGTCCAAAAATTTATGTAAGCATCCTTATATTATGCCTTAGTGTTTGGCATGAGAAAAATCCATTCGTCGCGTCATTTGGATCGTCTTTCGCGCTTATGCGCATTCCGTCGTAATTAAGCGAACATCGCGATCGTACGGCCAAACGAACCAACCTCCGGAATATTTTTGAGCATGTTTCATGTCCACAATGTTTAGGCATCATTTTAGGGCCTTAAAGTTGGCTTTACGGGCCTTAAAAGTGTCGGAAATGGCTTAAATATGCAACAGGGACCAAAACTGCCATTTCTGAAAGTTTGTGCAGATCAAACATGCCCAGGCGGCCCGCCTGAGTTTTGTCTATATGCTGACGCGGGCCGCGTGGCCCCTGCAGATGCAGAAACTTGTTTTTTGGCTGAAGTTGGCCTTTCAAACACTCCAAAGGGCAATGCCCTTTCACAATCTCAGGAGTTAAGGGTCATTATGAACCACCACAACATCTTGACAAGTGTACGCATAAGATCGTGGCACGATATTCAAGAAACGATCCTAACGGTTTTGCTTTTCCTATAAATACCCCCCCTCCATTTGTGTTAAAACCCACAAAACTGATCAAAGAGCTCTAAGTTGATGCTATTGCTTCATACCTGAGCTCCTGGATCAAGTTTAGCTTTCGGGGACCCTTCGTAAGTGTTCTTTCGTTCTTTTAATCGCTTTCTAGTGCTAAAATCAAACTTTGTTTGACTTTCTGCGTTGACCAGCTTATGGTCAACACGAAGTTCATTGGAACTTCATAACGTGAGCGTGATCACGATGGTTATAGTCCGTAGCGACTATACCTACTGATCACCACGTTATCTAGGCTCAGTGACGAGTCGTAGTTTCGGCCAAAATGCGCATTCTTGTGTATTTTGTAACCAAACTACTCGTGGGTATCAAAACCGTTTGTTTTGATACCAAACCTGTTTTCTAAACTTAGTTAAGCATGTTCTAACATGCGTAGCTCGTCACTTTTAGTTTAGTGCTTATATAGGGTCGTAAGGTAAGCGATCTAAATCATCGCTTATACTTTCGAACCTGACCCATTTGGTCGATCATTAGGATCCGACCAAACACATTAGGTGATCTTAGCTGTAACCTTCCGAGGTTATACCTTATGGTCACGATGTTAGGCGTTCCAAACGCGTTTTACGCGAACGACGCGTTAAGGTAGCATAAGCTACCTAAACGGGTCGTAATGGGTCGTAAGCACTTAGATTAGGTTTCACTTTAGTATAAAGGCTTTGTTAAACCATATTACACGAGTCTCTATACTCGTTTGGTTTACGAACCCGTATCCTATCCGATCCTCCGATTTAGGTACCGGTATATTAACATAGTCACCTACTAGGTGCCGTTTGATATTCCGTGACCTCTAGCATTGTGTGATTATTACACAAGGACTTTAAAGCAATCTCAGGTGAGTACATAGAACCCCATTTTCTACTGTTTTACAAACTGTTTTGGGGTGAAACACATGTGCCTACTTGTTACTTTCATGCTTTCCCGTTTTCACATCATATACTTGCTATGTTCATTAGTACATTTATAGTACATGATTCCAATACACTTCATGCTACGTACGCCCATTGTGTGCATACTTAGTACATCACATTTCACTACATTTCATGCTATGTACGCCCATTGTGTGCATACTTAGTACATCACTTTACAATACATTTCATGCTACGTACGCCCATTGTGTCCATACTTAGTACGTCACTTTACAATACATCTCATGCTACGTACGCCCATTGTGTGCATACTTAGTACATCACTTTACAATACACCTCATGCTACGTACGCCCATTGTGTGCATACTTAGTACATCACTTTACAATACATTTCATGCTACGTACGCCCATTGTGTGCATACTTAGTACATTGTTTTACATTACATTTCTGTTGCATATGCTCATCCAGCATATGAACACATTATACTACATTTTGAACCGTTGTAACCATTTGACTATGTGAACCGTCTTAACCCTTGGATTATATGAACCGTTCGTAACCATTGAACCGTGTGAACCAGTTGTACCAGTTGACATGATTTACATTTTGACAATAGACATTTGACTATACATGAACATTTCTACAATTGTTAAACACTTCATCTTGATGGTTTGGTTTGAGTAAGTGATTTAAGTAACGAGGCGTGTGTGATATGACACAAGCATGGTGGATACGCCGCTGGTACTTCCTATATATAAGTGTTTGTGGGGTATTACATATTGTAGCGTTATTTGAATCATTTCAATTTGAGACATATGACATTTTATACAAATTACACACTTTTCACAAGACCTCGATTTACAAACAACTTATCTTATACGAACTCATTTTACATGGTTATTCAGTTAACCATGCATTATTCTCTTATTTATACATATCATCTGATGTTACCGTTCTTCAAATGATTTACAAGACAAAGCAAATTACAAGGTTCATGACTAAACATTTTCTCAAACATAAGTCATGAATTCCGTTTTCACAAAACCTATGTATCTCACAGGCATTTTTATGCTGACGTACCTATTTTCACATACGTTTTCAGGAGATGATGCATAGGACTTATCAAGACATACTTAGGCGGACCTGTGCCTTAGTGACTTAAAACGAGACAAGAACTAGTTAATTTATGTTATGTATTCATTGGTTCTTGTTTAAAGCAATGTAAACTTTCATGTTTGATTAATAAAACGAAACTTCATTTACCATGGATTTGAAACAACTGATTCTGTTACAACACTCCCCGACGTTTCCGCCACGTTTTGTATGTTCCACGTGGTCGGGGTGTGACAGAAAAGTTGGTATCAGAGCCAATGGTTATAGGGAATTAGGTTATTAGTAATGCTTTGACCTAGTCTATAACCTTCCTAGGACCCTAACGCGAGTTTACTTGCGTTTAGTCATAAAACAATACCGTCACCTATCCTTAGGCGACGACCACAACAAGAACATAAATTTCAAAACCACTTTGAAAACTAATCATCTGTTCTAGGATGATTGATTACTAGGTTTTGAACCCTCTGTTATAAGGTTTTGAACCCCTTTGAATTTTCAAAACTCTCGTCAAAGTTTTGGGTCCTAAATAATGTGAACACGTGCAAACTGGAAGAGTGAATGCCTGTACCCTGGGATTTCTGTCTAAGGTTAGAGTGTTCGTACAAATCCACATAATCGGACCAGTCACTCTTACCTAGGAACTCTTGGGGTGAGTGTCCACTTATAGGCGAGCATGTCTTCGCGATACACTATGAGGATCTATTTACTTTGATTCCGCCTTGGTGTTGTTTGTTTGCTTCTTGGATTCAAACAAATGACCATCAACCATGATTATGGCCAGTAATTGTAACATCCTATTCTTACCCAATGCCATTTCATTTGTTTTCTCTCTTGTTTCTCTTTTAGAATGCCTCCTCGACGCGAAAACCAGATAGCGACTGCCGAACTGGCAGAAATCATTGCGCAGCAAATGGCTGCTCAATTCCCAAACCTCTTTGCTCAATGGAACCAAGCCAACAACAACAATAATGCCCCCTGCAACTTCAAGACGTTCAACTCGGCTAAGCCATCAAAGTTTTCTGGGTCTCAAGGAGCGACTGCACTTCTGCAATGGTTCGAGAGTTTAGAGAGCACCTTCAGACATGTTCAATGTCTAAACGAGCGAAAGGTAGAATTCGCATCTAGCATCTTTGAGAAACGAGCTTTGACATGGTGGAATGGTGTGATGAGAGATAGGGGTGCCGATGTGGCACTGGCTCAAACATGGCAAGAGCTTCGAGCTCCGATGATGAAGGAATTCTGTCCTCGTCACGAGATCAGGGCCTTGGAAACGGAATTCGACGATCTTAAGCAAGTTAGTGGTGAGCATCGAGCCTACACGGATCGTTATGAGGAGTTAAGTTTGTTATGCCCAGATATGGTTACACCTTTGGATAAGGTAATCGAAAAGTACATTGATGGCCTCCCTGACTCAATACAAGACATTGTGACTGGTAGCAACCCTACTACAGTTAGACAGGCCATTGAGCTATCTGCAACCTTGACTGAATCAAAGATCAGGAAAGGTAAACTTTTTCGAAAAGGTGACAAGAAACCGGTCGGGGAATCTAACCCAATCGAGGAATCAAAGACCATGGATGAACAGACTGAATCCTCTAAAAAGTCAAAGAAGCGAAAGGCTTCTCAGAACTTCGCCGTGGTCACTCAGAATGGTCAAGCCGTCCCTAACCAACCAGCTCAGCCCCCTACTAGAAAACCATACAATGGAACAACACCCTTGTGCAACCAATGTAGCCTCCATCATCACGCAAATGTACAGTGCCGCAAAGGCCAAACTTGTGGACTTATAGGCCATACAGCAAGAGTCTGCCCAACTGCAGCTGCGCCAAACCAAGCTGGCAACAATCCTGCTCAAGGTCGTTTTCTACCAGGCTCTTGTTTCAACTGTGGCGAGATGGGTCATTTCCGAAGAAATTGCCCAAAGCTTGCTAATGCAAATCCAACACAGGGATGAGCATCTGACTGACTAGAAGACAACATCGTTTAGAAATAATCACGTCTTATGTATTATTTTCTTTTGTTGTCAAGGTCCAAGAAACACTTGTTATCGTTGTTTATAAATAAATCTCTTATTTACATTGCAATGTATTTCTGTGGTTGCATGTATAAACGACATATCCCTTACAATACCGACAATCAAAGAACCGTATTCCTTGAAGAACAAACTACCCCCAAAATTCTCCCATTCTATGATCTCTTGCGTCTTCCACGAAATTCCTATACCCGTTTCTTCTAAGGAAAACGAAATACAAGGCGCAAGTTACAACACGTGACGAATACCCAAAGTACCACTATAAATCCTTAATAGGGTACCTAAGGATTTCCCGTAAGTCCTTAATTATTGTATACCTTAATTCGAATGTGGTGATTCCTTGTAAACAAAAATCAAATTTTGGGAGATCTTCCTATCTTCTTAGATAGATCCCAGTGGACATTGTAGCCCATCGACTAGTTTCCATATCCGTATTCAATCAATAACAAGTTAATAACAAATTATAATCAAGTTAAACAATTATGTGACTTTGTGCTTATGTGTTCCTTTATGTGTTGTTGTGTGATCCAAATTATGCTATCCAAATCCTCGTAGAATGTTACATATCCTTGTACAAGAGATTCATCGTAGGATACCCAAAGGTAATACTTAAAATCCTCAACGGACTTCTACGTTACAGTTAAGTTCCTTGGATTATAAAGTACTACTTCATAATTAGACCCCTTGAGTGGCCTAGTTAAACAGATTCATCCAAAAATCTGGTTAGGGATATCATGTGATGATATAGCTGAAAGGACTCCTTGGTGGCCTAACTAAGAGGATCCCCTGACGATCTAATTAAAAGGACCCGATGGAAGTCTAGTCACCCTCATCACAAGTTTGATATCCTTCCCCGAAACATTACAAAACAAACTGTGCGGACTGTGCAAGGGATTACGTAATTATGGATGCATACATAATTATGGAATTTAGTGCACAGAAACCACAGCAAGTTCTGTCATGTGTCTAGAGTTAACCCTATTCATTTCCAACTCTGATGAAGCAATCGTTGAAAATGACTCCGTTAGTTCATTTTCGTTTCTGAAGATTTACCTGTTGAGGAAATGAATATCCGTTGTATAATCCTTCATTTCCAACTCTGATGAAGCAACCGTTGAAAATGACTCCGTTAGTTCATTTTCGTTTCTGACGATTTATCCGTTGGGTAAATGAATATCCGTTGTGTAATCCTTCATTTCCAACTCTGATGAAGCAACCGTTGAAAATGACTCCGTTAGTTCATTTTTCGTTTCTGAAGATTTACCCGTTGAGGAAATGAATATCCGTTGTATAATCCTTCATTTCCAACTCTGATGAAGCAACCGTTGAAAATGACTCCGTTAGTTCATTTTCATTTCTGGCGATTTATCCGTTGGGGAAATGAATATCCGTTGTGTAATCCTTCATTTCCAACTCTGATGAAGCAACCGTTGAAAATGACTCCGTTAGTTCATTTTCGTTTCAGACGATTAATCCGTTGGGGAAATGAATATCCGTTGTGTAATCCTTCATTTCCAACTCTGATGAAGCAACCGTTGAAAATGACTCCGTTAGTTCATTTTCGTTTCTGACGATTTATCCGTTGGGGAAATGAATATCCGTTGTGTAATCCTTCATTTCCAACTCTGAGGAAGTAACCGTTGAAAATGACTCCGTTAGTTCATTTTCGTTTCTGACGATTTATCCGTTGGGGAAATGAATATCCGTTGTGTAATCCTTCATTTCCAACTCTGATGAAGCAACCGTTGAAAATGACTCCGTTAGTTCATTTTCGTTTCTGATGATTTATCCGTTGGGGAAATGAATATCCGTTGTGTAATCCTTCATTTCCAACTCTGAGGAAGTAACCGTTGAAAATGACTCCGTTAATTCATTTTTTCTGAAGATTTACCCGTTGAGGAAATGAATATCCGTTGTGTAATCCTTAATTTCCAACTCTGAGGGAGCAACCGTTGAAAATGACTCTGTTAGTGCATTTTCGTTTCTGAAGATTTATCCGTTGAGGAAATCAATATCCGTTGTGTAATCCTTCATTTCCATTTCTGATGAAGCAACCATTGAAAATGACTCCGTCTGTTCATTTTTCGTTTCTGAAGATTTGTCCGTTGAGGAAATGAACATCCGTTTGCTTATTCCGTCATTTCCATTTCTGAAGAATACTCGTTGAGGAAAATGACTCCGTCTGTTCATTTTCTTTTCTGAGGAATGACCGTTAAGGAAATGACAGGATATTGCCTTGCATATCGCTGATGGTTATTTGGCAGAGTCACAAATAGACTCCTACGAATAAATTTCGGGACGAAATTTCCTAAAGTAGGGGAGACTGTGACACCTGTGTTACCGCGACCATCAAACAAATACCAAGCCGATGAAATATTGTATTTCATACTTGGGATCTTGTATAAATATGTGTATCTTTTGCACATGTCAATTCTTGTTCAATTTCAAACTCTACAACGCTTTCTGGAGAATTATACACAAACTGGTGCGTAAACGTACTCAGTTTAATGCGAAAAATACTCTGGAACACCATCATATACTTAACATACCTTAAATAACCTTTACATAACTTAGAAATAAGTTTTGAAGGCTTTGGTATGGCAAAAACAAGTTAATTCGCTTACAGGGACTAAACTTGACAAACTGCGAAAGTATGCCAATTTGAACTGTAACAAACATTTCAGAACATGTCCATAAGTTAAACATACCATAAATATCCTCTCCATAGCTTAGAAATAGGCTTTGAGGTGTTCGGTGTGCTAAAATAAACTTTTGGATCATTCAGGGACTAAATGTGTCAAAAAGTGCATAAGTTTGCACTTTCGCGCATAACTTACGTTCTGAATACATCCGGACATCCAAAAATTTATGTAAGCATCCTGATATTATGCCTTAGTGTTTGGCATGAGAAAAATCCATTCGTCGCGTCATTTGGACCGTCTTTCGCGCTTATGCGCATTCCGTCGTAATTAAGCGAACATCGCGATCGTACGGCCAAACGAACCAACCTCCGGAATATTTTTGAGCATGTTTCATGTCCACAATGTTTAGGCATCATTTTAGGGCCTTAAAGTTGGCTTTACGGGCCTTAAAAGTGTCGGAAATGGCTTAAATATGCAACAGGGACCAAAACTGCCATTTCTGAAAGTTTGTGCAGATCAGACATGTCTAGGCGGCTCGCCTGAGTTTTGTCTATATGCTGACGTGGGCCGCGTGGCCCCTGTAGATGCAGAAACTTGTTTTTTGGCTGAAGTTGGCCTTTCAAACACTCCAAAGGGCAATGCCCTTTCACAATCTCAGGAGTTAAGGGTCATTATGAGCCACCACAACATCTTGACAAGTGTACGCATAAGATTGTGGCACGATAGTCAAGAAACGATCCTTACGGTTTTGCTTTTCCTATAAATACCCCCCCATTTGTGTTAAAACCCACAAAACTGATCAAAGAGCTCTAAGTTGATGCTATTGCTTCATACCTGAGCTCCTGGATCAAGTTTAGCTTTCGGGGACCCTTCGTAAGTGTTTTTTCGTTCTTTTAATCGCTTTCTAGTGTTAAAATCAAACTTTGTTTGACTTTCCGCGTTGACGAGCTTATGGTCAACACGAAGTTCGTTGGAACTTCATAACGTGAGCGTGATCACGATGGTTATAGTCCGTAGCGACTATACCTACTGATCACCACGTTATCTAGGCTCAGTGACGAGTCGTAGTTTCGGCCAAAATGCGCATTCTTGTGTATTTTGTAACCAAACTACTCGTGGGTATCAAAACCGTTTGTTTTGATACCAAACCTGTTTTCTAAACTTAGTTAAGCATGTTCTAACATGCTTAGCTCGTCACTTTTAGTTTAGTGCTTATATAGGGTCGTAAGGTAAGCGATCTAAACCATCGCTTATACTTTCGAACCCGACCCATTTGGTCGATCATTAGGATCCGACCAAACACATTAGGTGACCTTAGCTGTAACCTTCCGAGGTTATACCTTATGGTCACGATGTTAGGCGTTCCAAACGCGTTTTACGCGAACGACGCGTTAAGGTAGCATAAGCTACCTAAACGGGTCGTAATGGGTCGTAAGCACTTAGATTAGGTTTCACTTTAGTATAAAGGCTTTGTGAAACCATATTACACGAGTCTCCATACTCGTTTGGTTTACGAACCCGCGTCCTATCCGATCCTCCGATTTAGGTACCGATATATTAACATAGTCACCTACTAGGTGCCGTTTGATATTCCGTGACCTCTAGCATTGTGTGATTATTACACAAGGACTTCAAAGCAATCTCAGGTGAGTACATAGAACCCCATTTTCTACTGTTTTACAAACTGTTTTGGGGTGAAACACATGTGCCTACTTGTTACTTTCATGCTTTCCCGTTTTCACATCATATACTTGCTATGTTCATTAGTACATTTATAGTACATGATTCCAGTACACTTCATGCTACGTACGCCCATTGTGTGCATACTTAGTACATCACATTTCACTACATTTCATGCTATGTACGCCCATTGTGTGCATACTTAGTACATCACTTTACAATACATTTCATGCTACGTACGCCCATTGTGTGCACACTTAGTACATCACTTTACAATACATCTCATGCTACGTACGCCCATTGTGTGCATACTTAGTACATCACTTTACAATACACCTCATGCTACGTACGCCCATTGTGTGCATACTTAGTACATCACTTTACAATACATTTCATGCTATGTACGCCCATTGTGTGCATACTTAGTACATTGTTGTTGATGCACGTAATGTCTATCGCCTTCGTCAATCCGAGTCGTAGTGAAAAGTCGAAAGGAATCAAGCGCGTAATGTCTTATTTAGTTAGAAATGGCAAGGTGGCAAACTTGTAATTAATGATAACTATCATTAAAGTGACTTGACCATATAAATAGGAGTGTGTGTTATGATTTTAGTAAGACTTTTGGAAGAGTTTAGTAGAAGACTTGGAGAGGAGACTTTCTAGAGAGAGAAAGTAGAGAGAGAAAGCAGTGTAAACGTGAATTCTTGTACCGAAGAGTCAAATCTATCAATGAAATCACGTTAGTAGTACGTTATCGTGTGTTCGGTCACGTTCGTTCACGGGTTCCGCACGTGAAACGTTCGTTACGCAATCGAACGGCGTCAAAACCGGTCCTACAAGTGGTATCAGAGCTAGGAGCTCGATTGCTTGATCAAACACATCGTTTTCGTTCCGATTCAGAGCCAAATCAGATCCAATTTCATCAATTTCATCACTTTCTACTCATTTCTTGTGGTTTTTACGAAAATTCGACAAATTGAACGTGATTTCACGGTCCGTTTCGTTTGAATTTTTGATATTATGTGCGAAAAATGTTGAATTAGAACCCTACCAAGTTTCAGATCGAAATTCCATGTAGTTTTGGAGTAATCGCGATTTTTCGAACCGTAATCGCGTAAATATTCAGGTGTGGATCGCCTTTTTGAACAATTGGTTTGAACCGCTTATTGGAAAGTAGTTGGATCGCTCGTAATCGATGTGTATGAACCGCTCGTAATCAGTAGATATGAACCGCTTATAGGTCATACTGTTGAACCGCTCATTGTGTAATCTTTAGGTCCGCTCCAACTGTTTTATTGGTCAGGCCGCTCTTTTGTCATCTTCTACATCGGAATAGGTAAATTGCAGGCTCATTAAATTGATGGTTCAATCAGAGAACTAGGAGACCATGTGATAGTGTGTTGTTGAATTGTTACCGCCTCATTAAAGAGTTTGGTCAAATCCCACTAATTCGAGAGGTCAACATCACCGCCCAAGTTTGACAATTTGCTGCATGTTTGTTTTGATCTAAGTGAACCGCCCCACTATTGTTTGTTGACCACAGTTGCACCGTCCAAATATACTTGTCGGCCCAATCGTTGATCAAAGTTGTGGCAAGGTGTTTGTGATTTGTCCCATGTGAAGCCCACTAGCCCACCGCCCAATCATTATTTGCACCGTCCCACTAAAAGAGCAGTGCCCAATCACAGGAAAGTCGAAGTGATTAGTGGTCACCGGATTTTCATCAATCAGATATTCATTAGATTTTTTGCTTGTGTGAAATTTTTTATTGATTGAAAATCTGTTGCTGTGTATTTCTCATTACCGAATCATGGAGTTCAATATCTTTAACATGACTCAAGAAGAATGTGATAGAAGAAAAGTATTAAGGAAAGAGTTTGATTCGTTTTCAGGTGATCCAGGAGAAAACACTAAGGATATCATTGGGAGATATAGACTTCTTGTTCGTTCAATGTCTGAAATTGGTATAACTAAAGAACCAGCAGAATGGGTTGAAAAATTTGTCAGTGCTTTACCGAAAGAAGAATGGGAAGATTACATCTTGAACCTGAAGAGTTCTGGAGAATTTTCTCAACTGACGATTTGTTCACTCGTTGAAAGAATTGAAGAACAGATGAGGATTAATGATGAAAAGAAGAAAAACCAAAATGGTGATCAAAGGGCAAAGGAAGAAAAGGCTTCAAAAGTTGGAGAATCTGTGAAGAATGCATCAGTGTGTTTCAAATGTGACAACTTTAAGACTTATAATGACAAACTCGAAAAAGTTGCAAAAAGTTTGGCATTGGAGATCAAGAAGTTGACAGATGAGAAGCAAGCTGATGATAAACAGATTCTTATGATTCAGGAAATTTGTGAGAAACTGAAAGTTGAAAATGACAAACTGTTGGGTAATTTGAACAGTTTGACATCAGAAAACAAGGTTTTGAAAGAGAAAGAAAAAGACTTTGAAAGCAAAAAGAAATCCTCAGAAAATGAAGATTTTTGGATAAAACTTGAAAACAAAAATTTGAAAGCAAATGAAACAAAATTTCAAGAACAGATAAAAGTTTTAGTCAATGAAAAGTCTGTTCTTGAAAACATTAAGATTGAAAATGAAAAATTAATCAAGTCTCATCTTGAAAGAATATCTCAGCTTGAAAATGAGGCTGAGAATTCGAGAGCTAAAATTGATGAGCTTGAAAAGAAATTGAAAGGTTTTGTGACTAAATCTGACAGTTTGAATTTTCCCTGTCCAAAACCAATCAATTCTATTCCAATAAGTGACAATGTCACAAACTTTGACAATGTCAAAGTTGAAGATTGTGATGAAAAATCTGATGATGTAAATACAAAAATTGAAAAACAAAAATTGTTTTTAGAATTAAATGAAAAATTCAAAAATACTGTTTTGCAATCTACTGAAATAGGTGAATGCTCAAAGCAGGAACCTGTTAAGAAGAGTGTAGAACAAAAACAAAAAGGTAAAAATTTGAAAATTGTTCAAAACAAAAATAAAAGTTCATCAGATCAATCATCCAATCGCAATCAAAAAGTAGAAAAATTGAAAAACGAAAACTCAAAAATTGTTGGTAATGAGTGGTGCAGGTTTGACCACAGTGCTCAAAAGCCAAATCCAACAATCAAGAAGAGGAAGGAGTATCACCACGCCAGACAATGCTTTGATCTAAGCGTTTGGTATGAAAATGGTGATGGGTACGATAACAGAGTGTGTTACCGATGTGGGTATCGAGGACACATTGCTGTTAACTGCCAGAGACAGAGATTTGAGACGAGGAGATGCTATAACTGCCAAATCAAAGGTCATATTGCCAGAGATTGCCCAAGGAAATCAAGTGAAAGATTGAGGGTTAATTCTCAGAAATTGGCAAAGAAACCAGTCACTGTCAAGCCCAAGGAACTGAAAGTTTCAGAACATAATGTCAAAGAAGAGAAGGTCCAAGAACCTAAAGTTCAAGAAAAGAAAGTGAAGCTTTCTCAAGGGCAGAAAGACAAACTGCGAAAGAAGAGGAAGAAGGCCAGAGAATATCTGGAGAAGATTTTGTCCTCGGGTTCACCCGACAGATCGAATAAGAGTGCTGATGAATCGATTCACTCGACAACAAAGTCAAGTAAACCGAATTCGTCAGATGCAAATCTGAGGACGAAAGAGGAAAAGAAGAAGGAAAAGGTCGGCGATGAATCTGACATGTCGAAGTCAGACAAGCCACCTTCAGGCGAAGAATCTGGCTCGTCAAAGTCAGACAAGCCACATTCAGGCAATGATTCTGGTTCGTCAAAACCAGAAAAGCCAGTTATTGAGGTAAAATCTGAGAATTCAGGTTTAACAATGGATGATACAAACTTTCCTCCATTGCTAAACAAGAATTCAAAATCACCCAAGGACAGTCAGGCTTGGGTGAAACTTTTCAAATAGAAAAACCTGACTTGCCGGAGTTCCCAGGTTGGTAAGCGTGGAACATGAATCGGCACATTTCTTGAGAAATTTCACTCTGGTGATTTTTCGTCTTCAAAAGATAAATCAGGGACATTAAGTTGTACTTGATTCATCTTTCCTACAAATGGTAATTTGAAAAACAAAGTGATGAAACCCCAAGTTTATGAAACGTCACACAAAACTAACTTTCCGGAAAAACCATTTTGATTAAAACAAACTTAAGTGTTTTGAAATCATAATGGGAAAATAGTTTGTTGTGAGGGGGAGTTCTGATTGTTTATGCCAGGTGGATAGAGAATTGAAGTGATTCTCATCAAGTTGTCAGTTTGTACAGTTTGTTTCAAATTTTCCCAGAAAATCAAAATTGAAACATATTTTGATTTTAGGGGGAGAAAAATTTTAAAAAAAATTTAGAAAATTTGAAAATGTCAAAAACATTGAAAAATTGTAAAAACGAGTTTTTTTGTGAAAAAGAGGAAATGATAGTAAATCAGTGGACTATCATAGCACGCTAAAGAAATGTAATGTAAAATGTGATAAACGGTCTCACTAATGATGTGACGATAGGTTTTTGTACATTTAGTAGATTTATTCGGGATATAAACCTAAAATTTCAAACTTGTGAAATTCGTGGGGAACACTACTTGGATATATAGGTAACCCCTGAAATCTCGTTTGAAAGGTCTCGTATTCTGATATACTAGGTGTTTATACTCTATGATGTCTGGGGTATTATTCCGGGACTTCTGCTGAACGGTAGTTCTGACCTAGTCCTTGGCTAATACTTTCCGCAAAATGCTTGAAACATAGCATAAAGCCCTCAGCTGATTAGACAATAAAATTGATAATCATCTGTTGTAGCTGAAAAGATCCTCTAAAGGGGACACACTGCTAAGTCGAAGCTGATATCTCTCTGCTGAACGGAAGTTCTGACCTGAGATCCCTCCGTTCTCGCATTTAACCCCTAATTTATGTACAGATATCATTGTAGTATTCATACCTGTAAGACTGAATATTGGGATTCTGGATACGGGAGTATATTCAAGAGGTGGGACACATGAATCGAACTAAGTTCATAAAACACTTAAATAGTATCCTGAATAGATTGAAAATTGTATGAAAATTTAAGAGGACAACTATATCGTCAATCAACGTGAATCGTTTAGAACTTAAAATGTCTAAAAGCTTAACGGTGTTAGTGATGTGTCTCAAAAACTGATATGATCCTCTTACACAAACTCACAAAAATATGTTTGTACATATTTCATTTCCGCATTTAATTTCTGTCTTTGCATTTATGTTTCTTATTTTGAAAAATCCAAAAAGATTTTCAACAACTGATGATGAAAAGCTGACATTCAAAATCTCAAAGGCTAAACATGATGAACATACAGGTTGGTTAACTGATTTGAAATGTTTAAGATGATTCATTAATTTGAATCAGAAATTGGAATGTGTAAAATTTGTGATAAGTTTTAAATGAAAATAATTCTCAAACGTTTAGTTGATTCATTAAGTTGAATCACAACTTTATTGGTTTGTAATAGAGAGTTTGAGATGTGTAGGTTTCAGAATTTGTTGATACGAAAAGCCAGACTACGATCCCGACAGCAGAGTCTAAGGGGGAGTCTGAAGACGAGCTCAACACTAAAGGAGCTTGTATCTGAAAAGCAAGGCGACGATCCCAAAAGCACGGAAGCTTGACGAAAGGGGGAGCCTGAAGATTCTGAAGAAAGAGAGCAACGGAAGCTGAAGACAGATCCATCGGGATTCTGTTCGAACAAGAGTATTTGAAGACTCTCACTAAAGATTCCGTCAACATTCAAGGGGGAGTTTGTTAGTGCAGTTGTCTGTCAACTACATCTTTGTTCGAGTTTTAGAGAGAGAGAAAGACAAGTCACTACAAGTTGCACTACGGATTGACTACGGAAATATCCAAGGGGGAGATTGTTGATGCACGTAATGTCTATCGCCTTCGTCAATCCGAGTCGTAGTGAAAAGTCGGAAGGAATCAAGCGCGTAATGTCTTATTTAGTTAGAAATGGCAAGGTGGCAAACTTGTAATTAATGATAACTATCATTAAAGTGCCTTGACCATATAAATAGGAGGTTATGTTATGAGATTAGTAGTTCAAAAAAGAGTGCTTGGAGATTTTAGTAGAAGACTTGGAGAAGAGACTTTCTAGAGAGAGAAAGTAGAGAGAGAAAGTAGTGTAAACGTGAATTCTTGTACCGAAGCGTCAAATCTATCAATGAAATCACGTTAGTAGTACGTTATCGTGTATTCGGTCACGTTCGTTCACGGATTCCGCACGTGAAACGTTCGTTACGCAATCGAACGGTCGAAAAACCGGTCCTACAATTGTTTTACATTACATTTCTGTTGCATATGCTCATCCAGCATATGAACACATTATACTACATTTTGAATCGTTGTAACCATTTGACTATGTGAACCATCTTAACCCTTGGATAATATGAACCGTTCATAACCATTGAACCGTGTGAACCAGTTGTATCAGTTGACATGATTTACATTTTGACAATAGACATTTGACTATACATGAGCATTTCTACAATTGTTAAACACTTCATCTTGATGGTTTGGTTTGAGTAAGTGATTTAAGTAACGAGGCGTGTGTAATATGACACAAGCATGGTGGATACGCCGCTGGTACTTCCTATATATAAGTGTTTGTGGGTTATTACATATTGTAGCGTTATTTGAATCATTTCAATTTGAGACATATGACATTTTATACAAATAACACACTTTTCACAAGACCTCGATTTACAAACAACTTATCTTATACGAACTCATTTTACATGGTTATTCAGTTAACCATGCATTATTCTCTTATTTATACATATCATCTGATCTTACCGTTCTTCAAATGATTTACAAGACAAAGCAAATTACAAGGTTCATGAATAAACATTTTCTCAAACATAAGTCATGAATTCCGTTTTCACAAAACCTATGTATCTCACAGGCATTTTTATGCTGACGTACCTATTTTCACTTGTGTTTTCAGGAGATGATGCATAGGACTTATCAAGACATACTTAGGCGGACCTGTGCCTTAGTGACTTAAAACGAGACAAGAACTAGTTAATTTATGTTATGTATTCATTGGTTCTTGTTTAAAGCAATGTAAACTTTCATGTTTGATTAATAAAACGAAACTTCATTTACCATGGATTTGAAACAATTGATTCTGTTACAACACTCCCCGACGTTTCCGCCACGTTTTGTATGTTCCACGTGGTGCATACATGTGTGACGTAACCATAAGGAGTTAAGGTAGTTCAAATTTCGAGGACGAAATTTCTTTAACGGGGGAGAATGTGACAACCCTCACCAAACCAGGTATCCGTATGAATTAATTAGTATTTAATTACTGCTCAATTACTGTGCTTGCTTACAGTGGTAAATAAACTTCTACATGATTTCTGAAATATGTATAACCATGCCTCATACTCTATTTGCTGTTACCCTATTATTTACATGTAGAACTTTAGTGACAACCTTGATGCACAAAAGCACAGTTGCACAATGAACGAATAACCCATTTAACATGCTGGTATAGCCAGCATCAGGCAGACACTGCCTCTAAGGCCTGTATCAGCCAGAGATAGTTTACTACACTAGTAGAGAGTGTACGGATAAGAGGGTTGTAGAACTGCGTCACTAGGTGATAATTATAGTGACCGGATGTGCCTAAAATATACTTTAAGTACAAAATTCGGCTCTTTAAATAAAAATTCAGCATTTAGCTAACTAATAAAGTGCCAAAACATGAGGAAAATATTACTAGACACTTTCCAAAGTGTCGGGAATAAGTTGTGTCACTAAAAATGATATTAACGACACTTTAAATAATTATTTAGCGCTTTAACGGACTAGTATCCAACCGAACAACCGGACTTAACCCGGGACATAAAATTATTGACAATGACATTGTTTTTTTTTTTTTTTTTTTCTGAGCCAGTTAGGGTCCCCGAATACCCTAACACCCGCTATAATTACTACACACTATTACACTAAAATTAAATCCCTAACTAAACTAATTATAACTTAACTAATTAATTGAAAACTAACCAAATAAGCCCCCCCCCCCCCCCCCCCCTCAACGAACGTTCTCCCCATTAGGGGACACACTTCCTTACATTTTAATTATTTTATTTGTTGGCCTAATATCTACACTACATGGTAACCAACGGTTAATGGGGAGGATGAGTTATTATATTTACATGCAAGATCAAGATTTCATTTACTTTACACGCTTAGCAAAAATTGCATTCTTTTCCCTTCCTTGATACATTCTGCCGAAACCATAGCCACACCCACTACCACTTTTCAAATTTGATCTTGCATTTTATTTACACACAAAGGAAAAGGGTCACACATAAGGAAGCCCGGTGTTCACGGAATCGCAAGGACCTCACCTCAACACTTTTAACCACCCGCTTTTCGACTAGTTTCGTCCCTAGCCTCGAGCTAGTAGTAAGTGACTCTAAACACCCTATTATTCATAGTGGTTAATATGAAATTTGTCGGTTAAAAATCATAAACACTAAAAGTCTAATCTAAAAGTCTAGTAAAAGTGGCGAACAAAGTGGTTAATGGATGAATATTAGTGTAAAACCTTTGAAACTAGTTTTGTTATGATTATTTAGTGTTGTTTTATGCTAGTGTTAGTTCGGATCGTCATCTAACCCGACTAAGTCATGTTCATGGAACATGACCTAGTGTATGTTAAAGTGTGAAAAGTGGTTAGATGAAGAACACTACTACTTATAACCATGAACTTGTGTAAAAACAATTTTTCTTATAAAATGGAGTTCTAAACTAGTAGATCTACGGATCTACAAGTGGTATTTTCAAAGGACCAAGTGTCAAAAGAAATCATATTTTAAAGCCGGATCTTTCCTAAACAAAGGTGATTTTTTTTGTGAACACACAAGTGTGTAGACACTTGTGTTAAAAAGAGTTTTAACAAAGCATTATTTTTTTTTTTTTGTAATTTTTGACAAAAGTTGTAAAAATGTATCTTCTTTAAAAACAAGGTTCTCAAAGAAACCAAGTTTATTTATAAAAGATCTACTAAAAATATGGGGAAGTTACTATATATTTTGCACAAACCACAAGTTCATATGTTTTGCGATTTATATCTATTTTTACTAGTTTGATGGTTTGAATATTGTTTATTGTTGATTGAGAAAATTGTTGGTTTGAATTTTAAAAGAAAATGATACGCTTGAAAGCGTGGCCACCTCCAGTTACAGGGGAAACTCTGGCGAAATTTTTCCAAAAATCAAACACTTGGAAATATTTTATCACAAGTGTTATGGATATTTTTTTTTCTTACTTGTTTTCAAGATATAAATTTCGCCACGATTTTTATTACAATATAAGCAAGAGTCGGAGGTGGGATTTTCACAAAATAAAACTTGATAAATATATATTTAGCATATATTTTTCATAACAACGCTTGTGTAAATTTTTATGATTATTTTGTAAACTATACAAATATTATTTTTAGGGTAAAAATAATATTACCGAATATTAACGATTCCAAAAATAATACGAACGCCTTCACAATAAATAATAAGTTACAACGGTATTATTAATACCACCCGAACTTTAAATGTAACTTAATCATTTCGGAAAAATACTAGTGATCGCGTATATTGACAAGAGTATTATTTTGGGGAAAAATTATAAGTATTAAAATATAATATTTTTGGGAAAAATATTTATATTTTGGAAGTAAAAGTATTTCTGATTAATAAAATAAAATATATTTTATTAAGTGAGACTTAATAATATACTACGAAAATTCACAAACGCACATGTATTAAATCCCCCATCCTTGGGAAGGAAAATATTTTGCAAGGTGTAATTACGAAATAGTTGTCTAACTATTTCCCAAAGACATTAAATCTTAAGCTAAGGCACGGCCGTCCGTCTAATAGAAGTTAGTACGTGTAGGTCGTCGTACAGCAGATTGATCAGGAGATTTTCTTGATAGAGACGCACCACTGTGAGTTCATGTCCCCCTTTTCTCTTAACTGTTTTCAGTTTTCTAAACTGCGGGGGTGAAATACATGTTACTATGATTACGAATACTTTTTACATGGTATGGTTAGCGTAATGAGGGTTACTACTTAGATCATGTGAGTGGGTAGGCGCAACTTGAGGCCATTAATCCTCATAGTAGGACCGAGGGACAGTAGCGGTAGATCTATCTGGGTGTGGCGAGCCCAGCCCCAGGCCCAGCATAACGGACCTCGGGGTGACTTTGTACCCAACGCCAAATCCGCTAGGTTTGAGTCTTCCTACTTGCACTTCACACATATCAACGGCCTTGCAAACCATTGGTGATCTCTTTTTCGTTATTTGCTACATACCAGGATTTTTATACTTATAAAGGTTTTACTTACTCATTACACATGAACTTGCTCAACAATTTTTGTTGATTTTTCCAACTTACATGTATTTCAGGTAATTAAGGATCTGGCATGGTATGCTACGTTTTTTCACGCTGCATAAGAGAAATAAGGTCGTCCAAGTTTAGGGGTCGTGGCTCTTGCCTGGACGAGCCACAATTCTTAAACTACGTCTGCTTTATGGTTATAAATTCTGAACAATGTTTTTAAGTTATTAGGTTGTAAACTTCTGTTGCATGTGTCAACGCTTCTAGACAATGTTGTGTTACTTATGTTTTAAAACTTAAATCAATGGATGATCTTGCATGGTTTTATTTTCATACAGCTTTGTTATGATTAAGCTATGGTATTAATAAGTCACACCAAATTAACCATGCTTCTACAAAGCCAGGGTGTGACACAACTCACCATAGGGCGTGGTCAACTCTCAGATTTGCAGAATCTTGATAGTATAGCAAATAATTGACCATTAGGCCGTGACCAAAAGCCATGGGATCATGTGGGGCCCTTTGCTGACAGGTGCAATTAATGAAGGAAGAGAAGGATTTCGCCACGGGTCGTGCCCAATGGACACGGGGCTGTGGCCGGGGTACTATTTTGACTATAAATCAGGGTTCTTGGTTCACTTCAAAGGCATCCCTTGGCAAACCACTTCTCTCTCACTTTGCCACCATTCCACTACCACTACAACACCAACACCCACCACCATCATCCATCTATCATCTTTAGAGTGTGTAGTAGTCTCGGGATCCAAGATTGATAGTAAGAGTTCTTGTCAATCAAAGGCCATGCTTGGCTAATCTCTTACATCACTTGGTGAAGACAAGTCTTTAATGTATTACTTTTGATTTTTATTCTGTCGGCACTTTTTAATTGGGTATATATTAATGACTTTAATAACTAGTTTCTTATGTTGAAAGTGAATTTTATTTACCATATCTTCATGATGTTATTGATTTGCTCATTCGTGTCTTTAGGGTCTACGTAAAGCGCGTTAACTACTTGGAAGGGGGTTAGAAGGGTGGTTTGGTAAAGTTCTTGTCTCATTCAGTGTATAGATCCTGCGAGGACTTGGTTCATGCTTACTAGGACCTCATTCAATGCCCCAAAGGTATTGGATGGCGGGGGTGCGAATAGCTTGAACCCCTGATATGCAAACTACTATTAAAACATTAAACCGGCTTCTTGGGATTGTATCCTTGCTGACTCAAACCATTTAGCTGAGGGTAACGTCACCTTTAAAAGAGGGGCCTACCACTTTTCACATTAATAACTTACTTAATTATCTTTCAATATTCCGACCCTTTGGGATTGTATCCCTGCTGACTCAAACCACTGGGTTGAGGGTAACGTCACCTTCAAAAGAGGTGCCTACTCCTATAACTAAAATAATCTCTTAAAAAGTCCGAAAGTGTGAAAATCATCAAAGGGTACATTAAAGAGGAGTTGGATCCAAGTGATTCTATGTTGTCTATTTGTTTTCATTTTATTTATCTTTTAATTTTTATAGTTACTTTCATGTTTAAAACTTTTATAAAAAATTTAGATTGATTAGACGTTGACAATAAACCGGTATTAAAAGCTCTTGTGTCCTTGGACGGCCTCGGTATCTTACCAACACTATACTATGCTCGCGATGGGTGCACTTGCCCTAGTGTATGTTTAGTGTTAGTACAATATCGTGTTTTATAAATTTAAAACTTGACTAATGCGTAAAACGAACTTAAATTATTAATAAAATCATATCACGCTTCACGCACACCAAGTTTTTGGCGCCGTTACCGGGACACAAGGATTTTAAGAAAGTTTAAAATCAACGGCCTAATATTTTTTAGCATTTTTTCTTTTTGTTCGATTTTTCTTAATTTTTAGCAAATTCTGCGCTTTCTGCAGGCTGCAGCACGGGGCCATGTCCATCCAGCACGCCCCCGTGTCCAATAAATAACAACACCAATTCTATTTTAAGTCAGACAGTAGCTGACCACGGGGCCGTCTCCATCCAGCACGCCCCCATGTCCAATCTCCAGTTACTGAAAACATGACCGTAAGATCACGACGGTTGGTAAAATCTGACAAAAGGATGGATGATATTGATTACTTTTACTTTCGCCACTCTTACGGTGAGTGGTGTCAACTATGTGGTGGATTTCATCATGATTTAGAATGCTATATTCTAAACTTTGATCCCCACTATTTAGACCCATCATTTTCCTGTAATCACCTTAAGATAGGCGAAAGTAAAAACTATCACTATTACCCACCCGAATACCCCCAACCTTGTCTTCCAACCGACATAACCTCTAATGAATTATGTCAAATAGAAGAAAGAATTCTCTGAAAATTAATGGAAATAGAGCTTATGGTGAAAATAAGGTATTCATCACAAGACAAAAATGTGACAACTCGAGTTTCCAAGGTTTCTCCTTTATGCATTACTTGTTTTCACTATTGCGTTTTCATAAGTCGTTGTGTTCTTTTGAGTGCACCTTGTTATCTGATTGTCAATTTCTGTTTAGTGTTAATTTGTTAAATGTTAAATGGATTTTGTGAAGTATGTGATGTATTATATATTTTAATGTGCATGACGAAAACCGAATGGGTTTTCGCCATAAACCTGCTCGACGAAAACCAGTGTTTTCGCCATAAACCTGCTCGACGAAAACCAGTGTTTTCACCATAAGCCTATCGACGAAAACCATTAGGTTTTCGCCATAACCCTTGTGACGAAATCAGGTGATTTCGCCGGCCCATGTCTTCGCCGAAGCCCAGTCAGGGCCCAACATTTTATCAGTTGCGTATTTAGCGTATTAGGTTGCGTAGATGATCAGTGATCATACCCTAGAGTCTCTCTCTCTGTGCGATGACATTATTGAATTCCCCAAGCTTTCTCTAGCAATTAATCCATCATTCGTTTTATTTCGGTTAGTTCGTACTGTTGTTTATTTGAGCATGACTTTTGATAGATCATTACATGTTTGCATATGTGTATGTATCTGATTAATATAGTTCTGTGATTTGAGAATATATGTTCATGGATAGGGAAGAGGATCTTGTAATGTTGTTAAACCTATTTGAATGATTCGTTAACTAATCTGGATGGATGGTCGTTTTCAATATGTTACCGATGTATTGTAACAGGATGTCAATGATCTGATTCGTGGCTAGAATTAATGATTATGGTTGTCTAAAAGTTTGAAATTAGGGTTTCTGTGATTCGTAACTGTTAGTGATGATTTAGGGTTTCTGTGATTCGTAACTGTTAGTGATGATTAGGGTTGTTATTGATGAAATCACTACCCCGACGAAAACACTGTGACGACGAAAACACTGTGACGACGAAAACCCTTTGGGATTTCGTCGCCTGAAGGGTTTTCGCCACAAGGGATTTCGCCAAAAAGGGTTTTCGTCGAATGTTCTGACACAGTAACTCTGTTAAGTTAAGTCTGTTAACTCTATTAAGTCTGTTAAGTATGTTAATCCTGTTAATTGATAACTATGTTAGAATAGACTGAGAACTCAATTATGTGAAGCATGAATTGTATGAATTTGATTAACTGTTTATGTGTACATGATAATTATTGCCTAAGCACACTCTGTGATGTTACTGTGATGTTAGTTTGCATGTGAATCATTACAAACATAAACTGATTTTTGTATACGGGCATACTATAGGCTTTGATTGAATTGTTTGTGCACAAGTAGATAAGCATATCGAGCAAACCGAGGTGAGTTCACACACTTTCTAAAGCATGGGATTCCCAAGGGTTGGGAATAGGTAAAGGATTTAAACTGAAACTGCGTGATATCCTGGTTTGGAACACGTATACATCCTCTGTATTGAAGGGTGACAACATGCGATAAGGAATTGATTTGGAATCTACGTAATCTCCTGGTTTGGGGATTTCGTACACACCCTCTTATTTGAAGGGTGACAACACGGATACTAGACCAAAACTCTCTATCATGAAGTCCCTCATTTTATATCGACTTAATCGCCGGGCCAATGGTGAGCGGGTCATTAGTTAGATAGCGCTATTTAGGTTTGACAAGCCTCACACCGTGCCGCAGAGGACGGGCGTGAACTAATGGATCTGGACACTAGTCAATGATGATAGACATTGACGTCATGGCACCAATTTACTTTAGTCAGTGGTCGATATGGTAAACGGGTCTAGTGGTTCACATGGGGAAGCCCCCACTGGTTATGGATATGTTTGGGAAACAGGGTAAACTGGTTAACTTATTACTTACAAATGAACACATGGTTTTTGAAACAACTTAACAATGAACACCAACTGTGAACTCGCTCAACTTTGTTGTTGACTCGTTGTTACATGCCTTGCAGGTCGTTAGGTATTTATGGAGCTTGCACGAGGAGGCGTGATCGTTGTGGGACATGGATAGTTGTATGCCATGTTAAACATTTGATACATTTGAATTTTTTACTTTGGTCTTAAACATTATGCTTCCGCTGATTACTTAAAGTATGTTTTGTTTGGACACCAATTATATTGTGTTGGGTTTTATATTTATTTACATGCTTGTTCAATATGATTGGTGGCTTGATCCTGGTCAGTCACGCCTCCATGCGGTGATACTCCGCTTGTGGATTTTTGGGGGTGTGACAGATTGGTATCAGAGCCATTGGTTATAGTGATCTTGGTTTTAAAAGGGGGAAAAGCTTTTTGATAAACTAGACTATAACCTGTACAGTGCTCAACGATCCACAACGACGCTTCACTCCACGTGCAAGACTCGACACAATAGGTGATATGAATTAAGTTTATATTGCCTGTCTGCTAGTTTATGTAGTGCATTGTTCATGGTATGTTTAGTCAACATAACATCTGCTGTTTGAAACATTGTGTGCTTACTCTCTTCTGTCACTCCGCACTTACACATTGTTACGACACTTTTCTCACCTATGCTCTCTTTATTGTGAAGATCATGAGTGGACGTATCAACCTAACCCAAGCCTAGCTGACGGCTTTAATCAATGAACAAGTTGATGCAACACTCGCAGCCGCTCAGGCAGGAGATATAACCTGCCATTGCAACTTACTCTGGGATCTTTAGATCCTACTCTCGTGAACCAATACTTGTGCTTAACTTTGTCTCTTGTTACTCACATGATAGGTCAACATGCTCAGCCTCCTGTGTGTACTTTCAAAACTTTTATGGACTGCCGATCTACTACTTTCAACGGCACTGAAGGAGCTATAGGCCTCCTCCACTGGTTTGAGAAGCTCGAGTCTGTTTTTGAGATGTGTGAATGCCCTGAGGCTCGTAGGGTGAAGTATGCTACTGGTACTCTTGAAGGTGTAGCGCTCACGTGGTGGAAAGCTCAGGTCCAAATGCTAGGGTTGGTTGCTGCTAATGCCACCCCATGGAATGACTTCAAGGATTTGATCAAAGAGGAATACTGCAACCGTGATGACATCCACAAGCTGGAAGTAGAGTTCTTCAACTTAAAGATGACGGGGTCGGAAATCGAAGCATATACGAAAAGATCAAACGAATTGGCTATCCTGTGTCCTACTATGGTAGACCCTCCTATCAAGCGTATCGAGCTGTACCTCAAAGGTTTAGTGCCAGAGATCCAGAGTCATGTGACTGCAGCAAACCTCGCCACTATCCAACAAGTTATTCGTTTGGTTCATCGTCTCACTGATCAGGCAGTCGAGCAGAACAGGCTGCCTAAGCGTATTGGTGCTACGACCACTACTACTTTTGATGCCCCCAGCGACAACAAGTGCAAATGGGATGGAGTCTCAAGCAAGTGTTCAACATCAGCTCAGTCTCAGTCTCAGCAGCGAAAGACTGATGACTACAAGAGCCGTGGTCAACAATCATCTGGTGGTCAAGGGCAGAGTGGGTACAAGGGGAACCACCCCAAATGCAATCAATGTGGTTTCCATCATAGCGGACCGTGTACTAAGGGCACTTGTCAGAGGTGCAACAAACCTGGCCATGCGGCTAAGGATTGCAGGAGTCTCTACCCTGCAAATCAGCGACGACAAAACCAGCAGCAACAACAACAGGAGGGTAACAACAAAGGATGCTTTCAGTGTGATGCTGAAGGCCACTTCAAAAGAGACTGTCCCCAGTTGAATCAGAGACAGAACAACAACAACAATCAGGGGAACGTAAACAATAATGGGGGAAACAATGGTGGCAATGGTGCCAGGGGTCGAGCTTTTGTGATTGGTCAGGGCGATGCAAGGAATGATCCCAACGTGGTGATGGGTAAGTTTCTTCTGGATGACTTCTTTGTTACTGTTTTATTTGATTCAGCTGGCGATACTAGCTATGTGTCCCTAAAAGTTAGTCAAATGCTTAAGCACGTCCCAACACTTTTAAACACCAAGCACATTGTAGAGCTAGCAAATGGTAAAAGTCTTGAAGCCACACACATAGTTAACGGTTGTAATCTCGTCTTAGCTGGTCAGACCTTCTCTATCGACCTCATTCCTATTGTTCTGGGTAGTTTCGACATCGTTATTGGTATGGATTGGTTATCTCAACATCGAGCAGAGATTCTTTGTAAGGAGCAGATCGTCCGCATTCCTCATTCTGGTGAAGAACCTTTAGTGATTCATGGTGACAAGAGTGGTGCAGTTGTATGCATCATCTCTTTCCTTAAGGCCCAGAAGTGTTTACGAAAGGGCCACGCAGCTATTTTAGCCCTCGTTACCGACGCATCGACAAAAGAGGAGAGAATTAAAGACATTCCCATTGTACGCGATTTTCCTGAGGTATTCCCCGAGGAATTACCTAGTCTTCCGCCTCATCGTCAAGTCGAATTTCAAATTGAGCTAGCCCCTGGAGCAGCACCAATAGCTCGTGCACCTTATCGCTTAGCCCCATCAGAATTGGAAGAACTATCTGCGCAACTACAAGAGCTCTTGGATAAGGGTTTTATTCGTCCTAGCTCTTCGCCTTGGGGAGCTCCAGTATTATTTGTGAAGAAGAAGGACGATACCTTCAGAATGTTTATTGACTACCGCGAACTCAACAATGTGACCGTGAAGAATCGCTATCCCCTCCCACGCATTGATGATTTATTCGACCAGTTGCAAGGGTCGAGTTTCTACTCCAAGATTAACCTGAGGTCAGGCTACCATCAATTGAGAGTCCCAGACGAGGATATCTCTAAGACAGCATTCAGGACTCGGTATGGGCATTACGAGTTTCTGGTTATGCCTTTTGGATTGACGAATGCACCTGTGGTATTCATGGATCTTATGAACAGAGTGTGCACGCCTTACCAGGATAAGTTTGTAATTGTTTTCATCGACGACATCGTGATCTATTCTAAGAGTTAGGAAGAGCACGAGCATCACCTGAGACTTATTTTGGAACTCCTTCGAGCAGAGCAGCTGTATGCCAAATTCTCGAAATGTGACTTTTGGCTTCGCGAAGTCCACTTTCTAGGCCATGTGGTAAACAAGGATGGGATTCATGTTGATCCATCCAAGGTAGACTCGATCAAGAACTGGCCTGCACCCCGTACACCAACAGAAATCCGCCAATTCTTGGGTTTGGCGGGCTACTATAGAAGGTTTTTCAAGGATTTCTCCAAGATTGCGCAACCTCTCACTTCACTAACTCAGAAGGGTGTCACCTATCGTTGGGGTGATGCATAGGAATCCGCATTTCAGCACCTAAAAGATAGACTTTGTAGCGCACCTATCCTCTCATTGCCTGAAGGCACATTTGATTTTGTGGTTTATTGCGACGCTTCCATCCAAGGACTTGGTTGCGTGTTGATGCAACGTGACAAGGTCATTGATTATGCATCGCGGCAACTTAAAGTTCACGAAAAGAACTACACTACTCACGATCTGGAGCTGGGAGCAGTTGTCTTCGCACTTAAGATATGGAGACACTATCTGTACGGTACCAAGTGCACCATTTACATCGATCACAGGAGTCTCGAGCATATCTTCAAGCAAAAGGAGTTCAACATGCGACAACGTCGATGGGTCGAGCTCTTGAATGATTACGAATGCGCGATCAAGTACCATCCGGGCAAAGCCAATGTTGTGGCCGACGCCCTTAGTCGAAAGGATACTACACCTAAGCGAGTGCGAGCGTTACAACTTACCATCCAATCTAGTCTTCCTACTCAGATACGAGATGCTCAGGTTGAAGCATTGAAAGCGGAGAATATCAGGGCCGAGTCTCTACGAGGATCGAGGAAACGGTTAGAGCAAAAGGAAGACGGCGCCTACTATGTAAACGGGCGCATCTGGGTTCCACTTTATGGAAATTTACGCGAACTAGTGATGGATGAAGCACATAAGTCTCGTTACTCAATACATCATGGTTCGGATAAGATGTACCACGACTTAAAGACTACATATTGGTGGCCTAGCATGAAAGCCCACATAGCAACTTACGTCAGCAAATGTTTGACTTATGCGAGAGTCAAGACTGAATATCAGAAACCATCGGGCCTACTCCAACAACCAGAGATCCCGAATTGGAAATGGGAGCAAATTTCCATGGATTTCGTTACTGGCCTGCCTAGATCTCAACGCGAAAATGACACTATTTGGGTGATAGTGGATCGATTGACTAAGTCTGCACACTTTTTGGCTATTAAAGAAACAGACAAGTTTTCTACCTTAGCAGACGTTTACTTGAAGGAAGTGGTTTCGAGGCACGGGGTGCCAACCTCTATTATTTCCGATCGTGATGCACATTTTACCTCTGAATTGTGGCAAGCAATGCACAAGTCCTTTGGCTCACGTCTAGACATGAGCACCGCTTATCATCCGCAGACGGATGGGCAGTCTGAGCGCACCATCCAAACCCTTGAAGACATGCTTCGAGCATGTGTAATTGATTTTGGCAATGGTTGGGAAAAACACCTTCCTTTAGTGGAATTTTCGTATAATAACAGCTACCACACCAGTATCCAGGCCGCTCTGTTTGAGGCATTGTACGGACGTAAATGCCGATCACCTCTTTGCTGGGCAGAAGCTGGTGACAGCCAAATCACTGATCCAGAACTTGTGGTAGACACGACTGAGAAGAGTGCTCAGATATGACAACGAATGGCGGCAGCTCATGACCGTCAGAAAAGCTATGCTGATAAGCGCAGGAAACCGCTCGAGTTCCAGGTTGGGGATCGAGTGTTACTCAAAGTCTCACCTTGGAAAGGTGTAGTTCGTTTTGGCAAACGAGGCACACTCAACCCACGTTATGTCGGACCGTTCGAAATCATTGAGAAAATTGGCAAGGTCGCTTACAAGTTGAATCTACCTGAAGAACTCAGTGGAGTTCACAACGTATTCCACGTGTCCAATCTGAAGAAGTGTCTGTCAGATGAGACCCTCATAGTTCCTTTGAAGGAGCTCACAATCGACGATCAGTTGCGATTGGTTGAGGAACCAATTGAAATCACAGACCGAGACGTTAAGGTCCTCAACCGCACCAGAATACATGTTGTTTGAGTTCGTTGGAACTCCCGTCATGGCCCAGAGTTTACCTGGGAACGAGAAGACCAGATGAAACTCAAGTGTCCCCTGTTATTCGAGAAAAGTGCAACCGCTACTGAGGCTGAAGCTACTACAGAATTTCGGGACGAAATTCCAAACCAACGGGGGGATGATGTGACACCCCAGGAAAACCAGGAAACAACACAACACAACTAGCTTCCTCAGTAACCACGTGCTAAATTTCGGGACGAAATTTCTATCAAGTTGGGGATAATGTGACAACTCGAGTTTCCAAGGTTTCTCCTTTATGCATTACTTGTTTTCACTACTGCGTTTTCATAAGTCGTTGTGTTCTTTTGAGTGCACCTTGTTATCTGATTGTAAATTACTGTTTAGTGTTAATTTGTTAAATGTTAAATGGATTTTGTGAAGTATGTGATGTATTATATATTTTAATGTGCATGACGAAAACCGAAAGGGTTTTCGCCATAAACCTGCTCGACGAAAACCAGTGTTTTCGCCATAAACCTGCTCGATGAAAACCAGTGTTTTCGCCATAAACCTACTCGAAGAAAACCAGTGTTTTCGCAATAAGCCTGCCGACGAAAACCATTAGGTTTTCGCCATAACCCTTGCGACGAAATCAGGTGATTTCGCCGGCCCATGTCTTCGCCAAAGTCCAGTCAGGGCCCAACATTTTATCAGTTACGTATTTATCGTTCTATTTCGGTTAGTTCGTACTGTTGTTTATTTTAGCATGACTTTTGATAGATCATTACATGTTTGCATATGTGTATGTATCTGATTAATAAAGTTTTGTGATTTGAGAATATATGTTCATGGATAGGGAAGAGGATCTTGTAATGTTGTTAAACCTATTTGAATGATTCGTTAACTAATCTGGATGGATGGTCGTTTTCAATATGTTACCGATGTATTGTAATAGGATGTCAATGATCTGATTCGTGGCTAGAATTAATGATTATGGTTGTCTAAAAGTTTGCAATTAGGGTTTCTGTGATTCGTAACTGTTAGTGACGATTTAGGGTTTCTGTGATTCGTAACTGTTAGTGATGATTAGGGTTGTTATTGATGAAATCACTACCCCGACGAAAACAATATGATGACGAAAACACTGTGACGACGAAAACCCTTTGGGATTTCGTCGCCCAAGGGATTTCGTCGCCTGAAGGGTTTTCGCCACAAGGGATTTCGCCAAAAAGGGTTTTCGTCGAATGTTCTGACACAGTAACTCTGTTAAGTTATGTCTGTTAACATACTTAAGTCTGTTAAGTATGTTAATCCTGTTAATTGATAACTATGTTAGAATAGACTGAGAACTCAATTATGTGAAGCATGAATTGTATGAATTTGATTAACTGTTTATGTGTACATGATAATTATTGCCTAAGCACACTCTATGATATTACTGTGATGTTAGTTTGCATGTGAATCATTACAGACATAAGCTGATTTTTGTATACGGGCATACTATAGGCTTAGATTGAATTGTTTGTGCACAAGTAGATATTGTAGGATCGTTCTCGGCCCTGTTTGAGTCGTTCAGAGAAGTTCGTATCCGAATTAAGAGGCGGAAACTAATAATTCGGTGCTATTGAAGCTGTATTCACTTTAAACTTGCTGTTTTATTGATATTGAACTCGATTACAAGATTTGACAGCACTTCGGCAGCATACCGGAACAAACACCTTCAACTATATGTTTCTGGATCGCTCATATGGACCTATATATAGACAAGCTGGTTCGCTTATACGTACATGTACGTATTAGCGGACCTACATCGTGACACATGAGCGGACCAACTACATACCATATGAGCGAACCTAGACCTAAACATGACATAAAAGCGGACCTAACCTAGTGACTGATAAGCGAACCTTATACAAACATGTATGTGACAACTCGAGTTTCTGACTTTCACTTTCGCATTAAATGCGCATTGACTTTGACTGTTTAGTTGTTGGATGGTGGACTTGAAATTGTACGCGTTGTGTTTTAATGAAACGTATTGTCATTTTGCCTATATGTGATTACTTGCTGTGGTAGAAAATAATATTAGAGTTATTATTAAAACACTTAGTCCAGATTACGAAACATGACATCCAGATCGAAGGATCACGAAAGATAACCTTAGGTTCGAAGGATCTCGAAACATACCCTTCGAGCAGAGATAGGATCCTTCGACATCTTTCGGCCCAGTCTCTTCGAAGGACCACGAAACATATCCTTCGACTAGAATCCAGATCTTTCGGCCCAGTCTTTCCAATGGGCTTGGCCCATTCCTGTGATACGTTTATATACGTGAATGCATGTAGTCGGCAGTCACTTTCAACCCTAGAGCCTTTCTGTGAGTGACGGCAATTTGGAACTCTCGAAGCTTGCTTTAGTTTTCGATTCACCTCGGTTAGTATCCAAGCATTGCATGATTATTTAATTGTTATCCTTGCTAACTGTTAATCGAATACATGATTCATTAATATATATACATAATGCCTGATCTCATGTTTGAATCCCTTGCTTATTGATGATGTTGATTATGGTAAACGAAAACGAAACAAGTGAACACGGTTTGGTTAGTTTAAACACAAAGATCTAAACCTGCTATAGATTAGGGTTTTTGGTATTCTGTTCGGATTATTAATCAATATTATAGATCGATTGTAGTGAGGAATCGTGCTCGTATGATACTCGTTATGTAGATGTACTGTTAAGATTTGGTACCTGTTGTGATTTGTTTGGACATGCATGATCGATGATGATTGTTAATGATGATGACGGCTGTAGATGATTAGGGTTTCTGTTTCTGTAATTGACTGCGTGATATCCGTAACTGATTGTGATCAAACGTAACTGATATGTATCGAAAGATACTTGCTACTCGAAACATAGTTGTTGTCGAAAGATGCTTGTTAGTCGAACCATAGTAGTGTTGACCGAAGGATAGCATTGACCGAACCATAGTAGTGTTGACCGAAAGATGACTTTTGGTCGAAAGATGACATTAGGTTCGAAACATAACTTTCGGTCCGAATGATAACTATGATGACTGTTTGTCGAAAGATTACTAATGTGTCGAAAGATAACAGTGGATCGAAAGATATTAGGGATTATAAACATCCTTCGAAGGATGGGATGTATGTTTGATTTATTTGACATGCCATGCTTGGTGATGAATGTTAACATTTGTATTCGTGTACACTAGCTGTTGAGTAAATATGAAATGATACGTGTTGTGCCGATATGCAAACTGACTGTTGTGTGATACATGATTGATGCATGATATTGGCTGTCAAGCACTATGTGACATTAGATTTGCATGCGTATCATTGCGAACATGAACTGATTTGTTATACGTGTATACAATAGGACGTGATTAATTACTTGTGAGTGCATAACCTAGCATACCGAGCAAACCAAGGTGAGTTCACACAGCCAAGGCATGGGGTTCCCAGGGTGGGAATGGGATTTTGATTATTTACTGGTACTTGTCTATAATGGAACGTAGTGATGTTATGGGATGAACTATGGTACACACGTCACTGTTAGAACTACTGCTAGACTAGTAACACTTATTGAACTGATCTTCGCACACCTGCCAAGGGTTGGCCGCGATATTATGACTGACTTCGCACACCTGCCTTTGGAAGGCCGCGAACTGTAATTTACTAATCTTCGCACACCTGCCTGGTAGGCCGCGATACAACTAAACCTAGTCTAGAATACTCGGGATGAACATCCCCTAATATCTTCGCATACCTGCCTGGGAGGCCGCGATGGAAACTAATACGATACGTGACATAACGAACGTACATACTACTACTCACGCTATACTATTACTGAACTGTTAACTGTGAACTCGCTCAACTAGTTGTTGACTCTCTGCTGCATGCCTTGCAGGACATTAGGTACATATGGAGCTTGCACAGGGAGGAGCAGGTCGTTGTGGAGCATGGATTATGTTTTGAACTTATTGAACTTATGTTACACATTTGGGCTTTCATACTTATGCTTCCGCTATACTTATAAACTATGATTATGTTTTGAACACCCATCATATTGAATGATTGGTTTACATTATTATATTTGATATTACATACATGTTCGATATGATTGGTGGCTTGATCCTGGTCAGTCACGCTCCCAAGCGGTGATACTCCGCGTGTGGGATTTTGGGGGTGTGACAGATTGGTATCAGAGCCATTGGTTATAGAGAACTTGGTTTTAATATGGGAAACGTTTTTATTAAAACCAGACTATAACCCGAACAGTGCTCTCAACGATCCACAACGACGCTTCGCTCCACGTGCAAGACTCGACATCCTAGGTAATAAGGTTTATGTTTATTGCCTACATGCTAGAATTTGCATAGAACTTTGCCCGTAGTATGCTTACATCACTTTGCTCACTACTTGTTATTGCATGAGTGTACTTGTGTGCTCACACTCTTCTGTCATCGCACTATTCGCGAACCTTTCTCACTAATGTTGCCTTTGATGTGAAGATCAATGGCCGCACGAATTAACATGACTCAAGCCCAGCTAGAGGCTCTCGTTGCTGCGGCACTTGCAGCCGCCCAAGCAGGTAGTATACCCTGCAGTATAGACACTAGGATCTTTAGATCCTACATTAATTCTCGTACTTAACTTTGCCCTATTCGTACACAATAGGTCAACACGCGCAACAGCCTGTCTGCACATTCAAGAACTTTATGGACTGCCGTCCCGGCACGTTTACCGGCACAGAAGGAGCAGTTGGACTCCTTCACTGGTTCGAGAAACTAGAGTCAGTATTCGAAATGTGTGAATGCCCTGAGGAACGCAGGGTGAAATACGCTACCGGTACCCTAGAGGGAATCGCGTTAACTTGGTGGAACGCGCAAGTGCAGATATTCGGGTTGGCAGCTGCTAACGCCACACCCTGGAACGAATTCAAAGAACTTATTAAGAGAGAGTATTGTACACGTGAAGATATTCACAAGTTGGAAGACGAGCTGTATAATTTGAAAATGGTTGGATCGGAGATCGAAGCGTATACTAAACGGTCGAATGAACTGGCCGTGCTGTGCCCAACCATGGTGGACCCTCCATACAAGCGTATTGAGTTGTATCTCAAAGGTTTGGCACCAGAAATACAGAGCCACGTTACCTCGGCTAACCTCGACAACATCCAGGAAATTCAGCGCCTCGCTCACCGTATTACAGATCAGGCAGTGGATCAGAACAAACTGCCAAAACGTGTCAAGGCTACCACTACTGCTGTCACCACTTCTGCTACTCCCAGTGACAACAAGAGGAAATGGGAGGGGGATTCCAGTAAGGGATCGGTTTCTGTTCAGTCTCAGCAGCGCAAGACAAATGACTATCAGAACCCGAGCCAGCAATCATCTGGCAGTCAGGGACAGGGTGGATATCGGGGAATTCACCCACTGTGTAATAAGTGCAACAAACACCACAGTGGAAGATGTCGCAGGGAACAATGTCAAAGATGCCTCAAGATGGGTCATGAGGCTAAGGATTGTAGGAGCTCTCGGCCAGCAAATCAGAACCAGCAACTCCCACCGCCAGCTCCACAGAACCAGCAGCAGCAACCACAGCGTGGAAATCGGGGATGTTTCCAGTGTGGGGCAGAAGGTCATTACAAACGCGATTGTCCTCAGTTGAACCAGAATCAGAACCACAACAATAACCAGGGCAACGGGAACAACAACAACAACGGGGGAAACAACAATAACAATGGCAACGAGGCAAGAGGTCGAGTTTTCATGTTAGGAGGAGGAGACGCAATGAACGCTAATTGAACTCATAACTTATCTTGGATTTTCATTATTATGTTTACGCTACTCAAACAAAGTTTGGTTTGAACATTAATCGTGTTGGGTTTTATGAATTATTTTACTTATTATATTTTATGTTTGGTATGATGGATGTTTTGATATTATTGAGCGCACCAGCCGTATTTATGGACCTTACGAACAGGGTGTGCAAACCCTACCTGGACAAATTGTCCTTGTCTCCATCGACGACATTCTGATCTACACCAAGAGTCAGGAAGAACACGAGCAGCACTTACGTCTTATCTTGGAACTTTTCGGAAGGAGCAAACGTACGCCAAGTTTTCTAAATGCGACTTCTGGATACGTGAAGTCCACTCCTTAGGCCATGTAGTGAACAGGGATGCGATCCATGTCGACCCATCCAAGATAGATTCGATCAGGAACAGACCAGCACCGTATACACCAACAGAAATACGCCGATTCTTGGGTTTGGCGGGATACCACAGGCAGTTTATCAAAGACTTCTCCAAGATCGCGCAGCCACTTGCTATGCTGACACAGGAAGGTGTCACCTACCGTTAGGGAGATTCCCAAGAGACCGCTTTTCAGTACCTTAAGGATAGGCTTTGCAGCACACCTATTCTCTCACTGCCGGAGGGCACAGATGACTTCGTGGCTTATGGTGATGCATCGATACAGGGTCTCGATGGTGTATTGACACAACGGGATAAGATTATTGCTTACGCTCGCGACAACTATAGATTCGTGAACGGAACTACGCGACGCACGATTTAGAGCTGGGAGCTATTGTTTTCGGGCTTAAGATATGGCGACACTACCTGTACGGTACCAGGTGCACGATTTACACCGATCACAGGAGTCTCGAGCATATCCTTAAGCAGAAGGATTTAAACATGCGTCAACAAAAATGGGTTGAACTACTGAACGGCTACGAATGCGCCATCAATTATCATCCAAGCACGGCTAATGTTGTGGCCGACGCCCTCAGTCGAAAGGACGCCCTACCTAAGCGCGTGCGAGCGCTACAGCCTAATATATTCAGTCTGATCTTCCTACACGGATACGAAATGCTCAGGTAGAAGCATTGAAACCAGAAAACGTCATGGCTGAAGCCTTACGCGGCTCGAGGCAACGGTTAGAACAAAAGGAAGACGACGCCTACTATGTAACAGGATGTATTGGGTCCACCCTATGGCGATCTACGCGAACTTGTGATGGATGAAGCACACAAGTCTCGCTACTCGGTACATCCAGGGTCGGATAAAATGTACCACGACATTAGAACTACATATTGGTGGCCTAGCATGAAGGCCCACATTACAAATGATTGGCTTGAGCGAGAGTCAAGACAGGGTACCAGAAACCCTCAGACTTACTTCAGCAACCCAGGATACCACAGTGGAAATGGGAAGAGATTTCCATGGATTTTGTTACGGGCTTACCTAGATTCCAGCGTGGGAATGATACTATATGGGTGATCGTGGATCGACTCACCAAGTCTGCACATTTCCTGGCTGTAAAGGAAACGGATAAGTTCTCCACTCCCGCGGACATCCATCTTAAAGAAGTTGTTTCTAGGCACGGGGTGCCCATCTCCATATCCTCCGATCGGGATGCACGATTCACGACAGAGCTATAACAGTTACCATACCAGCATTCAAGCCGCTCCATTTGAGGCATTGTACGGACGTAAATGCCGGTCATCTCTCTGTTGGGTAGAGGTGGGGGATAGTCAGATTACGGGTCCAGAGATTGTAGTGGACGCCACAGAAAAGATTGCACAAATACGACAACGCATGGCGGCAGCACGCGACCATCAGAAAGCCTACGCGGGCAAGCGTAGCAAGCCTTGGAATTTCAGGTCGGGGACCGGGTTTTATTGAAAGTTTCACCCTGGAAGGGTGTGGTTCGTTTAGGTAAACGAGGCAAACTCAATCCACGGTATGTTGGACCGTTCGAAATCGCTGAAAGAATAGGCCCAGTAGCCTACAGACTGAACCTAACAGCTGAACTCGGTGCAGTTCACAATGTATTTCACGTGTCAAATCTGAAGAAGTGCCTGTCAGATGAGACCCTCATAGTTCCTTTTAAGGAACTCACTATCGACGAGCGGTTGCAGTTCGTCGAGGAACCAGTTGAAATCACGGACCGGGATGTTAAGGTCCTCAAACACAAGAGAATCCCTCTTGTTCGAGTTCGTTGGAACTCCCAGCGTGGTCCAGAGTATACCTGGGAACGCGAAGATCTGATGAAAGAAAAGTACCCCAGTTATTCGAAACCAATGCAACCACTACTGAGGCTGAAGCTACTACTACTGAATTTCGGGACGAAATTCCAAATCAACGGGGGGATGATGTGACACCCCGGGAAAACCAGTGAACGATATAACTTACCTAGCTTCCTCAGTGAGTGCGTACCAAATTTCGGGACGAAATTTCTTTTAAGTTGGGGATAATGTGACAACTCGAGTTTCTGACTTTCACTTTCGCATTAAATGCGCATTGACTTTGACTGTTTAGTTGTTGGATGGTGGACTTGAAATTGTACGCGTTGTGTTTTAATGAAACGTATTGTCATTTTGCCTATATGTGATTACTTGCTGTGGTAGAAAATAATATTAGAGTTATTATTAAAACACTTAGTCCAGATTACGAAACATGACATCCAGATCGAAGGATCACGAAAGATAACCTTAGGTTCGAAGGATCTCGAAACATACCCTTCGAGCAGAGATAGGATCCTTCGACATCTTTCGGCCCAGTCTCTTCGAAGGACCACGAAACATATCCTTCGACTAGAATCCAGATCTTTCGGCCCAGTCTTTCCAATGGGCTTGGCCCATTCCTGTGATACGTTTATATACGTGAATGCATGTAGTCGGCAGTCACTTTCAACCCTAGAGCCTTTCTGTGAGTGACGGCAATTTGGAACTCTCGAAGCTTGCTTTAGTTTTCGATTCACCTCGGTTAGTATCCAAGCATTGCATGATTATTTAATTGTTATCCTTGCTAACTGTTAATCGAATACATGATTCATTAATATATATACATAATGCCTGATCTCATGTTTGAATCCCTTGCTTATTGATGATGTTGATTATGGTAAACGAAAACGAAACAAGTGAACACGGTTTGGTTAGTTTAAACACAAAGATCTAAACCTGCTATCGATTAGGGTTTTTGGTATTCTGTTCGGATTATTAATCAATATTATAGATCGATTGTAGTGAGGAATCGTGCTCGTATGATACTCGTTATGTAGATGTACTGTTAAGATTTGGTACCTGTTGTGATTTGTTTGGACATGCATGATCGATGATGATTGTTAATGATGATGACGGCTGTAGATGATTAGGGTTTCTGTTTCTGTAATTGACTGCGTGATATCCGTAACTGATTGTGATCAAACGTAACTGATATGTATCGAAAGATACTTGCTACTCGAAACATAGTTGTTGTCGAAAGATGCTTGTTAGTCGAACCATAGTAGTGTTGACCGAAGGATAGCATTGACCGAACCATAGTAGTGTTGACCGAAAGATGACTTTTGGTCGAAAGATGACATTAGGTTCGAAACATAACTTTCGGTCCGAATGATAACTATGATGACTGTTTGTCGAAAGATTACTAATGTGTCGAAAGATAACAGTGGATCGAAAGATATTAGGGATTATAAACATCCTTCGAAGGATGGGATGTATGTTTGATTTATTTGACATGCCATGCTTGGTGATGAATGTTAACATTTGTATTCGTGTACACTAGCTGTTGAGTAAATATGAAATGATACGTGTTGTGCCGATATGCAAACTGACTGTTGTGTGATACATGATTGATGCATGATATTGGCTGTCAAGCACTATGTGACATTAGATTTGCATGCGTATCATTGCGAACATGAACTGATTTGTTATACGTGTATACAATAGGACGTGATTAATTACTTGTGAGTGCATAACCTAGTATACCGAGCAAACCAAGGTGAGTTCACACAGCCAAGGCATGGGGTTCCCAGGGTGGGAATGGGATTTTGATTATTTACTGGTACTTGTCTATAATGGAACGTAGTGATGTTATGGGATGAACTATGGTACACACGTCACTGTTAGAACTACTGCTAGACTAGTAACACTTATTGAACTGATCTTCGCACACCTGCCAAGGGTTGGCCGCGATATTATGACTGACTTCGCACACCTGCCTTTGGAAGGCCGCGAACTGTAATTTACTAATCTTCGCACACCTGCCTGGTAGGCCGCGATACAACTAAACCTAGTCTAGAATACTCGGGATGAACATCCCCTAATATCTTCGCATACCTGCCTGGGAGGCCGCGATGGAAACTAATACGATACGTGACATAACGAACGTACATACTACTACTCACGCTATACTATTACTGAACTGTTAACTGTGAACTCGCTCAACTAGTTGTTGACTCTCTGCTGCATGCCTTGCAGGACATTAGGTACATATGGAGCTTGCACAGGGAGGAGCAGGTCGTTGTGGAGCATGGATTATGTTTTGAACTTATTGAACTTATGTTACACATTTGGGCTTTCATACTTATGCTTCCGCTATACTTATAAACTATGATTATGTTTTGAACACCCATCATATTGAATGATTGGTTTACATTATTATATTTGATATTACATACATGTTCGATATGATTGGTGGCTTGATCCTGGTCAGTCACGCTCCCAAGCGGTGATACTCCGCGTGTGGGATTTTGGGGGTGTGACAATGTATTTCTAGGTTTCCATGCCATATTTGATCTGTTCAACTTCAAGACTCAATGAAAGACGTAGTCAGCAGACGTAAGTGCACCAACAGACTCCCCCTCGGATGTTGACGGAGTCTTCATAGAGACTTCGCACATGTCTATCTACAATCTTCATCAGTCGACAATCTGCCTCTGAAATATCTGTCGATTCAAGAATCCTCGTTCTCTATCTTCATCATCAACAAACTCTTCTCTCTTGAATGTTGACACGATGTCTTCAGACTCCCCCTCTCACACAGCTGGGATCGTAGTCTGGAATTCAAACTTTCACTGGTTCTAAGATCGTTAACAGGCTCCCATCAGGTTCCAGATCGATACCTAGCTCCATTCTCTCTCAGGATCAATATCTGGCTCAAGTCCTGCACAATCTCTACCGAACCATAAGTTTCTACAAAGATTAAAACTTTTCGACAATTTAGAAACTATGTTGAACCAAAACAGTAATGATTTTGCATTCAAGAATTTATTACTGGTTCTTATCAAAACAACTTTACCATCTACACACAAACACTCCCCAAACCAGTTCTTCAAGTTTAGCACTTTGAATTTCGAAAATCAGCATCTCAACACCAGTTGTCGAAAATCTTTTTGATTTTTTTCAAAATTTATGCTAAAACACACCAAAAATCTTTTTGGAGGATTTTCTGAATGTAATAAAATGCAGAAAATGAAATATTTACAGACAATATTTTTGTGAGTTTGTGAAAGAGGATCATATCAGTTATGAAACATATCACTAACACCGTTAAGCTTGATTACATATTCAGTTTTAAACAATTTACCTAGATTGTCAGTATGTTTGTCCACTTAAATTTTCACACAGATTTCAATTGATTCGAGATACGATATTAATGTTTTAGAGACTTAAACTTAATTGTGTATCACTCCACTTGAATATACTCCCGTATCTAGATCCCAAATATTCAGTCTTACAGGTGAGTATACCACAGATGATATCTGTAAAGGGGTAGATGCGAAACCGTGAGAGCTCAGGTCAAAACTTCCGTTCAGCAGAGAGATGACGGCTCGACTTTTGGTGGGTCCCCTTTAGAGGATCTTTTTTACAACAGCAATGACTATCAATTTTATTGTTTAATCAGATTGCTGAGGGCGAGCTTATGTTTCAAAGCTTTTAGCAGAAAGTATTATTCGGGGACTAGGTCAGTATTTCCATACAGCAGAAGTCCTGGAATAATACCCCAGATATCACTGAGCATAAAGACCTAGTATCTCAGAATACGGGACCTTTCAAACAAGATTTCGGGGGTTACCCATATATTCAAGAATAGTTACCCACGAATTAAGTAAGTTTGATTTAGGTTTATATCTCGTTTCAATTTACTACATGTGCGAAAATCTACTGACACATCCGCAGTAAGATTGTTTATCACATTTTGACTTTACAATTCTTTAGCATGTCGTGATAGTTCACTGATGTACTATCATTTCCTCTTTTATGCAACAAAAACTCATTTTTCAATTTTATCATGTTTTTTGTTTTTTTTAATTTTCTGATGTTTCTGGATTTTCTAAAAATTCTTACTCCCCCTAAAATTCAAATACATCTAAAGAAAATTGAAAAACAAACTATACAGAAACATGACAACTGATATTGAAATACTTCAATTCTCCATCCGTTTGGCTTAAATAATCAGAACACCCCCTCACAACAAACTATTTTCCCATAATGATTTCAAAACACTTAAGTTTGTTTTAATCAGAATGGTTTTTCCGGAAAATAAGTTTAGTTGTTTTTACCTTTTGTAAAATTGGGGCAAAATCATCACATTGTTTACCAATTTCATGAATGATAGTTAAGTCAAGTTCAATTTAATGACCTTTATTTAACCACATGTAAAATTTACAACAATCACAACCATACAACCACTTGTAGATTTAGCAATTAAGCTTATCAAACCTGTTTTTCAACCAATTACCATCTTTTGGTTGAATTCTCAAGATGCCGATTCCTACTCCTCGCTTACAAACCTTGGAGTTCCGGCAAGTCCTGCAAAACTTCAAACACAGATTTAGAAGGATGCCGATTCATGATCCACGATACCATCTTGGGATCTCCGGCAAGTTAGGATTTTATTCTTGAAAAAATATATCCACCCAAGCCTGACCTTCCTTGGGTGTAACCTTATCGTTTTCATTGTTCCTTTCAACCGACTTGTAAACCCACCCTTTGGAAGCATAAAAATCCTTAATGCTTTGGGCCTTACCACTGACCATTTTTCCAAAGATGCGTTTTACATTTCCGTTAAAAGTTTTTTCAACATCAATTTTCTTCTTGTCAAAATAAAATTGATTTGAAATTTCAACTTTTCCAATTTTAGATTTGTAATTTTTAGCATTCAGTGGCGGAAAATTCACCTCGTCCACTTTCGGAACTTTCTTTACAACCTTTTTCTCAACACATGGCTCCTCTGATTTTATGGAATCAGAATCATCACCAGACTTTTTACCTGAACCTTTTACAACCCATTTCTGATTTGTGGCATTGTCTATTCTTTTGGAAGCACTCTTTGAACATTCTCCTTTTTCATAAGTTGAAATCTCATCACAATGAACTTCCGGGTTGACAGTTCAGTTTTCTCAACAATTTTTTTATTTCATTTTTCTTGAAACTTCTTGTTTTGGTCGAAATGTCTTTGGACAATCTTTCGCAACATGACCCACAGCTTTACACTGAAAACAAGATCTGTTTTCAACCTTCTTTGGATCTTCCTTCTTCTTCATGTCCTCCTGCTTTTTAGCAAGGAATTCTTGATTCGTCTGATTTCTGAATGATTTTTCTTTTTCAGCTTCTGTAGTTTTTTCTGCAACAAACATTGTTTTTGGTTTATAAAATTTTTCATTTTTATAGTTTTTCTGTGGAACAAAACCAAGACCTTTCTTTTTGTAATTACGATTATGGTTTGGTTTCTTTTGGAAACTATAACCACAATTGTAACCCATTTTCTTGTTGATTCTCTGTTGATCTCTTGAAGTGTACTGTTTAGGTTTCCATTAAGATTTAAATCTTTTATTTCAGAAATATTAATTTCTGTTATTTTGAAAACCTTTTGAATCATTTCAAGTTTGACACTTCTTATTGGAAAACTTTCATCTGAATATAATTTGTCAGAACCTTTCAAAGTATATGCCACTTTGAATGGTTCATCATTCAAATTAGATTTCGAAAGTAAAAATTCTTTATCATAAACTCGTTTGTCCTTTTTGACTGTTGGCTTTGACACACTGGACCCAGACTTTGACTCGGGTTTTGACTTCGGTTTTGATTCCTCATTGTCATCTGTGTCTAACACCTGATCGACCATACTTTTTATCAACTTTGACTCATGATCAGTGTCTGATGACGTATATGTGACATCAACACTTTCTGGTAAGTTATCCGACGACCCAGACTCCCATTTCAAATTGATCGCTTTATTGACTCTTTCTGAATTTGGATTTCGAGGTGAATATCCATTTTCGACCGGGGGCGGACATCTATTGTAGGATACACTCGGTTTCTTACCAGAAGCTTTCAACTTTTCTTCAACATTTGTCACACACTTTTCTTCATCCGATGTCTCCTCTTCTTGAACGTCTTTAAATCTTTCATCATCGGATAAATCCTGTCAACCACAAAAGTAGAACATGAGTAACTATCTAATAATTTCTTAATTTTCTCAGTTTCTATCTTTTGTGTTGCCAACTCAAGCTCGAGATCTGCACATTTCTTTATGTTAAAGTTTGCCGTATCAAGCTGTCTCAGATAAGCTATCTTCAATGTATTCATAGCTTCAGCTTGTTCACCATCAGAATCTGTATATTTGTTGATTTCTCTGTTCATAGTATCATACGATTCTTTCAACTTATGAATATTGTGCAGCAGCTCATTGTTCTGCTTAATCAGCGAATCACAGTTTAAGCACTTTTCAGAAACTTCAACTCGTTCTACATCAATCTTCACTTCATATTCTGGAACTTCTTTGACATTTCTGCTCGGTTGTCAAAACTCAGCTCTTCTTCTTTTCTCAGCTTTCGCTTCTTCTTTCAATCTCTCTTCCTCTTCTGCCTCTTCTCTGTTCCTTCTTCGTTTTTCTTTAGCAGCTTCCATGACTTTTCTGCACCGTTCTGCACATTTCAAATCATAAGCATTAGCAAAGAAAGCATGAGAAGTGTTTTTGGACATCTCTTTGGCCATAAGATTTTGAGCTGGACAAAAATCATCCCATGTAAAACCTTCAGCCAACTTCTCGTCATCTTGTTCAGCCAAACACACTTTGCTGTCTTTCGGAAGATACTTTTCCCAGGTAAAATTATCATATTTTCCCTGACTAACAACACATGCTCTTTTATCAACCACATCTCTCCCATGAACGGTTTGTGCCTGTTGTTGTGCTGGTGGTGTGATTTGATGATAGATGGCCTTCTTGTGATAGTCGTTGTTTCCGAAAGGATTCTGGGCTCCGGTAGCTTCACGGTTTTTGCACTCCCTCTTGAAATGCCCCTTCTCTCTACAACGAAAACACGTAACTTTAGATTTATCAAAACCCAAAGCTGAAACATTTGCATCACGAAAATCGTCACGGCCTGTAATTTGTTTAAACTTTTCAGCACGTCTCATCACACTCGCCATACACCATTTTATATCCATCAATTCCATTTCCTCAGCATCAATTTGATCGTAATCCTCTTTCGTGAGCATTGGATTTCCGATCTTTCCTGCAACAAAACAGCTATAAGATTCTAAAATCATCCCTAACAAAGACATTTGATTTTTAGCAATCTCTTCAGTGTAGTCTTGATCATTTTCAAGGCTTAACACAATGTTACACTGAAGTTTTCTACCATTCTTTGTTACAGAGATGTTAGGATCGAAAGATGAAAATCTTGTGCTGTTGCTTGATCCTTGAGATGCCGTCTTCTCAGGAGAATCTTTAACACTGTAAGCAGTTTTGATCTTAGGAGAATACTTTGTTGAATCAGTAGCACCATGCTTGTAGTACAGACTGATATGCTGTTCTCCATCGTAGTTCTTCATCCTAGCGATCGTCCTCTGCTCCATCTCTTGAGCTTCCAGATGCTTTATGAAGTCTCCTAGTGTCATCTTTTTATATTCTGCTTTGTTGGACTTCAGCATCATCAAAAATGTTCCCCATGTTTCATATGGAAGCGCATCTGCAAGTTTTTCAATTAACTCATCAGTATCTTTCTTAACACCTAACTTTGTCATATTTCTCACCAAGTTACAATATCTATCAATAATTTGCTTGGTGTTTTCATTTTTCAATCCCCGAAACAAATCAAATTCTTTCTTCATGAGAGACATTTTGTTCTTTAACATATCATCACTTCCTGTAAACTTTGCTTCCAACTCTGTCCAGATCGAATATGCAGTTCCATCATGTTGAAGCAATATCAAAATATCTTCTTTTATCGCTTGCTGAAGTAAACTCACCATCAATTTCTCATCTCGATATTTCTTTTTATCTGCAGTACTTATCTCTCTAAGTGTTAGCGGAGTACCATTCACAACATCGTTCTTTGTGGGTTTAACATATGGTTCCTCGGTGTGTTCCCACGCATTGAGATGATAAGCCTCGACCCAATTGCCAAAATGTTCAGACCACACGTTATAATCGTCAATATCCATGAGTTTCGGTGGTTTCTGAGATGTTCCGGTTTCGTTTTCAATCAAAGCACTCTGAGTAATCGAGGCCGGGGTTGCAAAAGCGTTATAAAATTCCGTATCCATCGTTCACAATTTTCAAAATTAACACCCTGTTCACAAAAGCGAGACTGATACAAAAGCGATACGATAACTGTTCCCAAAGGCGAACCAATAAATCTGATCAATAAGCGGATCAGTTGACTTGGCCAGATAAGCGGACCAACTAGACAAACCGTTCGAGCGAACCGTCTTTCGAGCGAACCGATCAATTTACTGGATAAGCGGACCAGTTGATTGACAAATGAGCGAACCAATCTGATGTCATTGGAGCGGACCACACTCAATGTCCGTTCGAGCGGACCAGAAGCTGTTCGTTCGAGCGAACCCACTGAAATTTTGGAGCGGACCAGGATGCTGATGTCACTTTTTGAGCGGAACCGTATAAGCGAACCCCCTAAAAATCAACTTTCTAGATCGATTTTAGTTCTGAAAACTTCAAGGGTTTGTTAATTCATGATTCCGAGTGCACTGTGTGATTTTGAGCTTGTTTTACCGTGAAAATTTTTGAAAAAGTGAAGAAAGTGTAGAAAATCAGAAGCAATGCAGCTAAAATGGCAAGAACTCCTCCTCCTGAGCTCTGATACCAATTGTAGGATCGTTCTCGGCCCTGTTTGAGTCGTTCAGAGAAGTTCGTATCCGAATTAAGAGGCGGAAACTAATAATTCGGTGCTATTGAAGCTGTATTCACTTTAAACTTGTTGTTTTATTGATATTGAACTCGATTACAAGATTTGACAGCACTTCGGCAGCATACCGGAACAAACACCTTCAACTATATGTTTCTGGATCGCTCATATGGACCTATATATAGACAAGCTGGTTCGCTTATACGTACATGTACGTATAAGCTGACCTACATCGTGACACATGAGCGGACCAACTACATACCATATGAGCGAACCTAGACCTAAACATGACATAAAAGCGGACCTAACCTAGTGATTGATAAGCGAACCTTATACAAACATGTATTTCTAGGTTTCCATGCCATATTTGATCTGTTCAACTTCAAGACTCAATGAAAGACGTAGTCAGCAGACGTAAGTGCACCAACATATATGCATACCGAGCAAACCGAGGTGAGTTCACACACTTTATAAGGCATGGGATTCCCAAGGGTTGGGAATGGGTAAAGGATTTAAACTGAAACTGCGTGATATCCTGGTTTGGAACACGTACACACCCTCTGTATTGAAGGGTGACAACATGCGATAAGGAATTGATTTGGAATCTACGTAATCTCCTGGTTTGGGGATTTCGTACACACCCTCTTATTTGAAGGGTGACAACACGGATACTAGACCAAAACTCTCTATCATGAAGTCCCTCCTTTTAAATCCACTTAATCGTCGGGCTAATGGCGAGCGGGTCATTAGTTAGATAGCGCTATTTAGGTTTGACAAGCCTCACACCGTGCCACAGAGGACGGGCATGAACTAATGGATCCGGGCACTAGTCAATGATGATAGACATTGACGTCAGGGCACCAACTTACTTCAGTCACTGGTCGATACGGTAAACGGGTGTAGTGGTTCACATGGGGAAGCTCCCACTGGTTATGGATATGTTTGGGAAACATGGTAAACTGGTTAACTTATAACTTACATGTCACACCCCGACCACGTAAAACAACAAAACGTGGCGGAATCTTCGGGGAGTGTTGTAACAGAATCATTGTTTCATAACACATGGAAAATTGAAATGTTGTTTTATTGATATAAAGAGTTACAATGTCTTAACAAACAAGAAGTAAAACAAAATTTAACTAGTCTTGCATCTTTTATGGTCACTAAGGCCTTATCCAATCCTATGTGAGCATGCGTCAATATCATCATCAAATATCATCAACTATCGTACCTGAAACACATGTGAAAATACATCAGCATAAAAATGCCGGTGAGTACATAGGTTTTGTGAAAATAGGATTCATGACTTAGGTTTAAGAAAATGTTTAATGAAAACTTGTCATGAATCCAGTTTATGTGTTTGCTTTTATAAAACGTTTGAAAAGCGATAATAAGATAGATGATATGTAAAAGAGTAGTGTAAGGTTAAATGAATAACCAAGTAAAAATGAGTTTGTATAAAATAAGTTGTTTGTAAAACAATGTCTTGTGAAAAATATGTTATTTGTGTAAAAATGTGTAAATCCAAATTAAATGATTTAAATAACGATACGACATGTAATATAGTACAAGCACTTATATATAGGAAGTACCAGCGGCATATCCACCATGCTTGTATCACATTACACACGTCTCGTTACTTAAGTCACTTACCCAAACAAACCACCAATGTAAATTGCCCATGTCTAAACCAATTGTCAAATGTCATTGTGAAAACCATGTCAAAATGTCTATGTCAAATGTCAATCATGTAATGTGTAAACAAAATGTCATGTATGGCAAGTGAAATATGTATCCACTAAACCATGTGTAAAAATGCACAAAACAATTTATTGAAGTAAAACGTAGTTTAAATCAATGTAATGTTTTGTGGAAATGCATGCTATGCTGAATACAAACATTTATGCGGTATTGTTAAAATGCATACATTCAAGCCTTGTGACTGTGGTGATAAACCCCTAAACGAATTTAAAGGTCTATCTGTCTAAATGTTTTAATTGAATTCGGTCATTCCTTCCATCCAAACATACCCAGGATGTCAGGAACGGGAGTTGTCAATTCCTATGGTACCATTACCTACTAACGAGCGGCGTGATCAAAGTTAATGAATGTATATTGTCCCACTTAAACAAACCAAATGTCATACCCAAAGTATAAACATGTGATGAAAAACAAATGTACTAAGTATGATGAACATACATAGCATAAAATGTCATGTAACACGATGTACTAGGTATGCACACAATGGACATACATAGCAAAAACATAATGAAATCATGTACTAATAGTGTACTAATGAACATAGCAAGTATATGATATGAAAACATGGAAAGCATGAAAGTAACAAGTAGGCACATGTGTTTCACCCCAAAATGTTTGAAAAACAGTAAAAGAGGGGACTATGTACTCACTTGAGGGTGCTTAGAAGTCTTGAACAACAACAACCAAGCAAAGCTAGAGGGATCACGGAATCAAACGGCACCCTATATAGATAACTACATAAATAACCGGACCTAAATCGGGGGATTGGATAGTATGAGGTTTCGTAAACCAAATGAGTATTGGAACTCATATGATATGGTTAATCAAAGCCCACATACAAAAATGAAACCTAACCTAAGTGCTTACGACCCCTTACGACCCGTTTAGGTAGCTTACGCTACTTTAACACGTCGTTCGCGTAAAACGCGTTCGGAACGCCTAACTAGTCCTATGACAAGTAATGTATGCCTTAACATGTCTAATATTATTGTCTAATCAGTTTAGATTTCAAAACTTAGGTTACATATGCTTAAAATGAATTTATGCGTAAAAAGGGCATTTTGGTAAATTTTCCTAAGGCGTAAGAATTACTTATCATACAACTACTTAAACGACGTGACCATAAGGTATAACCTTAAAAGGTTATTTTATATACAACTATGGTCACCTAAAGTGTTTGGTCGGATCCTAATGATCGACCAAATGGGTCGGGTTCGAAAGTATAAGCGATTGATTAGATCGCTTACCTTTACGACCCTAAACAAGCACAAATCTAAAAGCGACGAGCTAAACATGCTAGAACATGTTTAGTAAGGTTAGAAAATAGGTTTGGTATCAAAACAAACGGTTTTGATACCCTAGAGTAGTTTGGTTACAAAATACGCGAGGAAACGCATTTTGGCCTACGACTCGTCACTGAGCCTAGATAACGTGGAAATCAGTAGGTATAGTCACTAGGGACTATAACCATCATGATTACACTCACGTTATGAAGTTCAAACAAACTTCGCGTTGACCATAAACTGGTCAATGCAGAAAGTCAAACGCAGTTTGACTTTAACGCTAAAACGAATGAAAAACGCGAAAGAATACTTACAGAAGGTCCCCGCAAGATTTAACCCGATTCGCTTTCAGGTAGGAAGTATATACTTCCACTTAGAAAGCTTTGAATCAGATTAAATGTGGGAAATGAATGAAGTTGGGTTGGGTATTTATAGATTTCCTTGAACCGTTAAGATCGTTCGTCGAAAAACGTGATTTAATCTCAACCGTACACATGTGCCCATGGTTTTGTAATACCATGGGCACCCCTAGAATGGCCCATAGTATTTTATAAACCATTAAATACCAGCACATGGTATTTTAAAACCATGGGTTCAAACCATCATATCTCAAAAATGGACCAGGTTCAATGTATCTGCCAGAAATTTCAAAAATGGTCCCTACACTTGTAAGACTTGATTTGTTTGCACTTTTAAGCCCCGTTAACCCCATTTCAAGGCTCTAAAATAAAGTTAAAGTATAGGGAACTTAAAATATGCTCAAAAACATCTCGGATGTCGGTTTGTTTGGTCGTACGGTTGCGTTGTTCGGTTAATTACGACGGAAATCGTAATGAACGCAAAAACGATCCAAATTACGCGACGAATGGAATTTTATTATGCCAATCACTAAAATAAAATATTTTAAGGATTACATAAATTTTTGGATGTCCGGATATATTCAGGATGAAAGATATGCGTGAAAATGCAAACTTATGCACTTTTGACGCTTTTAGTCTCTATTGATCAAATAAGTTTATTTTAGCATACCGAACCCCTCAAAGCCTATTTCTAAGCTATGTAAAGGATATTTAGGGTATGTTTAACTTATGATCAAGTTCCAGAATGTTCGTTACAGTACGAATCGACATTCTTTCGCAGTTTGTCGAATTTAGTCCTTGTAAGCGAATAAACTTGATTTCGGCATACCAAACCTTCCAAAACTTATTTCTAAGTTATGTAAAGGTTATTAAGGTATGTTAAGCCTATGTCACTATTCCGGAGTGTTTGTTGCATTAAACTGGTTATAGTTACGCATCAGTGCGCGTATAACCCTCCAGAAAGTGATCTAAAGCCCGAAGTCGAACAAGAATTGATATGTGCAAATGATACACATGTTTATACAAATCCCAAGTATGAAATACAATATTTCATTCGTTTGGTGTTTGTTTGATGGCTGAAGTGACACAGGTGTCACAGTCTCCCCTACTTCAGGAAATTTCGTCCTGAAATTTATTTAGAGGAAACTTGTGAGAGCTTGAAACATGAAGTTGAAAAGATCGAACAACACTGGTTAGAGTCCTGAACTTCTAGTAACTTTAAATAACATCATGCTTGCAATGTGAGAGGGTCACTTATATACAAGTATATAAAGTGTTATTGGTGCGTCCACCGTACCTCTATTATATTGTTCACATTTTGTTATGGTTGCCACTATTGGTTCTTACACATAATAAGTCTTACCGTGGTTTCCGTGCACTGAACTTCATAATTATGTATGCATCCATAATTAAGTAATTCCTTGCATAGTCACGTAGTGCATCTTATAATGTGTAGGGGAGGAAAACGATGAACGAGCCTGTGATGATTGTGATTAGACCATAATGGGGTCCATTTTAATTGAGTCAATAAATGATCTCCAGACCGCCAAGGAGTCTTTTCAGCTTATATCATCACATGTCATTCTCAACCAGATTTTGAATCAATCTTTTGACCTAGACCACTAAAAGGGGTCTCTTTGAATGATGGAATGGCACTATAAAATCCATGGGTCTTAACTATCACGTAGAAGACTAATTAAGGATTTGAGATAGTACCTTTGAATATCCTACTACGAATCCCTCATATAAAAATACGAAAGGTTCTATGAAGATTTGGATAACGAATTATTCAGAGTATACAAAATCACAAAATGCATAAAAGGAAACACAAAATGCATAAACACATAGTCACATAACCACAAAATTGTTTATCTTGATTTTAAATTTTCATGATTTAATTTGTTCTGTTAACTGTGCACATGCATTTAAAGCACACCAGGTATCCAATCAGTGGATTTTGATTAGTGCTTTAAACATTATCAAGAATCTAACTATGAAGATAGAAAGATCTTAAATAGGAAATTCGATTTCGATTGCAAGGAACCGAAATGTTCGAATTAAGGTACACAAGGAATCCAATTAAGGATTCTGATTTGAATGACAATTATCCACAAGAATCTAATTGTGAAGATAAAAAGATCCCATATGGATTTTGGAAATTGAAGATATTTTGAAACCTTGCACTAGATGTGCTTAAGTCAAAACATGAAGTAAAAATGCTTATGAAGTTGAAATGCTAGATATGCCAAGGCGACATATGAAGCGGAATTTGAAGGTTAAGTCAATGTATGAGGAAAATACTTTGAAAACTATGCATGGGGTTCTAATATGTGTTTAACGTTTTTGGAAACCTTATATATAATACTTTTGAAATCATAAAGTAGGTGTATTAGGTAGGTATATTTTAAAGAAAAATGTTTTAAAATCATGCAAGATGAATTTTGAAAATATAAGGTTTTTGAAAACATGAATGATGCTTTTGAAATCATGCACTTGATATAAGTAATTATATTGTATTAATATTGTTTTCAAACTATATGAAACATTTTTTTAAATCATGAAAGTTGTTTTTGAAAATATAGACAATGTTTTTGAAATCATGGGGGTTGTTTTTGAAAACTTATGTTATGCATGTTGAAGAATCAGAACGTAATGGGTATGAGATTTGAAAATACCCTTAACCAAGGATTTAAGGACACAGATGTGCAAAAAGCACGATTACTCATAATTTCTCTTTATTTCTTGTACTTCGTGTCCTAGAATGAAACGAGTACTTAAAATTTTTAAGGAAATCATGAGCGATCACTTGAGAGGGAGAATCACAAGAGTAGTTTGTAAAGAACATAGTTCCTTGATGTAGGTATTATAGGGAAATGCCATACACACATGTAACTACATTTGTATATCAGAATTGCGAACAACGACTTTTATTTATGAACAAAACAGATTGTTTCACAATACAAGAAAACAAAAGAAACAAAGGCATAAGACAACAACATCTTCTGCTCGGCCAAATGTTTATCCAAGGGTTGGATTTGCATTGACAATCTTTGGGCATTTGTTCCTGAAATGGCTCGTTTCGCCACAGTTGTAGCAAGTACCAGACGGAAGACGAGCTTGAGTAGGGTTGACTTGGAGTTGGGTAGCAGCAAGATTTGCAACAGCTTTGTTTTGGATAGCAAAGCGGCATATGTTAATCAAATGTCCCAACCGTCCACAGTAGGTACATTTGGAGCAGGGTACGAGGTTTGAATGGTGACGGTTGCATCGTTTGCACCATGGGGCAGTTCCTATGTACGGCTTCCTAGCTGGTGGCGCTGCCACTTGGCTAGGTCCCGCTTGATTAGGTGTAACTGCTGCGGGTTTCCTTGAAGCCTTACGCTTCCTTGATTTTGGTGCAGGCTTGACTTCTGCTTCCTTTGGTGACTCTTGAGTGGCTGCATTTTTGAGACGAGACATGGCAATGCCTAGATCCACAGATTTCAAAATCACTTCGCCTATTTGCTGGGCAAATTTGGCTGTTTGCTCGGACATTTGACCGTTGTTGAGATGAAGAGACATTCTAGGAGAAAATGAAAGACATAGGAAGCAACAAATGAAATGTTATCGGATAAACAAAACAGAAAGGCAATGCATATGAATTGCGATCATTTGTTTGTTACCTAAGGCAAACAAATGAGACGGTGACAAATCAAAGCAAACGGGTCATAATAATGCATCGCTGAAGATATGCTCGCCTATAAGTGAACACTCACCCCAAGAGTTCCCAGGTAAGAGTGACTGGTCCGATACTGCGGATTTGTACGAACACTCAAGCCTTAGACAGAAAACTCGGAGTACAGGCATTCACTCTTCCAGTTTGCACGTGTTCACATTATTTAGACCCAAACTTTGACGAGTTTGAAAACTCAAAAGGCACTAAGCCAAATATGAGTCAAACTGGAAGGGTTCAAAACCTTATAATAAATCATCCTAGAACAGATGATTAGTTTTCAAGGCAGATCAAAATTTATGTTCTTATTGTGGTTGTCACTTAAGGATAAGTGACGGTATTGTTTTTATGACTAAACGCAAGTAAACTCGCTTTAGGGTCCTAGGAAGGTTATAGACTAGGTCAAAGCATTACTAATAACCTAATTCCCTATAACCATGAGCTCTGATATCAAGTTTTCTGTCACACCCCGACCACGTAAAACAATAAAACGTGGCGGAATCGTCGGGGAGTGTTGTAACAGAATCATTGTTTCATAACACATGGAAAATTGAAATGTTGTTTTATTGATATAAAGAGTTACAATGTCTTAACAAACAAGAAGTAAAACAAAATTTAACTAGTCTTGCATCTTTTATGGTCACTAAGGCCTTGTCCAATCCTATGTGAGCATGCGTCAATATCATCATCAAATATCATCAACTATCGTACCTGAAACACATGTGAAAATACATCAGCATAAAAATGCCGGCGAGTACATAGGTTTTGTGAAAATAGGATTCATGACTTAGGTTTAAGAAAATGTTTAATGAAAACTTGTCATGAATCCAGTTTAAGTGTTTGCTTTTATAAAACGTTTGAAAAGCGATAATAAGATAGATGATATGTAAAAGAGTAGTGTAAGGTTAAATGAATAACCAAGTAAAAATGAGTTTGTATAAAATAAGTTGTTTGTAAAACAATGTCTTGTGAAAAATATGTTATTTGTGTAAAAATGTGTAAATACAAATTAAATGATTTAAATAACGCTACGACATGTAATATAGTACAAGCACTTATATATAGGAAGTACCAGCGGCGTATCCCCCATGCTTGTATCACATTACACACGTCTCGTTACTTAAGTCACTTACCCAAACAAACCACCAATGTAAATTGCCCATGTCTAAACCAATTGTCAAATGTCATTGTGAAAACCATGTCAAAATGTCTATGTCAAATGTCAATCATGTAATGTGTAAACAAAATGTCATGTATGTCAAGTGAAATATGTATCCACTAAACCATGTGTAAAAGTGCAAAAAACAATGTATTGAAGTAAAACATAGTTTAAATCAATGTTATGTTTTGTAGAAATGCATGCTATACTTAATACAAACATTTATGCGGTATTGTTAAAATGCATACATTCAAGCCTTGTGACTGTGGTGATAAACCCCTAAACGAATTTAAAGGTCTATCTGTCTAAATGTTTTAATCGAATTCGGTCATTCCTTCCATCCAAACATACCCAGGATGTCAGGAACGGGAGTTGTCAATTCCTATGGTACCATTACCTACTAACGAGCGGCGTGATCAAAGTTAATGAATGTATATTGTCCCACTTAAACAAACCAAATGTCGTACCCAAAATATAAACATGTGATGAAAAAAATATGTACTAAGTATGATGAACATACATAGCATAAAAGGTCATGTAAAACGATGTACTAGGTATGCACACAATGGACATACATAGCAAAAACATAATGAAATCATGTACTAATAGTGTACTAATGAACATAGCAAGTATATGATATGAAAACATGGAAAGCATGAAAGTAACAAGTAGGCACATGTGTTTCACCCCAAAATGTTTGAAAAACAGTAAAAGAGGGGACTATGTACTCACTTGAGGATGCTTAGAAGTCTTGAACAACAACCAAGCAAAGCTAGAGGGATCACGGAATCAAACGGCACCCTATATAGATAACTACATAAATAACCGGACCTAAATCGGGGGATTGGATAGTATGAGGTTTCGTAAACCAAATGAGTATTGGAACTCATATGATATGGTTAATCAAAGCCCACATACAAAAATGAAACCTAACCTAAGTGCTTACGACCCATTACGACCCGTTTAGGTAGCTTACGCTACTTTAACGCGTCGTTCGCGTAAAACGCGTTCGGAACGCCTAACTAGTCCTATGACAAGTAATGTATGCCTTAACATGTCTAATATTATTGTCTAATCAGTTTAGATTTCAAAACTTAGGTTACATATGCTTAAAATGAATTTATGCGTAAAAAGGGCATTTTGGTAATTTTCCTAAGGCGTAAGAATTACTTATCATACAACTACTTAAACGACGTGACCATAAGGTATAACCTTAAAAGGTTATTTTATATACAACTATGGTCACCTAAAGTGTTTGGTCGGTTCCTAATGATCGACCAAATGGGTCGGGTTCGAAAGTATAAGCGATTGATTAGATCGCTTACTTTTACGACCCTAAACAAGCACAAATCTAAAAGCGACGAGCTAAACATGCTAGAACATGTTTAGTAAGGTTAGAAAATAGGTTTGGTATCAAAACAAACGGTTTTGATACCCTAGAGTAGTTTGGTTACAAAATACGCGAGGAAACGCATTTTGGCCGAAACTACGACTCGTCACTGAGCCTAGATAACGTGGAAATCAGTAGGTATAGTCACTAGGGACTATAACCATCGTGATTACACTCACGTTATGAAGTTCAAACAAACTTCGCGTTGACCATAAACTGGTCAATGCAGAAAGTCAAACGCAGTTTGACTTTAACGCTAAAACGAATGAAAAACGCGAAAGAATACTTACAGAAGGTCCCCGCAAGATTTAACCCGATTCGCTTTCAGGTAGGAAGTATATACTTCCACTTAGAAAGCTTTGAATCAGATTAAATGTGGGAAATGAATGAAGTTGGGTTGGGTATTTATAGATTTCCTTGAACCGTTAAGATCGTTCGTCGAAAAACGTGATTTAATCTCAACCGTACACATGTGCCCATGGTTTTGTAATACCATGGGCACCCCTAGAATGGCCCATAGTATTTTATAAACCATTAAATACCAGCCCATGGTATTTTAAAACCATGGGTTCAAACCATCATATCTCAAAAATGGACCAGGTTCAATGTATGTGCCAGAAATTTCAAAAATGGTCCCTACACTTGTAAAACTTGATTTTTTTTGCACTTTTAAGCCCCGTTAACCCCATTTCAAGGCTCTAAAATAAAGTTAAAGTGTAGGGAACTTCAAATATGCTCAAAAACATCTCGGATGTCGGTTTGTTTGGTCGTACGGCTGCGTTGTTCGGTTAATTACGACGGAAATCGTAATGAACGCAAAAACGATCCAAATTACGCGACGAATGGAATTTTATTATGCCAATCACTAAAATAAAATATTTTAATGATTACATAAATTTTTGGATGTCCGGATATATTCAGGATGAAAGATATGCGTGAAAATGCAAACTTATGCACTTTTGACGCTTTTAGTCTCTATTGATCAAATAAGTTTATTTTAGCATACCGAACCCCTCAAAGCCTATTTATAAGCTATGTAAAGGATATTTAGTGTATGTTTCACTTATGATCAAGTTCCAGAATGTTCGTTACAGTACGAATCGACATTCTTTCGCAGTTTGTCGAATTTAGTCCCTGTAAGCGAATAAACTTGATTTCGGCATACCAAACCTTCCAAACCTTATTTCTAAGTTATGTAAAGGTTATTAAGGTATGTTAAGCCTATGTCACTATTCCGGAGTGTTTGTTGCATTAAACTGGTTATATTTACGCATCAGTGCACGTATAACCCTCCAGAAAGCGATCTAAAGCCCGAAATCGAACAAGAGTTGATATGTGCAAATGATAAACATGTTTATACAAATCCCAAGAATGAAATACAATATTTCATTGGTTTGGTGTTTGTTTGATGGCTGAACTGACACAAGTGTCACATTACAAATGAACACATAGTTTTTGAAACAACTTAACAATGAACACCAACTCGCTCAACTTTGTTGTTGACTCGTTGTTACATGCCTTGCAGGTCGTTAGGTATTTATGGAGCTTGCACGAGGAGGCGTGATCGTTGTGGGACATGGATAGTTGTATGCCATGTTAAACATTTGATACATTTGAATTTTTTACTTTGGTCTTAAACATTATGCTTCCGCTGACTACTTAAACTATGTTTTGTTTGGAGACCAATTATATTGTGTTGGGTTTTATATTTATTTAGATGCTTGTTCAATCTGATTGGTGGCTTGATCCTGGTCAGTCACGCCTCCATGCGGTGATACTCCGCTTGTGGATTTTTGGGGGTGTGAAAAAAAATCAAGGAGAAATGTTGGGATCACATTTGGATATAACCAACATCGATGCCATCACAAGTACCTCAACCTCTTGTGAAAGCAATGACGATAGTCATCCCTGTGTTGATTGTGCCGTGAAGGACTTTCCATCGCCACCTGCCGATGCACTCATAGAAACTGAGCGATTCGACATACACCTTCTTTAACAAGAGCCCGGGTAAGAGGAATAAAGGTTGGTTTTGCCCACCGGTAAGTAGTTTAGGTTTTACCCTTTCCGATAACCTCTTGCGTTGTTGCACAAAACGGAGGCAACTAAGGTACATTCGGCACCTCGGTGTTGTTCCCTCCAGTAAGGAACCTCCTGATCACGGGAAATCCTTAAGATAAGCAAGACAACACTTCATAAAAACTCCAACCACGGGGCTGTGTCCAGTTGACACACCCCGTGCCCACTGGAAACTCACCACGAGGTCATGTTCAGGCCACCACACCCCGTGTCTCTAATACGGACAACTGTGTCAGAACCTTGTCTGACCACGGGGCCGTGCTCAACTATCACGGGGCCGTGGTCAGTGTGCTATCGTTTTCTATAAAGTCATCCTTGGTGCTGCATGTTTGGACCCATTCCAAAGACAGAGATCTCCTGGGATTTTTCACATATACTTTAAAAGTTATGTTTTTGAAAAGGTTCCCTCAAACCATCTTGTCTTTGCCACTTTTGTCACATTCCTTTCTTCTCGAAAGAACTCAAAACCTCCATTAAAGCTTGAAGCTCCATGACTTCAAGCTTTATTCATACAAAATAAATGTGTTTAACCAAAAACCCTCAATAAACAATTGTTTTATTACGTTGCTTTAAGTTATTTTTGTTCAAAAATGTTCAAAACCAAAGAAAAAATAAGTTAAAGCTATGAGTTCTTGAGTTCAAAACTGTTGCAGAGGAATGGGCACGGCCCGTGTTCAATCGACACAGGGCCGTGGTGAAATTTTAAGTTTCTTTCTCTTGAAATTCCCCTCTTGTTTTCTTAGTATATCAAGCCAAAACAGTGAAACGTCATCGACAGGCTCAACAAACTACCGGAGAGGAAGAAGACCATCGATTGAAGCCACCCTAGTCTGCTATGTGTATGCTTTAAGGGAAGCCATCGATGAAATGACATCAGTGGAGGAGGCCCTCATCGACCGTATCAATTATTTGACGGTGAGATTGGAGGAATTGCCTTCAAGAAGTCAACCTTTTGCACCAAAGATTGAACATTCTTGCGATGCCTCCCATAGAACTGATCTTCTCACAAGAAGATTGGAACCTCGCGCAAGAAATCATTATCCCAACAGGATGGGATGACCTTCCTCCGGAACCTTCTCTAAACTCATTGCACGGGGTTCCGGTGGTCGTCGCACCTCCCCCGTATGAAAATACGAAAGATGAGCCCTTCCTCTTCCTCCCTAGGGAGATCGAGGAAATGCTCAATGACTTTTGAGGGATACACCCTCTGGTTTGAAGTTCTAAGAGCCCTTATTCACTAGAAGATCATTTTCGGGTTTTTGTTGTTTTTAACAAGTAAACATCTAGGGTAGAACTTCATTATGGTTTAAATTTCTTGCATCTATCTAAGTCTAGGACTTTTGTAATTTTTAATTTTTAGGACCATTTGTATCTCGCACTCTAATATATGATGGTTTAAGTTATTGTGTGGTGTTTGGATCTTATACAATGGCTGAACAAACGAGAAAAGATGAAAACTGTTTAAGGGACGTTAAAGCCACACCCCATGCACGCAAACAGTGCCTCCCAACAACTTTTCCAGCTTCCCAGCATGTGCAGCACGGGGCCGTGCCCAGCCCAACATGCCACGTGCCCGGAGCTCTGTAGAAAAACTTTTGGTCAGGTAACTGACCATGGGCCGTGCCAAGTGGACACGTCCCGTGGTCAGCCTTCTGTCATTTTTTTACAGGCACTCTGACCACGGGGCTTATGTGTGCAAAATGTAACATATAAATTACATCAAATAAGGCATTAAACTAACCTTTTTAGTACTAATGTTAGAAAAAGCGTGTTTTTGTCTTCCTTTTGAATTTATAGGACCAAATGAGCTTAAACGAACAAAAGGAACAAATATGCAGCCAAAACCAACATAAATACAAAGAAAAGGAATAAACGTGACACGCCCGACCCCTCGGCAGCATCCCCAAAAGCAAAAACAAGAAACAGAAGACTGACCACGGGGCCGTGCCCACTGGACACGGGGGCATGGTCAGCTGCCTGGAGAAAAGACAAAGCTGTGGAAGCTTCTACGCCCACCACAGGGGCGTGCCCAGCTCAGCACGGGGCGTGGTCAACGCTAAGACACGCAGAATCTTGCAAAATATTGGTAGTAAAGATACGCTTCTGCCCACGGGGTCGTGTCCGCTGAACATGGGCCGTGTGGAGCCCTATGCTGATAAATGCATTTAATGAAGGAAGAGAAAAGGATAGCCACGGGGGCGTGCCCGCTGGACACGGGGCCGTGGCCGGGGTTCTGTTCAGGCTATAAATAGGGGTGCTTGGCTCACTTCAAAGGCATCCCTTGGCAAACCACTACTCTCCCACTTTGCCACCACTCCACTACCACTACACCACCAACACCCACCACCATCATCCATCATCCACCTTTAGAGTGTGTAGTAGTCTCGGGATCCATGATTTATAGTAAGAGTATTTGCCAATCAAAGGCCATGTTTGGCTAAGCCTCTTACATCACCTAGTGAAGACAAGTCTTTTATGTATTACTTTTGATTTTTAATCTTTCGGCACTTTTTACTTGGTTTTGTGTTAATGACTTTAATAACTAGTTTTTTATGTTGAAGGTGAATTTTCTTTATCATTTGTGCGTGGTGTCTTGGCATTACTTTACTGTCTATGTAAAGTAAAAGATTTTCACCATTCATGTCTCTACGGTCTATATAGAGATATGTTGGCTACCTAGTCGGGGGTTAAGGGAATGGTTTAGTAAGGTTCTTGCCTTGTTCAGTGTATAGATCCTTCAAGGACCTGGGTCAAGCTTACTAGGACCTCCTTCAATACCCAATCGTATTGGATGGCGGGGGTGCGAATGGCTTGACCCCCTCATATGTATACTACTATTAATACATTAAACCGGCCACTTGGGATTGTATCCTTGCTGACTCAAACCACTTAGCCGAGCGTAACATCACCTTCAAAAGAGGGGCCTACCACTTTTCGCATTAATAACTTATTTAATTATCTTTCAATATTCCAACCCTTTGGGATTGTATCACTGCTGACTCAAACCATTAGGTTGAGGGTAACGTCACCTTCAAAAGAGGGGCTGAAGAAACAGTAATCTAATTGGACTGGAGTCAATCAGATCAGGGGTTTTTTCTCTGCATAAAAGGGTTAATCTCCTCATCGATTCGTGGTTGGCTAGCTTCCTTCTCTGGTGATCACTGCAAAACAGAAAGCCGTTAGAATCGCCACAGGGAGAATGGAGGTTCTCTCCGTGACCACCCTCCGGTGTGAGAATAATTACAGTGATCTCGATGAAGAAGAAGAAGTAGTGAAAGTGAGAGTAAGTGGAAGTAGCTTGTGAGATCATACCTGAAGTGCCTTATTTATAGCCGGTTTTTAGCAGGAAAATGGTGTAATGGAGAGAGTAACGGAAAGCACTTTTCCTTTAGCGGTTATTCTGCTTTCCGTTAATAGTTAACTCCACATCCATGCACACGGATTATGACCTTGATCGACGGTTGGGGAGATGCCACGTGGAAAATGGTTTTGTGTAGATCTATCTTCAAGTGAGTGCCATCATCGTGACTTAGATGAGCGTCCACGATTATGCCACGTCACAATCAATTGTAACCAAATGGCCTTGCACGATGAGCATTTAAATCCTTCTAAAAGATCTACAGTTGTAAACCTTTATGTCACACCCCCAAATTCCACCTGCGGAGTACCGCCTGCTTGAGGGCGTGACTGACCAGGATCCAGCCACCAATTATACTAAGCATTGGTTAATAGTAAAATAATTGCTATCTAAAGTAGTTAGCAACATCGTAGTTTAAGTTCGATAATTAGTTTAAACAAAAACAGCGGAAGCATAAACCAAAAAGATAGTTCAAAGTTCAAGATAATTAAAACCCAACACACGGGTTTTGACGAACACTACACATTCCCAAGCAGCAGCTCCTCAGTCACTGGTTACCTGCAAAGCATGCAGTAAGGTGTCAACAATAATGCTGAGTGAGTTCACTAGTTGTCCAGTTTTAATTACCAAAAACTTGTTTCACCAGTTAATTTATCCGTTTATACATGCCATGGGGAGCTACCCCAAAAGTTAGCGACTAAACTGTTTTTCCAATACCGAACACTAGGTAACCGTTTGCGTTTCCGCAGGATGCCCCAATGTCAATGTTCTATCATCATTGACGGATGCCTGAGTACATTAGTTCACGACCGATCCCATACCATGGCACGGTGTGAGGTTGGTAAAACCTAAATAGCGCTATCAACTAATAACCCGTTCGCCTGGCCCCGGCGACTAATCGGTATTAAGTAGTAGGGACTTGAGTGATAGAGTTTCGTTTAGTGCCGTTGGTTGCAATCCGTATAAACAGTAATTAACTAAAGGTTCCCAATAACAAGGGAAGAAAAGTAAGTTGTATCCCTCATAAGGGAATAGTGTTGTTTGTAGTTCCGTTTCCCAAACCACCGGGAACGCATGCTTTAGGTTGTGAACTCACCTTGGGTTGCTCGGTAGATTATTTACTTGGTCAAACACGTTGGTCACCACGTCCTAGCATGGTTACCAAATATAGGTCAAGTTGGGGTACAAGTAATCACGTATAGTAAACACGTAGAGACACACTTAGCATGCATACATTCAACAGTTGGGTTATTGGACCTGCCCTAACATCTTCGCAAACACACAGTAACAGAAACACATGCAGTCCAGTCAACAGATAGTCCAACAAGCTTTTGGCCCAATAACACTTAGGCAGCCCAGTCGAGACAAGGGCGGTCTCGACTCGAGAATACACGGTCTCGAGTCGTAACCGGGAGATCTCGAAGAATCACGTTTTGGTCTCGAGTGTGCTGCTTGCGAGTCGCAATCTCAGGAGTCTCGAGTCCAGTCTCGAGTCAAGTTCACGTTGTCTCGAGTCGAGACTTGGTCGGTCTCGAGTCCCTGAAGCCCGTCTCGGTTCATCATGCTTTGGTCTCGAGTCGCAACCAAGGGTTCCGACTCGCAACCTCGGTCTCAGTTCATCATGCTTTGGTCTCGAGTCGCAACCAAGGGTTCCGACTCGCAACCTCGGTCTCGGTTCATCATGCTTTACATTCACTCTAGTGACATTAATAAACACTTAAACATCTAGTAAGGTGCTTAAAACACTAACCGGTTGTTGTGTAACTCAAAAGATGTGCAAGAAAGTGATGAGGTGGAGTCCCGAGTGACGATTTCAAGCCGATCCGAAGGTGTTCTTGTTGCCGGTTAGATCCGAGAAGGAGAGGAGGAGAGGGTGATGTTTGTTAGGGTTTTAGTGAGGGAGAGGTAGAGAGTGTGTGAGAGTGAAATGAGGAAGAGAATTAAAGGAGAGAGTGTGATGGTTTGGGGCTATATATAACCAAAGGTGCACCCTAAAGGTTTCGAGTGGGCTAAGGGGAGGTTGCGGCCCAACCCCGGCCCAACCGTTCACTGTTCACTCGAGACCGAGAGTGGTCTCGAGTCGGGTCCTTGGGGTCTCGGCTCACTTGTAACTCACATATAATATACATACATACAACTCGTAATAACAGATAATTCATAGATTTCATTTAATAATATACGTACACGAAATGTCTAAATTAAGAAGGTTGCTCGGGAAACCCGAAGTGTCACATTATCCCCAAGTTTTAAGAACTTTCGTCCCGAAAGTTAAGGCATTCACTGTCAAGCTAGTATAAGTGAGAATGTTTCAACGGGGTGTCACATCATCCCCCCGTTAGTTTGGAATTTCGTCCCGAAATTCGGTTGTAGCTTCAGTGCTGGGGTTTTCGTTTGGGAACAACTGGGGATACTTGTGCTTCATCTGGTCTTCCCGCTCCCAGGTAAACTCTGGGCCGCGTCGCGAGTTCCAACGGACTCGTACGAGAGGTATCTGGCTACGTTTGAGGGTTTTGATCTCTCGATCCGTGATCTCAATCGGTTCCTCAGTAAAGTGTAGCTGTTCATCAATAGTGAGTTCCTTAAAAGGAATTACGAGTGTTTCATCTGACAAACACTTCTTCAGATTAGATATGTGAAATACGTTGTGTACCGCACTCAGTTCTTCAGGCAGATTCAATCTGTAAGCAACCTTACCGATTCTCTCGGTAATCTCGAATGGTCCGATATACCGCGGATTAAGCTTGCCCCTTTTCCAAAGCGAACCACACCCTTCCAGGGTGAGACTTTAAGTAGAACCCGGTCACCGATCTGGAATTCTAGTGGTTTCCTACGCTTATCAGCGTAACTCTTTTGACGGTCACGAGCTGCCGCCATGCGTTGTCTGATCTGGGCAATCTTTTCTGTTGTATCCACCACCATCTCTGGGCCCGTGATTTGACTATCACCGACTTCCGCCCAGCAGAGAGGTGACCGGCATTTACGTCCGTACAATGCCTCAAAAGGTGCTGCCTGAATACTGTGTGGTAGCTGTTATTGTAGGAGAATTCCACTAGCGGCAGATGCTTCTCCCAATTCTTGCCAAAATCGATCACACATGCCCTGAGCATGTCTTCTAGGGTTTGGATGGTGCATTCGGACTGTCCATCCGTTTGTGGGTGATAGGCGGTGCTCATGTCCAAACGTGAGCCAAAGGATTTGTGCATAGCTTGCCACAATTCCGAAGTAAAACGAGCGTCTCGGTCGGAAATAATTGAGGTTGGCACCCCGTGCCTCGAAACTACTTCCTTTAAGTAAATCTCTGCCAAGGGTCTGTTTCCTTAATAGCCAGAAAGTGCGCAGACTTGGTCAATCGATCTACTATTACCCAAATGGTGTCATTTCCGCGTTGAGACCTAGGTAGCCCTGTAACAAAATTGTCACACCCCGACCACGTGTAACAACAAAACGTGGCGGAAACGTCGGGGAGTGTTGTAACAGAATCATTGTTTCATAACACATGGAAATTTAAATATTGTTTTATTGATTAAATGAACTCGTTGTTCTATTACAATCACATAAGTACAACTATGATCTTCCAAGTTTTAAAGTTGCTAAGGCACGAGTCCATCCTAAATGTAGCATGCATCAACAATCATCTCAAGACAGCACCTGAAACATGTGTAAAAATAGGTACGTCAGCATAAAAATGCCTGTGAGATACATAGGTTTTGTGAAAACGGAGTTCATGACTTATGTTTGAGAAAATGTTTAGTCATGAACTTTGTAAATTTGCTTTGTCTTGTAAATCATTTGAAAAACGATAGGATCAGATGATATGTATAACTAAGAGAATAATGTATGGTTAACTGAATAACCATGTAAAATGAGTTTGTATAAGTTAAGTTGTTTGAAAAACAATGTTTTAATAAAACGTTTATGGTATATATAAAATATACCTTGGTTTTAAGAAAGTTGAATAAGTAATATATTAAAATATATTTCAGTTCCAATATTGTTAACCCAAGTGTACTAAATAACGCCACGGTATGTAATGCAATGAAAACACTTATATATAAGAAGTACCAGCGGCGTATCTACCATGTTTTCATCACATTACACTCGTTCCGTTATCTAAACACTAACCAAAACTAAATCGTTTGATAGATAGTATATTAAATATACTTTAGTTGTTCAAAATAATAGTTTTCAGTAGTATATTACAAGTATACCTTGGATTTATAAATAACACATTAAACCATGTTTTAGTTTTGTAACTAACATATCAGTATATGCTTTGGATGTGATAAATAACATATTAAACTATGTTTTAGTTATGTAAGTAACATATCACAATATGCTTTGGATGATTACAAAATATATGTTGGTTCCGTACAATACCACACATGAGAGTATATCAAACTATACTTTTTGGGAGTATATCAAAATATACTTTAAAGGTGCGATTTAAGAATTCATTCAGACCTGGTGCATCAAACTACACCTTTGAGACTATAGGGATACCACAAAGGAAATCCCTATTTGGATGGAGAAACGAATTGGTTTCAGACATTCCATGACAACAGGAATGGGGTGTCTAGTCCTATAGCGCTATATCATACTACCAATCGGTCTGGTGAACAAAATAGGTACTATTCCAACAATTACTTTTGTAATTTTTTTGAGAAATCAGTGTTTAAACCATAGATAGTCATTTAGTTTGTCAAAAGATAAATACTATCATGTATAATCAATTATACTTTGAAATCATGAAAATAACAGATAGGTACACATGCTTCACCCCAAAACAGTTCAGAAACAGTAAAAGAGGGGAACTATGTACTCACCTGAGATTGCTTTGGATCCCTTGTATAATAACCGGATAATGCTAAAGATCACGGAATATCAACGGCACCTAATAGGTAGCTTATGTTAATATACCGGACCAAATCGGAAGGATCGGACAGTACGCGGGTTCGTAAACCAAACGAGTATGGAGACTCGTGTAATATGGCTTAGCAAAGCCTACATACTAAAATGAAACCTAATCTAAGTGCTTACGGTCCATCACGACCCGTTTAGGTAGCTTATGCTACCCTAACGCGTCGTTCGCGTAGAACGCGTTCGGAACGCCTAACATTGCGACCACACGGTATAACCTCGGAAGGTTATAGCTATGGTCACCTAATGTGTTTGGTCGGGTCCTAATGACCGACCAAATGGGTCGGGTTCGAAAGTATAAGCGATGGTTTAAATCGCTTACCTTACGACCCTATATAAGCACTAAACTAAAAGTGACGAGCTAAGCATGTTAGAACATGCTTAACTAAGTTTAGAAACAGGTTTGGCATCAAAACAAACGGCTTTGATGCCCACGAGTAGTTTGGTTACAAAATAAGCAAGAATGCGCATTTTGGCCGAAACTACGACTCGTCACTGAGCCTAGTTAACGTGGTGATCAGTAGGTATAGTCACTACGGACTATAACCATCGTGATCACGCTCACGTTATGAAGTTCCATGAACTTCGCATCGACCATAAGCTGGTCAATGCAGAAAGTCAACAAAACGTTGACTTTCGGACTCAAAAAGCGAATAAAAGAGCGAAAGAAGACTTACGGAGGGTCCCCGAGTGCTAATCAAGACCAAATAGCTCAGGTATGAAACAATGGTTTCAACTTAGAGCTTTAAGATCTGATTTTGTGATTTTTACACAAAAGGGGGGGTATTTATAGGAAAAGTGGAACCGTTAGGATCGTTTTATCGAATATCGTGCCTTGATCTCGTGCGTACATATGTCCAGTGGATAAGTTCAGTGAACTTGACCCTTGGCTCTTCATTGGGTGAAAAGGCATCGCCCCTTGATCGAACGAAAGGCCAGATTCTGCATTAAATGCAAAATCTTTCTGTCAGACATGTTCACGCGGCCCGCCTAAGGATTTGGCAAATCCTTACGCGCCCCGCCTAAGGTTCCCAGACCAGAATTTTCAATTTTGGTCCCTGCACTTCAGAAACACGTATTTTGGCCCATTTTTGGCACGTTTAAGCCCCGTTAACCTCATTTCAAGGCTCTAAGATGAAGTTAAAGTGTAGGGGACTTGAAATATGCTCAAAAATATTCCGGATGTCGGTTCGTTTGGCCGTACGATCGCGATGTTCGCTTAATTACGACGGAATGCGCATAAGCGCGAAAGATGATCCAAATGGCGCGACGAATGGATTTTTCTCATGCCAAACACTAAGGCATAATATTATAATGCTTACATAAAATTTTGGATGTCCGGATGTATTCAGAACGTAGGTTATGCGCGAAAGTGCAAACTTGTGCACTTTTTGACACTTTTAGCCCCTGAATGATCCAAAAGTTTGTTTTAGCATACCAAACCCCTCAAAGCCTATTTCTAAGCTATGTAAAGGATATATATGGTATGTTTAACTTATGGACATGTTCCGGAATGTTCGTTACAGTTCAAATTGGCATACTTTCGCAGTTTGTCAAGTTTAGTCCCTGTAAGCGAATTAACTTGTTTTTGCCATACCAAAGCCTTCAAAACTTATTTCTAAGTTATGTAAAGGTTATTTAAGGTATGTTAAGTGTATGATGGTCTCCCGGAGTATTTGTCGCATTAAACTGAGTACGTTTATGCACCAGTTTGCGTATAATTCTCCAGAAAGCGTTGTAGAGTATGAAATTGAACAAGAATTGATATGTGCAAAGCATACACATATTTATACAAATCCCAAGTATGAAATACAATATTTCCTTGGTTTGGCATTTGTTTGATGGTTGAAGTGACACAGGTGTCACAGTCTCCCCTACTTTAGGAAATTTCGTCCCGAAATTTAATTCTAGAGGAAACTCGTGAGGACAGCTGTGAAGGTTTCGCCTTATAATAGATCCATTGAACCCTTAGGTAAAACCCTGGGCCATGTTAGGATTCTTAGCGAATTTGTTAACCCTCAGAGTGAATTCCTTGAAATAGTAAAACATGAAATTTTGAACTACTGATTGACGAACGTTTCTTATGAAGGCTTATCATAGGAAAACTTGGTGTGTGATTGAGATCAGAATTGGGGGAGTGTGAGAATAAATGACATTGGTCGAGGTCCGAGACTTCTCCCGTATCATTATTCTTGTCACTAGGTCTTAACACATGATGAAACTTCCTGTGGTTCCTGTGCACTGAATTCCATAATTATGTAGGCCTCCATAATTACGTAATTCCTTGCACAGTCCGCACAGTCCATTTCATAATCCGTAGGAAAAATTACTTGAATAAATATGAAGCGATTTGACTAGACCACCAAAGGATCCTTTTAATTCGATCAACGAACGATCTTTTTAACTAGATCAACACTTGATCTTCTTAACTAGACCGTCGTATGATCTCTTTAAATAGACCGCTTAAGGGATCATTTTTATATCATCACATGATATTTCTAATCAGATTTTCAAAATCAATCTGTTTAAGCAGACCTTTCAAGAGGTCCAATTATAGAATAATACTTTATAACCCGAGGGACTTAACTACACTGTTGAAATCCATTAAGGGTTTAAGATAGTATCTTTGGATATCCCATTATGAATCTCTCGTATGAAGATATGAAAGATTCTATGAGGATTTGGATGGATCACGTACAACCACAAAACATGTAAGAAAATACATAAGCACAAATTTAGTTAACTTGATTCTTTATTTTGTTATCCTTAGGTATGGATATTAAGGCACACTAGGAATCCAACCTATGGATTTCATTTGGCACTTTAACGATTTATGAAGATCTATCTATAAAGATAGAGGGATTCTCAATAAGTGTTTGACTTTGTTTCTTAAAAGAAACGAGAGTTTAAGGTTCTTGGGGAGATCACAAGTGATCATAATATGACAGAACCATACGAGTAGTTTGTCTTTGGGTTGACATCATAAAGTTGCATCAAGCATTCACACAAACGCATAAATTTTGCAGAATTAAAAACAACAAATCTTTATTTATGTAGCAACGGATTTGTCTTGAAGTGTCAAAAGATAGCAACTAAGGAAATACAAAACACTAATTGTTCACTGCTGCATCATTGTTCATGTTTGCCTCATTGATGTTGAACACTCGTCCACGCGCTGGAGGTATGTTAACAAGCCTTGGGCAATTGTTTCTGTAGTGGGTAAGGTCACCACAGTTATAACATGACCCTGGAGGGAACCGTACTTGAACAGCAGGGTTTGCAGCAGTTTGATTTGCATAACGACAAACATTGATCAAATGTCCCAACCGCCCACAGTGGGTACATTTGTGACACTACTCTTGCTCTAGATGATGACGGTTGCATTTGTTGCACAACGGTGCAGTACCAACATAGTTTTGTCTTTTACGAGGTTGTGTTGGCTGGTTTGGTGCAACTTGTTTGTCTTGAGCAGTTACAGCGTAGCTTTGAGAGGCTTTGCGCTTTTTCTTCTTGGACACCTCAGCACTTTCTTCCTTTGGTTCCACATGAGCAGTCTTGTCAGATGGTCTTAGGTTGCCCTTCCGAAACAGCTTGCGCTTCCTGATTTGGGATTCAGTCAGAGTGGCAGCCAATTCAATGGCTTGTCTGACAGTAGTAGGGTTGCTGCCAGTAACGATGTCCTGAACTACGTCAGGAAGCCCATCAATGTATTTCTCAATCGCCTTATCCAGAGGCGTAACCATAGTAGGGCATAACAAGCTCAATTCCTCATAGCGATCAGTATAGGCTCGATGTTCCCCACTGTCTTGCTTTAAATCATCAAATTCCCTTTCTAGAGCCCTAAGCTCATGACGAGGACAGAACTCCTTCATCATAAGAGCCCTAAGCTCGGCCCAAGTCTGTGCTAATGCAACCTCTGCACCGCGGTCTCTCATAACCCCGTTCCACCATGTAAGAGCCCTCTTCTGAAACACACTCGAAGAAAACTCGACCTTGCGATTTTCAGGACACTGAACGTGACGGAAAGTATTCTCAATGCTCTCGAACCATTGAAGAAGCCCAGTTGCTCCCTCAGAACCATTGAACTTGAGCGGTTTAGCTGAGTTAAAAATCTTGAAATTGCATGGAGCATTGTTGTTGTTGTTGATGGCTTGAGTTATTTGAGCATAAAGAATTGGGAAGGCAGTAGCCATTTGTTGCGCGATGATTTCCGCCAGTTCGGCATTCGCCATCTGATTGTCACGTCGAGGAGGCATTCTAAAAGAGGAAACATGAGAGGAAACGAGTGAGAGAATTAGACGAAAAGAATGAGATGAAACAAATCTGATGAAAGCAAGGATAGTGGCCGTCTGTCTATTACTACAAAGCAACAAACGACCTGGTGATTAATCAAAGCAAATAGGTCAAAATAATGTATCGCGAAGACATGCTCGCCTATAAGTGGACACTCACCCCAAGAGTTCCCAGGTAAGAGTGACTGGTCCGATTATGTGGATTTGTACGAACACTCTAGCCTTAGACAGAAAACTCAGGGTACAGGCACCCACCCTTCCAGTTTGCATGTGTTCACAATATTTAGACCAACTTTGACGAGAGTTTTGAAAATTCAAAGGGGTTCAAAACCTTATAACAGAGGGTTCAAAACCTAGTAATCAATCATCCTAGAACAGATGATTAGTTTTCAAAGCGGTTTTGAAATTTATGTTCTTGTTGCGGTCGTTGCCTAAGGATAGGTGACGGTGTTGTTTTATGACTAAACGCAAGTAAACTCGCGTTAGGGTCCTAGGAAGGTTATAGACTAGGTCAAAGCATTACTAATAACCTAATTCCCTATAACCATGAGCTCTGATACCAACTTTTCTGTCACACCCCGACCACGTGTAACAACAAAACGTGGCGGAAACGTCGGGGAGTGTTGTAACAGAATCATTGTTTCATAACACATGGAAATTTAAATATTGTTTTATTGATTAAATGAACTCGTTGTTCTATTACAATCACATAAGTACAACTATGATCTTCCAAGTTTTAAAGTTGCTAAGGCACGAGTCCATCCTAAATGTAGCATGCATCAACAATCATCTCAAGACAGCACCTGAAACATGTGTAAAAATAGGTACGTCAGCATAAAAATGCCTGTGAGATACATAGGTTTTGTGAAAACGGAGTTCATGACTTATGTTTGAGAAAATGTTTAGTCATGAACTTTGTAAATTTGCTTTGTCTTGTAAATCATTTGAAAAACGATAGGATCAGATGATATGTATAAATAAGAGAATAATGTATGGTTAACTGAATAACCATGTAAAATGAGTTTGTATAAGTTAAGTTGTTTGAAAAACAATGTTTTAATAAAACGTTTATGGTATATATAAAATATACCTTGGTTTTAAGAAAGTTGAATAAGTAATATATTAAAATATATTTCAGTTCCAATATTGTTAACCCAAGTGTACTAAATAACGCCACGGTATGTAATGCAATGAAAACACTTATATATAAGAAGTACCAGCGGCGTATCTACCATGTTTTCATCACATTACACTCGTTCCGTTATCTAAACACTAACCAAAACTAAATCGTTTGATAGATAGTATATTAAATATACTTTAGTTGTTCAAAATAATAGTTTTCAGTAGTATATTACAAGTATACCTTGGATTTATAAATAACACATTAAACCATGTTTTAGTTTTGTAACTAACATATCAGTATATGCTTTGGATGTGATAAATAACATATTAAACTATGTTTTAGTTATGTAAGTAACATATCACAATATGCTTTGGATGATTACAAAATATATGTTGGTTCCGTACAATACCACACATGAGAGTATATCAAACTATACTTTTTGGGAGTATATCAAAATATACTTTAAAGGTGCGATTTAAGAATTCATTCAGACCTGGTGCATCAAACTACACCTTTGAGACTATAGGGATACCACAAAGGAAATCCCTATTTGGATGGAGAAACGAATTGGTTTCAGACATTCCATGACAACAGGAATGGGGTGTCTAGTCCTATAGCGCTATATCATACTACCAATCGGTCTGGTGAACAAAATAGGTACTATTCCAACAATTACTTTTGTAATTTTTTTGAGAAATCAGTGTTTAAACCATAGATAGTCATTTAGTTTGTCAAAAGATAAATACTATCATGTATAATCAATTATACTTTGAAATCATGAAAATAACAGATAGGTACACATGCTTCACCCCAAAACAGTTCAGAAACAGTAAAAGAGGGGAACTATGTACTCACCTGAGATTGCTTTGGATTCCTTGTATAATAACCGGATAATGCTAAAGATCACGGAATATCAACGGCACCTAATAGGTAGCTTATGTTAATATACCGGACCAAATCGGAAGGATCGGACAGTACGCGGGTTCGTAAACCAAACGAGTATGGAGACTCGTGTAATATGGCTTAGCAAAGCCTACATACTAAAATGAAACCTAATCTAAGTGCTTACGGTCCATCACGACCCGTTTAGGTAGCTTATGCTACCCTAACGCGTCGTTCGCGTAGAACGCGTTCGGAACGCCTAACATTGCGACCACACGGTATAACCTCGGAAGGTTATAGCTATGGTCACCTAATGTGTTTGGTCGGGTCCTAATGACCGACCAAATGGGTCGGGTTCGAAAGTATAAGCGATGGTTTAAATCGCTTACCTTACGACCCTATATAAGCACTAAACTAAAAGTGACGAGCTAAGCATGTTAGAACATGCTTAACTAAGTTTAGAAACAGGTTTGGCATCAAAACAAACGGCTTTGATGCCCACGAGTAGTTTGGTTACAAAATAAGCAAGAATGCGCATTTTGGCCGAAACTACGACTCGTCACTGAGCCTAGTTAACGTGGTGATCAGTAGGTATAGTCACTACGGACTATAACCATCGTGATCACGCTCACGTTATGAAGTTCCATGAACTTCGCATCGACCATAAGCTGGTCAATGCAGAAAGTCAACAAAACGTTGACTTTCGGACTCAAAAAGCGAATAAAAGAGCGAAAGAAGACTTACGGAGGGTCCCCGAGTGCTAATCAAGACCAAATAGCTCAGGTATGAAACAATGGTTTCAACTTAGAGCTTTAAGATCTGATTTTGTGATTTTTACACAAAAGGGGGGGGTATTTATAGGAAAAGTGGAACCGTTAGGATCGTTTTATCGAATATCGTGCCTTGATCTCGTGCGTACATATGTCCAGTGGATAAGTTCAGTGAACTTGACCCTTGGCTCTTCATTGGGTGAAAAGGCATCGCCCCTTGATCGAACGAAAGGCCAGATTCTGCATTAAATGCAAAATCTTTCTGTCAGACATGTTCACGCGGCCCGCCTAAGGATTTGGCAAATCCTTACGCGCCCCGCCTAAGGTTCCCAGACCAGAATTTTCAATTTTGGTCCCTGCACTTCAGAAACACGTATTTTGGCCCATTTTTGGCACGTTTAAGCCCCGTTAACCTCATTTCAAGGCTCTAAGATGAAGTTAAAGTGTAGGGGACTTGAAATATGCTCAAAAATATTCCGGATGTCGGTTCGTTTGGCCGTACGATCGCGATGTTCGCTTAATTACGACGGAATGCGCATAAGCGCGAAAGATGATCCAAATGGCGCGACGAATGGATTTTTCTCATGCCAAACACTAAGGCATAATATTATAATGCTTACATAAAATTTTGGATGTCCGGATGTATTCAGAACGTAGGTTATGCGCGAAAGTGCAAACTTGTGCACTTTTTGACACTTTTAGCCCCTGAATGATCCAAAAGTTTGTTTTAGCATACCAAACCCCTCAAAGCCTATTTCTAAGCTATGTAAAGGATATATATGGTATGTTTAACTTATGGACATGTTCCGGAATGTTCGTTACAGTTCAAATTGGCATACTTTCGCAGTTTGTCAAGTTTAGTCCCTGTAAGCGAATTAACTTGTTTTTGCCATACCAAAGCCTTCAAAACTTATTTCTAAGTTATGTAAAGGTTATTTAAGGTATGTTAAGTGTATGATGGTCTCCCGGAGTATTTGTCGCATTAAACTGAGTACGTTTATGCACCAGTTTGCGTATAATTCTCCAGAAAGCGTTGTAGAGTATGAAATTGAACAAGAATTGATATGTGCAAAGCATACACATATTTATACAAATCCCAAGTATGAAATACAATATTTCCTTGGTTTGGCATTTGTTTGATGGTTGAAGTGACACAGGTGTCACAGTCTCCCCTACTTTAGGAAATTTCGTCCCGAAATTTAATTCTAGAGGAAACTCGTGAGGACAGCTGTGAAGGTTTCGCCTTATAATAGATCCATTGAACCCTTAGGTAAAACCCTGGGCCATGTTAGGATTCTTAGCGAATTTGTTAACCCTCAGAGTGAATTCCTTGAAATAGTAAAACATGAAATTTTGAACTACTGATTGACGAACGTTTCTTATGAAGGCTTATCATAGGAAAACTTGGTGTGTGATTGAGATCAGAATTGGGGGAGTGTGAGAATAAATGACATTGGTCGAGGTCCGAGACTTCTCCCGTATCATTATTCTTGTCACTAGGTCTTAACACATGATGAAACTTCCTGTGGTTCCTGTGCACTGAATTCCATAATTATGTAGGCCTCCATAATTACGTAATTCCTTGCACAGTCCGCACAGTCCATTTCATAATCCGTAGGAAAAATTACTTGAATAAATATGAAGCGATTTGACTAGACCACCAAAGGATCCTTTTAATTCGATCAACGAACGATCTTTTTAACTAGATCAACACTTGATCTTCTTAACTAGACCGTCGTATGATCTCTTTAAATAGACCGCTTAAGGGATCATTTTTATATCATCACATGATATTTCTAATCAGATTTTCAAAATCAATCTGTTTAAGCAGACCTTTCAAGAGGTCCAATTATAGAATAATACTTTATAACCCGAGGGACTTAACTACACTGTTGAAATCCATTAAGGGTTTAAGATAGTATCTTTGGATATCCCATTATGAATCTCTCGTATGAAGATATGAAAGATTCTATGAGGATTTGGATGGATCACGTACAACCACAAAACATGTAAGAAAATACATAAGCACAAATTTAGTTAACTTGATTCTTTATTTTGTTATCCTTAGGTATGGATATTAAGGCACACTAGGAATCCAACCTATGGATTTCATTTGGCACTTTAACGATTTATGAAGATCTATCTATAAAGATAGAGGGATTCTCAATAAGTGTTTGACTTTGTTTCTTAAAAGAAACGAGAGTTTAAGGTTCTTGGGGAGATCACAAGTGATCATAATATGACAGAACCATACGAGTAGTTTGTCTTTGGGTTGACATCATAAAGTTGCATCAAGCATTCACACAAACGCATAAATTTTGCAGAATTAAAAACAACAAATCTTTATTTATGTAGCAACGGATTTGTCTTGAAGTGTCAAAAGATAGCAACTAAGGAAATACAAAACACTAATTGTTCACTGCTGCATCATTGTTCATGTTTGCCTCATTGATGTTGAACACTCGTCCACGCGCTGGAGGTATGTTAACAAGCCTTGGGCAATTGTTTCTGTAGTGGGTAAGGTCACCACAGTTATAACATGACCCTGGAGGGAACCGTACTTGAACAGCAGGGTTTGCAGCAGTTTGATTTGCATAACGACAAACATTGATCAAATGTCCCAACCGCCCACAGTGGGTACATTTGTGACACTACTCTTGCTCTAGATGATGACGGTTGCATTTGTTGCACAACGGTGCAGTACCAACATAGTTTTGTCTTTTACGAGGTTGTGTTGGCTGGTTTGGTGCAACTTGTTTGTCTTGAGCAGTTACAGCGTAGCTTTGAGAGGCTTTGCGCTTTTTCTTCTTGGACACCTCAGCACTTTCTTCCTTTGGTTCCACATGAGCAGTCTTGTCAGATGGTCTTAGGTTGCCCTTCCGAAACAGCTTGCGCTTCCTGATTTGGGATTCAGTCAGAGTGGCAGCCAATTCAATGGCTTGTCTGACAGTAGTAGGGTTGCTGCCAGTAACGATGTCCTGAACTACGTCAGGAAGCCCATCAATGTATTTCTCAATCGCCTTATCCAGAGGCGTAACCATAGTAGGGCATAACAAGCTCAATTCCTCATAGCGATCAGTATAGGCTCGATGTTCCCCACTGTCTTGCTTTAAATCATCAAATTCCCTTTCTAGAGCCCTAAGCTCATGACGAGGACAGAACTCCTTCATCATAAGAGCCCTAAGCTCGGCCCAAGTCTGTGCTAATGCAACCTCTGCACCGCGGTCTCTCATAACCCCGTTCCACCATGTAAGAGCCCTCTTCTGAAACACACTCGAAGAAAACTCGACCTTGCGATTTTCAGGACACTGAACGTGACGGAAAGTATTCTCAATGCTCTCGAACCATTGAAGAAGCCCAGTTGCTCCCTCAGAACCATTGAACTTGAGCGGTTTAGCTGAGTTAAAAATCTTGAAATTGCATGGAGCATTGTTGTTGTTGTTGATGGCTTGAGTTATTTGAGCATAAAGAATTGGGAAGGCAGTAGCCATTTGTTGCGCGATGATTTCCGCCAGTTCGGCATTCGCCATCTGATTGTCACGTCGAGGAGGCATTCTAAAAGAGGAAACATGAGAGGAAACGAGTGAGAGAATTAGACGAAAAGAATGAGATGAAACAAATCTGATGAAAGCAAGGATAGTGGCCGTCTGTCTATTACTACAAAGCAACAAACGACCTGGTGATTAATCAAAGCAAATAGGTCAAAATAATGTATCGCGAAGACATGCTCGCCTATAAGTGGACACTCACCCCAAGAGTTCCCAGGTAAGAGTGACTGGTCCGATTATGTGGATTTGTACGAACACTCTAGCCTTAGACAGAAAACTCAGGGTACAGGCACCCACCCTTCCAGTTTGCATGTGTTCACAATATTTAGACCAACTTTGACGAGAGTTTTGAAAATTCAAAGGGGTTCAAAACCTTATAACAGAGGGTTCAAAACCTAGTAATCAATCATCCTAGAACAGATGATTAGTTTTCAAAGCGGTTTTGAAATTTATGTTCTTGTTGCGGTCGTTGCCTAAGGATAGGTGACGGTGTTGTTTTATGACTAAACGCAAGTAAACTCGCGTTAGGGTCCTAGGAAGGTTATAGACTAGGTCAAAGCATTACTAATAACCTAATTCCCTATAACCATGAGCTCTGATACCAACTTTTCTGTCACACCCCGACCACGTGTAACAACAAAACGTGGCGGAAACGTCGGGGAGTGTTGTAACAGAATCATTGTTTCATAACACATGGAAATTTAAATATTGTTTTATTGATTAAATGAACTCGTTGTTCTATTACAATCACATAAGTACAACTATGATCTTCCAAGTTTTAAAGTTGCTAAGGCACGAGTCCATCCTAAATGTAGCATGCATCAACAATCATCTCAAGACAGCACCTGAAACATGTGTAAAAATAGGTACGTCAGCATAAAAATGCCTGTGAGATACATAGGTTTTGTGAAAACGGAGTTCATGACTTATGTTTGAGAAAATGTTTAGTCATGAACTTTGTAAATTTGCTTTGTCTTGTAAATCATTTGAAAAACGATAGGATCAGATGATATGTATAAATAAGAGAATAATGTATGGTTAACTGAATAACCATGTAAAATGAGTTTGTATAAGTTAAGTTGTTTGAAAAACAATGTTTTAATAAAACGTTTATGGTATATATAAAATATACCTTGGTTTTAAGAAAGTTGAATAAGTAATATATTAAAATATATTTCAGTTCCAATATTGTTAACCCAAGTGTACTAAATAACGCCACGGTATGTAATGCAATGAAAACACTTATATATAAGAAGTACTAGCGGCGTATCTACCATGTTTTCATCACATTACACTCGTTCCGTTATCTAAACACTAACCAAAACTAAATCGTTTGATAGATAGTATATTAAATATACTTTAGTTGTTCAAAATAATAGTTTTCAGTAGTATATTACAAGTATACCTTGGATTTATAAATAACACATTAAACCATGTTTTAGTTTTGTAACTAACATATCAGTATATGCTTTGGATGTGATAAATAACATATTAAACTATGTTTTAGTTATGTAAGTAACATATCACAATATGCTTTGGATGATTACAAAATATATGTTGGTTCCGTACAATACCACACATGAGAGTATATCAAACTATACTTTTTGGGAGTATATCAAAATATACTTTAAAGGTGCGATTTAAGAATTCATTCAGACCTGGTGCATCAAACTACACCTTTGAGACTATAGGGATACCACAAAGGAAATCCCTATTTGGATGGAGAAACGAATTGGTTTCAGACATTCCATGACAACAGGAATGGGGTGTCTAGTCCTATAGCGCTATATCATACTACCAATCGGTCTGGTGAACAAAATAGGTACTATTCCAACAATTACTTTTGTAATTTTTTTGAGAAATCAGTGTTTAAACCATAGATAGTCATTTAGTTTGTCAAAAGATAAATACTATCATGTATAATCAATTATACTTTGAAATCATGAAAATAACAGATAGGTACACATGCTTCACCCCAAAACAGTTCAGAAACAGTAAAAGAGGGGAACTATGTACTCACCTGAGATTGCTTTGGATTCCTTGTATAATAACCGGATAATGCTAAAGATCACGGAATATCAACGGCACCTAATAGGTAGCTTATGTTAATATACCGGACCAAATCGGAAGGATCGGACAGTACGCGGGTTCGTAAACCAAACGAGTATGGAGACTCGTGTAATATGGCTTAGCAAAGCCTACATACTAAAATGAAACCTAATCTAAGTGCTTACGGTCCATCACGACCCGTTTAGGTAGCTTATGCTACCCTAACGCGTCGTTCGCGTAGAACGCGTTCGGAACGCCTAACATTGCGACCACACGGTATAACCTCGGAAGGTTATAGCTATGGTCACCTAATGTGTTTGGTCGGGTCCTAATGACCGACCAAATGGGTCGGGTTCGAAAGTATAAGCGATGGTTTAAATCGCTTACCTTACGACCCTATATAAGCACTAAACTAAAAGTGACGAGCTAAGCATGTTAGAACATGCTTAATGTGACACCTGTGTCACCGCGACCATCAAACAAATACCAAACCAATGAAATATTGTATTTCATACTTGGGATCTTGTATAAATATGTGTATATTTTGCACATATCAATTATTGTTCAATTTCAAACTCTACAACGCTTTCTGGAAGATTATACGCAAACTGGTGCGTAAACGTACTCAGTTTAATGCGACAAATACTCCGGAACATCAACATATACTCAACGTACCTTAAATAACCTTTACATAACTTAGAAATAAGTTTTGAAGGCTTTGGTATAGCAAAAACAAGTTAATTCGCTTACAAGGACTAAACTTGACAAACTGCGAAAGTATGCCAATTTGAACTGTAGCGAACATTCCGGAACATGTCCATAAGTTAAAAATACCATAAATATCCTTTACATAGCTTAGAAATAGGCTTTGAGGGGTTTGGTATACTAAAATAAACTTTTGGGTCATTCAGGGACTAAAAGTGTCAAAAAGTGCACAAGTTTGCACTTTCGCGCATAACTTACGTTCTGAATACATCCGGATATCCAAAAATTTATGTAACCATCCTTATATTATCCCTTAGTGTTTGGCATGAGAAAAATCCATTCGTCGCGTCATTGGATCGTCTTTCGCGCTTATGCGCATTCCGTCGTAATTAAGCGAACATCGCGATCGTACGGCCAAACGAACCGACATCCGGAATATTTTTGAGCATATTTCAAGTCCCCTACACTTTAACTTCATCTTAGAGCCTTGAAATGAGGTTAACGGGGCTTAAACGTGCCAAAAATGGGCCAAAATACGTGTTTCTGAAGTGCAGGGACCAAAATTGAAAATTCTGGTCTGGGAACCTTAGGCGGGGCGCGTAAGGATTTGCCAAATCCTTACGCGGGGCGCGTGAACATGTCTGACAGAAAGATTTTGCAATAAATGCAGAATCTGGCCTTTCGTTCGATCAAAGGGCAATGCCTCTTCACCCAATGAAGGGCCAAAGGCCAAGTTCACTGAACTTATCCACTAGACACATGTACGCACGAGATCAAAGCACGATATTCGATAAAACGATCCTAACGGTTCCACTTTTCCTATAAATACCCCCCCCCCCCTTTTGTGTAAAAACCCACAAAATCAGATCTAAATGCTCTAAGTTGATGCTTTTGCTTCATACCTGAGCTATTAGATCTAGATTAGCACTCGGGGACCCTCCGTAAGTCTTCTTTCGCTCTTTTATTCGCTTTTCGAGTCCGAAAGTCAACGTTTAGTTGACTTTCTGCATTGACCAGCTTATGGTTGATGCGAAGTTCATGGAACTTCATAACGTGAGCGTGATCACGATGGTTATGGTCCGTAGTGACCATACCTACTGATTACCACGTTATCTAGGCTCAGTGACGAGTCGTAGTTTCGGCCAAAATGCGCATTCTTGCGTATTTTGTAACCAAACTACTCGTGGGCATCAAAGCCGGTTGTTTTGATGCCAAACCTGTTTTCTAAACTTAGTTAAGCATGTTCTAACATGCTTAGCTCGTCACTTTTAGTTTAGTGCTTATATAGGGTCGTAAGGTAAGCGATTTAAACCATCGCTTATACTTTCGAACCCAACCCATTTGGTCGGTCATTAGGACCCGACCAAACACATTAGGTGGCCATAGCTATAGCCTTCCGAGGTTATACCTTGTGGTCGCAATGTTAGGCGTTCCGAACGCGTTCTACGCGAACGACGCGTTAGGGTAGCCTAAGCTACCTAAACGGGTCGTAATGGACCGTAAGCACTTAGGTTAAGTTTCATTTTAGTATGTAGGCTTTGTTAAACCATATTACACGAGTCACCATACTCGTCTGGTTTACGAACCCGCGTACTGTCCGATCCTTCCGATTTGGTCTGGTATATTAACATAGCTACCTATTAGGGGCCGTTGATATCCCGTGACCTCTCGCATTACCTGGTTATTACACAAGAACAACAAAGCAACCTCAGGTGAGTACATTGAACCCCATCTTTTACATGTTTTCGAGGAGTCAATGTGAGTACATTGAACCCCTCTTTTACCGTTTTCCAAACTGTTTTGGGGTGAAACACATGTGCCTACTTGTTACTTTCATGCTTTCCCGTTTTTCACATCATATACTTGCTATGTTCGATAGTACATATATAGTACATGATTTCATAGTGTTTATGCTATGTATGCCCATTGTGTGCGTACTTAGTACATCGCTTTACATTACATGCTATGTATGCCCATTGTGTGCGTACTTAGTACATTGCTTTACATCATATCTCATGCTACGTACGCCCATTGTGTGCATACGTAGTACATTGTTTCACATTGCATTTCTGTTGCATATGCTCATCCAGCATATGAACACATTACACTACATTTTGAGCCGTTGTACTCTACAATACATTTCATGCTACGTACGCCCATTGTGTGCATACGTAGTACATTGTTTCACATTGCATTTCTGTTGCATATGCTCATCCAGCATATGAACACATTATGCTACATTTTGAACCGTTGTGATCATTTGACTATGTGAACCATCTAAACCCGTTTGATTATATGAACCGTTTGTAACCATTGAACCGTGTGAACCAGTTATATCCGTTGACATGATTTACATTTGACAATAGACATTTGACTATACATGGACATTTCTACCGTTGTTAAGCATTTCATCTTGATAGTTTGGTTGAGTAAGTGGTTAAGTAACGAGGCGTGTGTAATATGATACAAGCATGGTGGATACGCCGCTGGTACTTCCTATATATAAGTGTTTGTATGGTATTACATATCGTGGCGTTATTTGAATCATTTTTATTTAAGACATATGACATTTTATACAGATAACACACTTTTCACGAGACATTGTTTTACAAACGACTTATCTTATACAAACTCATTTTTCATGGTTATCCGTTTAGCCATACAGTGTTCTCTTATTTATACATATCATTTGATCTTACCGTTTTTTTTTCAAATGATTTACAAGACAAAGCAAATTACAAGGTTCATGACTAAACATTTTCTCAACATAAGTCATGAATCCCGTTTTCACAAAACCAATGTATCTCACAGGCATTTTTATGCTGACGTACCTATTTTCACATGTGTTTTCAGGAGACGATGCGTAGTACTTATCAAGACATACATAGGCGGACCTGTGCCTTAGTAACTTAAAACGAGACAAGAACTAGTTAGTTTATGTTATGTATTCTTTGGTTCTTGTTTAAACAATGTAAACACTCATGTTTGATTAATAAAACGAAACTTCAATTGCCATGGATTTGAAACAATTGATTCTGTTACAACACTCCCCGATGTTTCCGCCACGTTTTGTATGTTCTACGTGGTCGGGGTGTGACAGAAAAGATGGTATCAGAGCCAATGGTTATAGGGAATTAGGTTATTAGTAATGCTTTGACCTAGTCTATAACCTTCCTAGGACCCTAACGCGAGTTTACTTGCGTTTAGTCATAAAACAATACTGTCGCCTATCCTTAGGCGACGACCACAACAAGAACATAAATTTCAAAACCGCTTTGAAAACTAATCATCTGTTCTAGGATGATTGATTACTAGGTTTTGAACCCTCTGTTATAAGGTTTTGAACCCCTTTGAATTTTCAAAACTCTCGTCAAAGTTTTGGGTCCTAAATAGTGTGAACACGTGCAAACTGGAAGAGTGAATGCCTGTACCCTGGGTTTTCTGCCTAAGGTTAGAGTGTTCGTACAAATCCACATAATCGGACCAGTCACTCTTACCTGGGAACTCTTGGGGTGAGTGTCCACTTATAGGCGAGCATGTCTTCGCAATACACTATGAGGATCTATTTGCTTTGATTCAGCCTTGGTGTTGTTTGTTTACTTCATGATTCAAACAAATGACCATCAACCGTGATTATGGTCAGTAATGGTAACATCCTATTCTTACCCAATACCATTTTATTTGTTTCCTTTCATGTTTTCCTCTTTTAGAATGCCTCCTCGACGTGAACACCAGATAGCAACTGCCGAGCTGGCAGAAATTATTGCGCAGCAGATGGCTGCTCAATTCCCAAATCTCTTTGCTCAATGGAACCAAGCCAACAACAACAACAATGGTACATACAATTTCAAGAACTTTAACTCGGCTAAACCACTCAAGTTTAGTGGTTCTGAGGGAGCAACTGGGCTTCTTCAATGGTTCGAGAGCATCGAGAATACCTTTCGCCACGTGCAGTGTCCGGAAAATCGCAAGGTCGAGTTTTCTTCGAGCGTGTTTCAGAAGAGGGCTCTTACATGGTGGAACGGGGTAATGAGAGACCGTGGTGCAGATGTTGCTCTAGCACAAACATGGGCTGAACTGAGAGCTCTTATGATGAGAGAGTTTTGTCCTCGTCATGAACAACGAGCGTTGGAAAAGGAGTTTGATGATTTGAAACAAGATAGTGGCGAACACAGGGCATATACCGATAGATTTGAGGAGTTGAGTCTACTTTGCCCAACTATGGTCGCCCCACTCGACAAGGCTATCGAAAGGTACATCGACGGCCTGCCTGACTCGGTACAAGACATTGTCACTGGTAGCAACCCTACCACACTCCGTCAGGCCATTGAGCTATCTGCAACCTTGACTGAATCGCAGATCAGAAAGCATAAACTTTTCCGAAAAGGTGACAAGAAACCGGTTGGGGAATCAAACCCAATCGAGGAATCAAAGACCATGGATGAACAGACTGAATCTCCTAAGAAGTCAAAGAAGCGAAAGGCTTCTCAGAACTTCGCCGTGGTCGCCCACAATGGTCAAGCCGTCCCCAACCAACCAGCTCAACCCCCTGCTAGAAAACCATACAATGGAACTGCACCCTTGTGCAACCAATGTAGCCTCCGTCATCACGCCAATGTACAGTGCCGCAAATGCCAAACTTGTGGACTCATAGGCCATACAACAAGAATCTGCCCAGCTGCAGCTGCACCAAACCAAGCTGGCAACAATCCCGCTCAAGGTCGTTTCCTACCAGGTTCTTGTTTCAACTGTGGCGAGATGGGTCATTTCCGAAGAAATTGCCCAAAGCTTGCTAATGCAAATCCAGCACAAGGATGATCACCCGACTGACTAGAAGACAACATCGTTTAGAAATAATCATGTCTTATGTATTAAGTTTCTTTTGTTGTCAAGATCCAAGGAACAGTTGATATCGTTGTTTATAAATAAATCTTTCATTTACATTGCAATGTATTTCGATGGTTGCATGTATAAACGACATATCCCTTGCAATACCGACAATCAAGGAACCGTATTCCTTGAAGAACAAACTACCCCCAAAATTCTCCCATTCTATAATCGCTTGCGTCTTCCACGGAATTCCTAAGTACCCGTTTATTCTAAGGAAACGAAGTACAAGGCGCAGGTTACAACACAAGACGAATACCCAAGGTACCACTATAAATCCTTAATAGGGTACCTAGGAATTTCCCGTAAGTCTTTAATTGTTGTATACCTTCATTCGAATGTGGTGATTCCTTGTAATCAAAAATCGAATTTTGGGAGATCTTTCTATCTTCTCAGATAGATTCCAGTGAACATTGAGATCCGTCGACAGGTTTCCATATCCGTATTCAATCAATAACAAGTTAAAAACAAATTATGATCAAGTTAAACAAGTATGTGACTTTGTGCTTATGTGTTCCCTTATGTGTTGTTGTGTGATCCAAATTATGCTATCCAAATCCTCGTAGAATCTTACATATCCTTGTACAAGAGATTCATCGTAGGATACCCAGGGGTATTACTTAAAATCCTCAATGGACTTCTATGTTATAGTTAAGTCCCTCGGATTATAAAGTACTACTTCATAATTAGACCCTTGAGTGGTCTAGTTAAACAGATTCATCCAAAAATCTGGATAAGGATATCATGTGATGATATAGCTGAAAGGACTCTTTGGTGGCCTAACTAAGAAGATCCCCTGTCGATCTAATTAAAAGGAACCGATGGAAGTCTAGTCACCCTCATCACAAGTTTGATATCCTTCCCCAAAACATTACAAAACAAACTGTGCGAACTGTGCAAGGGATTACGTAATTATGGATGCATACATAATTATGGAATTTAGTGCACAGAAATCACAGCAAGTTCTGTCATGTGTTTAAAGTTAACCCTATTCATTTCCAATTCTGATGAAGCATCCGTTGAGGAAAAATGAACTAGCTATTCATTTTTCACTTCTGAAGAATATCCGTTGAGGAAATGAATATCCGTTTATCCTTCATTTCCAAATCTGAAGAATACCCGTCGAGGAAGATGACCCCGTTTGTTCATTTTCGTTTCTGAAGATTATCCGTTGAGGAAATGAATATCCGTTGTGTAATCCTTCATTTCCAACTCTGAGGAAACAACCGTTGAAGATGACCCCGTTTGTTCATTTTCGTTTCTGAAGATTATCCGTTGAGGAAATGAATATCCGTTGTGTAATCCTTCATTTCCAACTCTGAGGAAACAACCGTTGAAGATGACCCCGTTTGTTCATTTTCGTTTCTGAAGATTATCCGTTGAGGAAATGAATATCCGTTGTATAATCCTTCATTTCCAACTCTGAGGAAGCAACCGTTGAAGATGACCCCGTTTGTTCATTTTCGTTTCTGAAGATTATCCGTTGAGGAAATGAATATCCGTTGTGTAATCCTTCATTTCCAACTCTGAGGAAGCAACCGTTGAAGATGACCCCGTTTGTTCATTTTCGTTTCTGAAGATTATCCATTGAGGAAATGAATATCCGTTGTGTAATACTTCATTTCCAACTCTGAGGAAACAACCGTTGAAGATGACCCCGTTTGTTCATTTTCGTTTCTGAAGAATTATCCGTTGAGGAAATGAATATCCGTTGTGTAATCCTTCATTTCCAACTCTGAGGAAGCAACCGTTGAAGATGACCCCGTTTGTTCATTTTCGTTTCTGAAGATTATCCGTTGAGGAAATGAATATCCGTTGTGTAATCCTTCATTTCCAATTCTGATGAAGCAACCATTGAAAATGACCCGTCTGTTCATTTTCGTTTCGGAAGAATGACCGTTAAGGAAATGACAAGATATTGCCTTACATATCATTGGTGGTTATTTGGCAAATTCACAAATAGACTCCTACGAATAAATTTCGGGACGAAATTTCCTAAAGTAGGGGAGACTGTGACACCTGTGTCACCGCGACCATCAAACAAATACCAAACCAATGAAATATTGTATTTCATACTTGGGATCTTGTATAAATATGTGTATATTTTGCACATATCAATTATTGTTCAATTTCAAACTCTACAACGCTTTCTGGAAGATTATACGCAAACTGGTGCGTAAACGTACTCAGTTTAATGCGACAAATACTCCGGAACATCAACATATACTCAACGTACCTTAAATAACCTTTACATAACTTAGAAATAAGTTTTGAAGGCTTTGGTATAGCAAAAACAAGTTAATTCGCTTACAAGGACTAAACTTGACAAACTGCGAAAGTATGCCAATTTGAACTGTAGCGAACATTCCGGAACATGTCCATAAGTTAAAAATACCATAAATATCCTTTACATAGCTTAGAAATAGGCTTTGAGGGGTTTGGTATACTAAAATAAACTTTTGGGTCATTCAGGGACTAAAAGTGTCAAAAAGTGCACAAGTTTGCACTTTCGCGCATAACTTACGTTCTGAATACATCCGGATATCCAAAAATTTATGTAACCATCCTTATATTATCCCTTAGTGTTTGGCATGAGAAAAATCCATTCGTCGCGTCATTGGATCGTCTTTCGCGCTTATGCGCATTCCGTCGTAATTAAGCGAACATCGCGATCTTACGGCCAAACGAACCGACATCCGGAATATTTTTGAGCATATTTCAAGTCCCCTACACTTTAACTTCATCTTAGAGCCTTGAAATGAGGTTAACGGGGCTTAAACGTGCCAAAAATGGGCCAAAATACGTGTTTCTGAAGTGCAGGGACCAAAATTGAAAATTCTGGTCTGGGAACCTTAGGCGGGGCGCGTAAGGATTTGCCAAATCCTTACGCGGGGCGCGTGAACATGTCTGACAGAAAGATTTTGCAATAAATGCAGAATCTGGCCTTTCGTTCGATCAAAGGGCAATGCCTCTTCACCCAATGAAGGGCCAAAGGCCAAGTTCACTGAACTTATCCACTAGACACATGTACGCACGAGATCAAAGCACGATATTCGATAAAACGATCCTAACGGTTCCACTTTTCCTATAAATACCCCCCCTTTTGTGTAAAAACCCACAAAATCAGATCTAAATGCTCTAAGTTGATGCTTTTGCTTCATACCTGAGCTATTAGATCTAGATTAGCACTCGGGGACCCTCCGTAAGTCTTCTTTCGCTCTTTTATTCGCTTTTCGAGTCCGAAAGTCAACGTTTAGTTGACTTTCTGCATTGACCAGCTTATGGTTGATGCGAAGTTCATGGAACTTCATAACGTGAGCGTGATCACGATGGTTATGGTCCGTAGTGACCATACCTACTGATTACCACGTTATCTAGGCTCAGTGACGAGTCGTAGTTTCGGCCAAAATGCGCATTCTTGCGTATTTTGTAACCAAACTACTCGTGGGCATCAAAGCCGGTTGTTTTGATGCCAAACCTGTTTTCTAAACTTAGTTAAGCATGTTCTAACATGCTTAGCTCGTCACTTTTAGTTTAGTGCTTATATAGGGTCGTAAGGTAAGCGATTTAAACCATCGCTTATACTTTCGAACCCAACCCATTTGGTCGGTCATTAGGACCCGACCAAACACATTAGGTGGCCATAGCTATAGCCTTCCGAGGTTATACCTTGTGGTCGCAATGTTAGGCGTTCCGAACGCGTTCTACGCGAACGACGCGTTAGGGTAGCCTAAGCTACCTAAACGGGTCGTAATGGACCGTAAGCACTTAGGTTAAGTTTCATTTTAGTATGTAGGCTTTGTTAAACCATATTACACGAGTCACCATACTCGTCTGGTTTACGAACCCGCGTACTGTCCGATCCTTCCGATTTGGTCTGGTATATTAACATAGCTACCTATTAGGGGCCGTTGATATCCCGTGACCTCTCGCATTACCTGGTTATTACACAAGAACAACAAAGCAACCTCAGGTGAGTACATTGAACCCCATCTTTTACATGTTTTCGAGGAGTCAATGTGAGTACATTGAACCCCTCTTTTACCGTTTTCCAAACTGTTTTGGGGTGAAACACATGTGCCTACTTGTTACTTTCATGCTTTCCCGTTTTTCACATCATATACTTGCTATGTTCGATAGTACATATATAGTACATGATTTCATAGTGTTTATGCTATGTATGCCCATTGTGTGCGTACTTAGTACATCGCTTTACATTACATGCTATGTATGCCCATTGTGTGCGTACTTAGTACATTGCTTTACATCATATCTCATGCTACGTACGCCCATTGTGTGCATACGTAGTACATTGTTTCACATTGCATTTCTGTTGCATATGCTCATCCAGCATATGAACACATTACACTACATTTTGAGCCGTTGTACTCTACAATACATTTCATGCTACGTACGCCCATTGTGTGCATACGTAGTACATTGTTTCACATTGCATTTCTGTTGCATATGCTCATCCAGCATATGAACACATTATGCTACATTTTGAACCGTTGTGATCATTTGACTATGTGAACCATCTAAACCCGTTTGATTATATGAACCGTTTGTAACCATTGAACCGTGTGAACCAGTTATATCCGTTGACATGATTTACATTTGACAATAGACATTTGACTATACATGGACATTTCTACCGTTGTTAAGCATTTCATCTTGATAGTTTGGTTGAGTAAGTGGTTAAGTAACGAGGCGTGTGTAATATGATACAAGCATGGTGGATACGCCGCTGGTACTTCCTATATATAAGTGTTTGTATGGTATTACATATCGTGGCGTTATTTGATCATTTTTATTTAAGACATATGACATTTTATACAGATAACACACTTTTCACGAGACATTGTTTTACAAACGACTTATCTTATACAAACTCATTTTTCATGGTTATCCGTTTAGCCATACAGTGTTCTCTTATTTATACATATCATTTGATCTTACCGTTTTTTTTTCAAATGATTTACAAGACAAAGCAAATTACAAGGTTCATGACTAAACATTTTCTCAACATAAGTCATGAATCCCGTTTTCACAAAACCAATGTATCTCACAGGCATTTTTATGCTGACGTACCTATTTTCACATGTGTTTTCAGGAGACGATGCGTAGTACTTATCAAGACATACATAGGCGGACCTGTGCCTTAGTAACTTAAAACGAGACAAGAACTAGTTAGTTTATGTTATGTATTCTTTGGTTCTTGTTTAAACAATGTAAACACTCATGTTTGATTAATAAAACGAAACTTCAATTGCCATGGATTTGAAACAATTGATTCTGTTACAACACTCCCCGACGTTTCCGCCACGTTTTGTATGTTCTACGTGGTCGGGGTGTGACACTTAACTAAGTTTAGAAACAGGTTTGGCATCCAAACAAACGGCTTTGATGCCCACGAGTAGTTTGGTTACAAAATAAGCAAGAATGCGCATTTTGGCCGAAACTACGACTCGTCACTGAGCCTAGTTAACGTGGTGATCAGTAGGTATAGTCACTACGGACTATAACCATCGTGATCACGCTCACGTTATGAAGTTCCATGAACTTCGCATCGACCATAAGCTGGTCAATGCAGAAAGTCAACAAAACGTTGACTTTCGGACTCAAAAAGCGAATAAAAGAGCGAAAGAAGACTTACGGAGGGTCCCCGAGTGCTAATCAAGACCAAATAGCTCAGGTATGAAACAATGGTTTCAACTTAGAGCTTTAAGATCTGATTTTGTGATTTTTACACAAAAGGGGGGGGGGTATTTATAGGAAAAGTGGAACCGTTAGGATCGTTTTATCGAATATCGTGCCTTGATCTCGTGCGTACATATGTCCAGTGGATAAGTTCAGTGAACTTGACCCTTGGCTCTTCATTGGGTGAAAAGGCATCGCCCCTTGATCGAACGAAAGGCCAGATTCTGCATTAAATGCAAAATCTTTCTGTCAGACATGTTCACGCGGCCCGCCTAAGGATTTGGCAAATCCTTACGCGCCCCGCCTAAGGTTCCCAGACCAGAATTTTCAATTTTGGTCCCTGCACTTCAGAAACACGTATTTTGGCCCATTTTTGGCACGTTTAAGCCCCGTTAACCTCATTTCAAGGCTCTAAGATGAAGTTAAAGTGTAGGGGACTTGAAATATGCTCAAAAATATTCCGGATGTCGGTTCGTTTGGCCGTACGATCGCGATGTTCGCTTAATTACGACGGAATGCGCATAAGCGCGAAAGATGATCCAAATGACGCGACGAATGGATTTTTCTCATGCCAAACACTAAGGCATAATATTATAATGCTTACATAAATTTTTGGATGTCCGGATGTATTCAGAACGTAGGTTATGCGCGAAAGTGCAAACTTGTGCACTTTTTGACACTTTTAGCCCCTGAATGATCCAAAAGTTTGTTTTAGCATACCAAACCCCTCAAAGCCTATTTCTAAGCTATGTAAAGGATATATATGGTATGTTTAACTTATGGACATGTTCCGGAATGTTCGTTACAGTTCAAATTGGCATACTTTTGCAGTTTGTCAAGTTTAGTCCCTGTAAGCGAATTAACTTGTTTTTGCCATACCAAAGCCTTCAAAACTTATTTCTAAGTTATGTAAAGGTTATTTAAGGTATGTTAAGTGTATGATGGTCTCCCGGAGTATTTGTCGCATTAAACTGAGTACGTTTATGCACCAGTTTGCGTATAATTCTCTAGAAAGCGTTGTAGAGTATGAAATTGAACAAGAATTGATATGTGCAAAGCATACACATATTTATACAAATCCCAAGTATGAAATACAATATTTCCTTGGTTTGGCATTTGTTTGATGGTTGAAGTGACACAGGTGTCACAAAAATCCATGGAAATTTGCTCCCATTTCCATTTCGGGATTTCTGGTTGTTGGAGTAGGCCTGCTGGCTTCTGGTACTTTGTCTTGACTCTTGCGCAAGTCAAACATTTGCTGACATATGTTGCTATGTGGGCCTTCATGCCAGGCCACCAGTATGTTGTCCTCAAGTCATGGTAGATCTTATCCGAGCCAGGATGTACTGAGTAACGGGACTTGTGGGCTTCGTCCATCACGAGTTCACGTAAATCTCCATAGAGTGGAACCCAAATGCGCCCTGTTACATAGTAAGCGCCATCTTCCTTCTGTTCTAATCGCTGTCTCGATCCTCGCAGAGACTCAGCCCTGATGTTTTCCGGTTTCAATGCTTCGACTTGAGCATTTCGGATCTGGGTAGGGAGGTTAGACTGGATGGTAAGTTGCAATGCTCGCACGCGCTTTGGTGTCGTGTCCTTTCGGCTAAGGGCGTCTGCCACGACATTGGCTTTGCCCGGATGGTACTTGATGGCGCATTCGTAGTCATTCAGGAGTTCGACCCATCGACGTTGTCGCATGTTTAATTCCTTTTGCCTAAAGATATGCTCGAGACTCCTGTGATCGGTGTAAATAGTGCACTTGGTACCGTACAGGTAATGTCTCCATATCTTAAGAGCAAAGATCACTGCTCCCAGTTCCAAATCATGCGTAGTGTAGTTTCTTTCATGTGTCTTGAGTTGTCGAGAAGCGTAGGCAATAACTTTCTCGCGTTGCATCAATACGCAACCGAGCCCATGAATGGACGCATCGCAGTAAACCACAAAGTCGTCAGTGCCTTCAGGCAACGAGAGAATAGGAGCGCTACAGAGGTTATCCTTTAGCCTTTGAAAGGCCAACTCCTGAGCTTCATTCCACTTGTAAACAATGTCTTTCTGAGTAAGAGTCGTGAGGGGTTGAGCAATCTTTGAGAATCCTTTGATGAATCTGCGATAGTATCCTGCCAATCCCAAGAATTGGCGAACTTCGGTTGGGGTCTTGGGCGTAGGCCAATTCTTTATCGAGTCGATCTTAGCGGGGTCGACGTGAATCCCGTCCCTATTGACCACATGCCCAAGGAAATGGACCTCTCGAAGCCAAAAGTCACACTTCGAGAATTTGGCGTACAATTGCTCATTACGTAAGAGTTCGAGGATAAGGCGTAGGTGTCGTTCATGCTCTTCTTGACTTTTCGAGTAGATCAGGATGTCGTCGATAAACACAATCACGAATTTGTCGAGGTAAGGCTTGCACACTCGGTTCATGAGATCCATGAAAATCGCAGGTGCGTTAGTCATTCCAAAAGGCATAACGAGGAACTCGTAATGACCATAACGAGTCCTGAACGCAGTCTTAGAGATGTCTTCATTACGAACTCTCAGCTGATGATAGCCTGATCGCAGGTCAATCTTAGAATAGTAGCTCGATCCTTGCAACTGGTCGAACAGGTCGTCGATGCGCGGGAGAGGGTAACGATTCTTGATGGTAACCTTGTTCAGCTCACGATAGTAGATGCACATTCGGAACGTGCCATCCTTCTTCTTAACAAAGAGTACTTGCGCTCCCCAGGGTGATGAACTAGGACGGATAAATCCTTTATCCAATAGTTCCTGTAGTTGCGTAGAGAGTTCCTTCAGTTCTGCAGGGGCTAGACGATAAGGCGCACGAGCTATAGGCGCTGCTCCGGGAGCTAGCTCGATTTGGAATTCGACCTGACGGTGGGGAGGGAGTCCAGGTAGTTCCTCAGGAAATACCTCAGGGTAGTCACGTACTACAGGAAAATCTTCAATCCTCTTTTCCTTTTCGAGGGTGTCGGTGACCAGTGCTAGGATAGCGGTGTGCCCTTTTTGTAAAGACTTCTGGGCTTTTAAAAGCGAGATAATGCCTGTGACTTCTCCACCTTTGTTGCCTTGAACGATGAGGGGTTGGCCAGAACGACGAGGAATACGAACTGCTTTCTCTTGACAGAGTATCTCAGCGCGATGTTTGGATAACCAATCCATACCGATGACGACGTCGAAGCTTCCAAGTTTGACAGGGAAAAGATCGATACTAAACGTTTGACCAGACAATTCTAATGTGCAGTCGTGGATCACGTGCGAGGCCTCAATGTTCCTACCGTTGGCTATCTCGACGACGTGCTTAGAACTTAATAACGCAGGCGGGTGCTTAAGTTTCTTACTAATGCGAAGGGATACATAACTGGCATCGGCACCGGAATCAAATAACACAGAAACATAACGATCATCAAGTAGGAACTTACCCGCCACGACGTTGGGGTCGTTCCTTGCTTCTCCAGCTCCAATCACAAAAGCTCTTCCTCTTGCACCATTCCCTGCATTGTTGTTTTGTTCATTGTTCCCAGCTCCCTGATTGTTGTTGCGATTCCGATTCAGTTCAGGGCAATCCTTTCGCATGTGCCCTCTTGCCCCGCATTTAAAACATCCGCGGTTGTTTCCCTGCTGCTGTTGCTGTTGGGGTTGTTGCTGATTCTGCCTGGCTGGGAACTGACTTCTACAATCCTTGGCTTCATGCCCCATCTTGTTGCATCGCTGACACTGACCCTTGTTACATGCCCCATTGTGGTGCCTGTTACACTTGTTGCACTTAGGGTAGCTTCCCCGGTAGCCACCCTGTTGCTGAGTGCCTTTGTTGTTGTCAGTTTTCCTTTGCTGGGCTGGGGCCTGAGTAGAGTTGGCATCCTTGCCCTGATTTCCATCCCACTTTCGTTTACCATCACTAGAAGTTCCTTCCGCAACACTGATCCTTTTGGGCAACCTGCCCTCTTCCACAGCCTGGTTGGTGAGTTTGTGGGCAAGACGAACCACAGGCTGTATGGTAGTGAGGTTGGCCGAAGTCACATGGCTCCTGATTTCTGGGACCAAGCCCTTGATGTACAATTCGATCCTTCGATACATGGGTCGGGACATGTTTGGGCAAAGAGCAGCATAGTCGTTGGACAGCTTGGTGTAGGTCTCAATCTCCGACCCAACCATCTTGAGACCATAGTACTCGTCCTCGAGTTTGTGGATGTCATCCCTGTGACAGTACTCTTCCTTGATCATATCCTTGAAATCTTCCCATGCAGTAGCATTAGCAGTCTCCAAACCAAGCATTTGAATTTGCGCCTTCCACCACGAAAGTGCGCTTCCCTCAAGGGTACCAGTAGCAAACTTTACCCAATTAGCTGGGGGACATTCGCAGACAACGAAGATAGCTTCGACCTTCTCGATCCAGTGCAGGAGGCCTATGGCACCCTCAGTGCCATTGAAAGGAAGAGGCTTGCAATCCATGAAGGTCTTGAAGGTACAAACACGTGGTTGCACAGGCGCATGCTGACCTGTTGTGAGAGTGATACGAATGGGTTTAGAGGTGACAAGACGATGCGATGGTAGGATCTACACATCCTAAAATAACGAGTTTTACCTCCAGAGTGAGCTGCGAAAGCTGCAGCCACCGTGTTGATCAGGTTAGTGAACTGAGCCTGAGTCATGTTGACGTTTCCTCGTCCGCGTCCACTCATTGTCTTCATAACCAGAAAACATAGTATGAGTGTGGTGTCGTAACATAGCGAGAATGAGATAGAAGAGGGGAGGCGTATCTATCTAATTGGGCAAACTAGTACGTATAGTAGAGCAGAAAGCATAAGACAAACAAGCAAGTAAACATGGGTCCGAGCTATGAGGTCAGATAGGTCGAGCCTTGGACTTGGAGTGTAGTGTCGTCACGAGTCACGGGTTATAGTCTGGTTTTTCTCAAAAAGATTTTCCCCTTTTTAAAACCATGTTCACTATAACCAATGGCTCTGATACCAATCTGTCACACCCCCAAATTCCACCTGCGGAGTACCGCCCGCTTGAGGGCGTGACTGACCAGGATCCAGCCACCAATTATACTAAGCATTGGTTAATAGTAAAATAATTGCTATCCAAAGTAGTTAGCAACATCGTAGTTTAAGTTCGATAATTAGTTTAAACAAAAACAGCGGAAGCATAAACCAAAAAGATAGTTCAAAGTTCAAGATAATTAAAACCCAACACACGGGTTTTGACGAACACTACACATTCTCAAGCAGCAGCTCCTCAGTCACTGGTTACCTGCAAAGCATGCAGTAAGGTGTCAACAATAATGCTGAGTGAGTTCACTAGTTGTCCAGTTTTAATTACCAAAAACTTGTTTCACCAGTTAATTTATCCGTTTATACATGCCATGGGGAGCTACCCCAAAAGTTACCGACTAAACTGTTTTTCCAATACCGAACACTAGGTAACCGTTTGCGTTTCCGCAGGATGCCCCAATGTCAATGTTCTATCATCATTGACGGATGCCTGAGTACATTAGTTCACGACCGATCCCATACCATGGCACGGTGTGAGGTTGGTAAAACCTAAATAGCGCTATCAACTAATAACCCGTTCGCCTGGCCCCGGCGACTAATCGGTATTAAGTAGTAGGGACTTGAGTGATAGAGTTTCGTTTAGTGCCGTTGGTTGCAATCCGTATAAACAGTAATTAACTAAAGGTTCCCAATAACAAGGGAAGAAAAGTAAGTTGTATCCCTCATAAGGGAATAGTGTTGTTTGTAGTTCCGTTTCCCAAACCACCGGGAACGCATGCTTTAGGTTATGAACTCACCTTGGGTTGCTCGGTAGATTATTTACTTGGTCAAACACGTTGGTCACCACGTCCTAGCATGGTTACCAAATATAGGTCAAGTTGGGGTACAAGTAATCACGTATAGTAAACACGTAGAGACACACTTAGCATGCATACATTCAACAGTTGGGTTATTGGACCTGCCCTAACATCTTCGCAAACACACAGTAACAGAAACACATGCAGTCCAGTCAACAGATAGTCCAACAAGCTTTTGGCCCAATAACACTTAGGCAGCCCAGTCGAGACAAGGGTGGTCTCGACTCGAGAATACACGGTCTCGAGTCGCAACCGGGAGATCTCGAAGAATTACATTTTGGTCTCGAGTGTGCTGCTTGCGAGTCGCAATCTCAGGAGTCTCGAGTCCAGTCTCGAGTCAAGTTCACGTTGTCTCGAGTCGAGACTTGGTCGGTCTCGAGTCCCTGAAGCCCGTCTCGGTTCATCATGCTTTGGTCTCGAGTCGCAACCAAGGGTTCCGACTCGCAACCTCGGTCTCGGTTCATCATGCTTTGGTCTCGAGTCGCAACCAAGGGTTCCGACTCGCAACCTCGGTCTCGGTTCATCATGCTTTACATTCACTCTAGTGACATTAATAAACACTTAAACATCTAGTAAGGTGCTTAAAACACTAACCGGTTGTTGTGTAACTCAAAAGATGTGCAAGAAAGTGATGAGGTGGAGTCCCGAGTGACGATTTCAAGCCGATCCGAAGGTGTTCTTGTTGCCGGTTGGATCCGAGAAGGAGAGGAGGAGAGGGTGATGTTTGTTAGGGTTTTAGTGAGGGAGAGGTAGAGAGTGTGTGAGAGTGAAATGAGGAAGAGTGTAAAGGAGAGAGTGTGATGGTTTGGGGCTATATATAACCAAAGGTGCACCCTAAAGGTTTCGAGTGGGCTAAGGGGAGGTTGCGGCCCAACCCCGGCCCAACCGTTCACTGTTCACTCGAGACTGGGAGTGGTCTCGAGTCGGGTCCTTGGGGTCTCGGCTCACTTGTAACTCACATATAATATACATACATACAACTCGTAATAACAGATAATTCATAGATTTCATTTAATAATATATGTACACGAAATGTCTAAATCAAGAAGGTTGCTCGGGAAACCCGAAGTGTCACACTTTAAGCCTTTGCCACGTGTCTAGTCTGTTGTAAAAGAAAAGATTCTTTTTGTTCGAGTCTGGACTTCAGGCACGCGGAGGTGTTGAGGTTTTACTCCCTAAGTTTAACTGTGCCCTTGTGTGAGCCCGCACAAGGGTGTTAGTTGAGTGTTTGTCTCTCCTTTCCTCCAGCGCATGGTTATCGAAGGCTGTTCTTTCCCAAATCTTATTTAGAACCCCTGCGCGGTCGCGCAAGGGTTTGTTTAAGATGTTCTTTGAATGAAGTTAGGGTTTGGTCCTATGCGCTTGCGCGGGGTTGCTCCTATGCGCCAATGGCAAGTAGGTGGAGCACTAGACTATGAAGGTGAAATGTGCGCTTTTTACTGTTTGAGAAGTAGTAAGGTTTGTTCGGTGCAAGGTACGAAGAACCTTCTTGTAGAAGATATTTTCTTGTTTCTTCAGGTTGTGGTTTCCATGATTTCAAATTTTGAAAATGTGTGTATTGTGTCAGCCTTAGGAAAGGCAAAAGTGCGTTTTTAGCCTTAGGAAAAGTTGCCTTCATGTGAAGCTGTAGTATGCAGTGTTCGAACAAAGATGTAGTCTTAATGAATCGAACGAGAGTATCAAAGGTAGGCTCGTGCAAAACCCCTACTGGGTTCGCACAGAGCTAGTCTGTTGGTACTTAGACTATAGACTAGGTCAATCCTAAGACATGACCTAATTCCCTATAGTTATGGCTCTGATACCAATCTGTCACACCCCAAGCGATGGCGGAAACATCGGGGCGTGGCACTGAGCGAAACAGATTGTTCAAGAGAATCCATAACAACTATTAAATGAACATATATTTTATGTTAATATCCCGTACTACTAACATATAAAGCAATAACAGTCATTACAGATAGCGAGTCTCATAAATAAATTCTATTCCGACAACTCAGATTTTATTTAGCGGGTTTCTAGACTTCCTAGCTTGTTTCATCACAGCATAGCATCCTATCAACCTGTCACATACGTTAATATAAAGTCAATACATAAAATGTAAAGGTGAGTACACAAATTTGCATAGCATATAGTATAGAAAGCGTTTACGCATAACCAGCATGTATCACATAACGGGCGAAAGCAAGTAACTATGACACAATGATTACAACTTAACCACGAGTCTGTGTTGTAGAGTATGCACGACACATGTTCAGCGAACACGTGAAGTAAAGTGATGTGATCCCTAGCAACCCTTGTCCACGACAGGTGCTGAGTCCAAACTATAGTACTATCGTTGCTAGAGGCGGTATAGTTTAACACTGTATAAGCATAGTAACAAGCATTCATAGATCACGTATAACATGCGGGATCGGTTAGCGTTCATAAAGTGTTTACGTTGTGTGTTGTGTTTTGATATATAACGTATGTAACACCCAAAGTGCGTTAAAAGAAAATGGGTTCGAGTATACTTACAGTGCGTGTTTAAACAAGTAAACACAACTTGATTGGATTGAAAGGAGCGCGTTTGAGTTAGCCTGAGCATAGAACAGTAGCGTGAGTCGTTGAGCAGAGCGTAAACAGAATGTCGAATAGTTGAGTGTTAGGAAGGTGATCCGGACGGATGGTCATCCGAGCGGATGACCATTCGAACGGATGGCCATTCGAATGAGATGTGCTTGTTGTTTGTAATCGTTAAAAAATTGAAGTTTTGTCAAATCGTTTAAACATGGGAAATTATAAAGGGACCGATCACTTAGTCGGATTTGTCATTCGATCGGATGGTTATCCGATCGGATGGCCACTCGAGTGGGCGATCTGTTATTTGAAAATTCATAAAATTTTCTAAGTAAAAGTTTTGAGTTTAACGGAGATGGCGTGACAGCGTGTCAAAGAACGGGATTACACCAAGCCTAGCTCCTTCGAGCGAATGGTCTCAGCCCATTCGGTCGAACTTACTATTCCTGGTGTAGATCCATGTTCATCCCGTTAATCGGTCATCTCACCGGTGGAAATCCGTTTTTAAGCCGGCTCTTGACTAAGGAACGAGTAGAGAGCCTGAATGAGTTCAGATTCCATCGGTTTTGAGTAGAAAAGTGAAGAAAAGTCGAAAATAGATGAAAAGTGTTGAAATCTCATTGTGATTTAAGTTAAAAAGTGTGAAATCTCTTAGATCTAGAACCAATCTCGATCAAATGGTGTTCCTTAACCGGGCCAGAGCAAAACGGGTGGAAACCACCTTCAAGAGGTCAAAATCAGTGATTTGAGAGGAAATGCAAGTGTTTGTGTGTGATTTCGATGGAGGAGATGATGTAGAAGTGTTTAGTGTTGATGATTGTACAATATTTGAGGAGAAATACTTACGAAATAGCCTTGAATCACGAGTAAAAGTGACTGAGAGCGACTTGAATGCATGTGGTCGGATGGAGGTGTCAAATCAATGAAAGGGAGGTGTACGGCGGTATTTATAGAGTGAGAGAGAGGGCTTAATTCGGTGCACGAAGTGGTGTTCGATCGGATGGCGTGCCCGATCGAATGGCCACTCGGTCGGATGGTCATGCGAGCGGATGGTCATCCGGACGAAAGTCCATTCGATCGGTTGCCCACTCGAACAGCCGAGGTGCGTTTTGTTGGTTTTCCAACTTTCGTTTCATGTGTTAAGCGTTGCGTTGCGTTTAATCGATTTGCGAGTGAGCGTTGATCGTGTAAGCGTTGCATTGAGATAACCACATAACATTCAAATAATCAAACAATTAACACACATAACAACTAAAATGCATAAAAGTAAATTCGCGTTTCGATTTTGCGTTGCGTTTGTGATGCGATAGCGTTTAGTCTAAACAAGCGATGGAACTGTGACATCTGTGCCTCTGTCGCCATTAAACAAATGCCTAACCAATGAAATATTGTGTTTCATACTTGGGATTTGTTTAAATATGTGTATCATTTGCACATATCAATTCTTGTTCGATTTCGAGCTCTAAATCGCTTTCTGGAAAGTTATACGCAAACTGATGCGTAAACGTAATCAGTTTAACGCGGAAAACACTCCGGGATAGTGACATAGGCTCAACATACCTTAAATAACCTTTACATAACTTAGAAATAAGTTTTGGATGGTTTGGTGTGTCGAAATCAAGTTTGTTCGATCGCAGGGACTATTTGCGTCAAACTGCGAAACTATACCGATTTGTATAGTAACGAACGTTCCGGAACTTGATTATAAGTTAAACATGCCCTAAATATACTTTACATAGCTTAGAAATAGGCTTTGAGGTGTTTTGGTGCGCAAAAATAAACTTATTGATCAACAGGAACTAAAAGCGTCAAAAAGTGCCCAAATGACCAGATTCATTGTATCTAGACCAATTTTGATGTTTTGATGGTTTTTAACCCCAAATTTTGCATTCTATGTGCTAAAATTTGATGGTATTTCATGTCCCCTTGTATTGCAATACCATGTGCCCACATGGAGGGTCAAGATCAAGGCACGAAATGCGAGAGACGATCCTAACGGTTCTCTGAAATCTATAAATACCCAAGCTCTCATTCCATTTTCCTCACACCTTGATCTAATTTTATGCTCTAATTTGAAGCTTTATGCTTCATACCTGAGTATTTAGATCAAGTTCTTCCTAGCTTGGACCCTCTGTAAGTTTCTTTCATGCTTTTATGCGTTTTTAAGCACGAAAGTCAAACTGTGTTTGACTTTATGCTTTGACCAGGTTATGGTCAACACAAAGTTCATTTGAACTTTGCAACATGAGCGTAATCACGATGGTTATAGTCCCTTGTGACTATACCTACTGATTACCACGTTGATTAGGTGTAGTGACAAGTCATAGTTTCGGTCAAAATGTGTATTCATGCGTATTTTGCAACCAAACTATTCTTAGGTATCAAAACCTTTTGTTTTGATATCAAACTTGTTTTCTAACTTCGTTAAACATGTCTTAACATGTTTAACTCGTCACTTTTAGTTTAGTGCTTATATAGGGACGTAAGATAAGCGGTCTAAACAACCGCTTAGACTTTCTGTCACACCCCCAAAATCCAACTGCGGAGTATCACCGCTTGGGAGCGTGACTGACCAGGATCAAGCCACCAACCATATAGAACCTTGTATAAAGTAAAAGTAATTGCATAAACCAAACCAGATCCATATGAAAGGTGTTTCCAAAACATAAGTAAGTTATCATTGTTTAGCGGAAGCGTATAATCAAAACCCAACATAATCAAGTACGTAATGTCATAAGTGTTTAATAAGATAATCACGATCCAAGCCCACAACGACCCGCTCCTCCATGTGCAAGCTCCATATACCTAACGACCTGCAAGGCATGTAACAGAGGATCAACAACTAGTTGAGCGAGTTCACAGAAAGTAAATGCGTAATAGTAAGTTCGTTTGTAACAGGTGGCTCTACTGGGCCGTTAGTACGTTCTATTGGTGGGGGCTTCCCACGTTGTATAACCACTAGACTATTCGTAACTATAAGTATCCTTCACAACCGAGGATAGTGATCAGTATAAGTATCCTGCACATCCGAGGATTGTGATCAGTATAAATATCCTTCACAACCGAGGATGGTGATCAGTATAAGTATCCTGCACATCCGAGGATAGTGATCAGTATAAGTATCCTGCACATCCGAGGATAGTGATCAGTATAAGTATCCTGCACATCCGAGGATAGTGATCAGTATAAGTATCCTTCACATCCGAGGATAGTGATCAGTATAAGTATCCTTCACATCCGAGGATAGTGATCAGTATAAGTATCCTTCACAACCGAGGATAGTGATCAGTATAAGTATCCTTCACATCCGAGGATAGTAATATGGTAGTCTAGTCATAGTGTCAGTAGTGTATCTATTCAACCTTATCCTTTCAATCCCATTCCCAACACCCCGGGAATCCCATGCCTTGGTAAGAGTGTGAACTCACCTCGGTTTGCTCGGTATGTTATTGCTTCTAGGGTTTATGAATCTCTAAGTCCGTTACACACGACCTAGGATATATTGCACATGATTCGATGTAAGTGTTTGAAATCAATTATCAATTAGGGTTTACAAATCTTGGCGTTCAATCAACTGTGTGTGATAATCGATTACATACTCATCTAACATGGATTGCACATAAACACAGTAATATACCACAATTACAGCAACATAGGCATCATATCATGCAGAACAGAACATAGTACATGCTGTTATTGTATCACACAGTTCATTGTTTCAAATTGAATATCACATAATATCAGACAGGGCCTTGCCCTTCTAAAACTCAGACAGTATGGGGGGGGTCTCTCCTGTCCAAAACTCGGATAGCACATGTAATCATCATACAACCTCGGACATTAATCAACATACAAACTCAGACCTAGATTCTCATATAAATTCGGACATGGGTGGGCATAGCAAACTCGGTCCACCTTTAATCTATTAAACTCGGATCAATGGTGATCCATTAAACTCGGTCCAAGACAATCACCTTAAACTCGGTCCAAGGACAATCACCTTAAACTCGGTCCAAAGACAATCACCTTAAACTCGGACCATATGTGATTTTAATAAACTCGGACCATATGTAATTTTAATAAACTCGGACCATATGTGGTTTTAATAAACTCGGACCATTTGATAACACATTAAACAAACTCGGTCAGATAACAAATCAACAAACTCAGACCATAAACCATTAAACTCGGTCCATTTACATCTATGATACTCGGACCATTATTAATCCATTAAACTCGGACATATGTAAACATTATATTCGGTCCAAAGGGAAATCCATTAAACTCAGACACTTGCTTGATCAATATACTCGGACATATAACAATCAATAAACTCGGTCAAGTGTTAATCAATAAACTCAGACTATCTTATTCCATACTCGGATTAACATATCAATTTAAACTCAGACAAGCATAATCCCAATCGTAACAGTTACAAACACATACGTTCCATCAGTTACGTTCTCATTTTCTACGATCTGGAAACCCAGATTTCATTGCAGTGCAACATTAGTTCAACATCTAATCATTCTATCATTCACAGGCAATTCGCTTAAACAAGCATTCAGAATCATTATCATTGCAATCCGAATCAAATCAAGAATCGTAGAGCATTATATGAAGCACTAGGGTTTTTATGAGCACTCAATCAAGAATCAGGAATTGCTAACAATCAAGAAATCAATTAGAGTTTACAAACATTACAATGATCAATAACAATTACCTTGAATGATTTTAGAGAAATAGCGGAATCGAATGCCTTGTGCCAATGATGGTGGTGATGATGATTGCTAGGGGATTAGAGAGTTACAAGTACGTGTTTTGATTTTTGAGGGAATGATTAGTGAAATGAGATTAGGGTTAAGTATCTAGGATTTCACTAATTACCATCTACATCCCTAAGTATTATATTTTTCACATGCACACCATCTCATAACCATTTCCTAGTTTCACCACCAAGTTCATATATTTACCAATTTCTCAAATAACAAACAACTATGCACAATCAAACAATCAAAACATACATAATTTCATGGCAACCAAATGTGCAAATAAACGACTAGTCAATACATGATCGTGCAATAAATACGAATTAGAATCTTGGAATTTCGAGTTGTCACATTATCCCCAACTTAAAAGAAATTTCGTCCCGAAATTTGGTACGCACTCACTGAGGAAGCTAGGTAAGTTATATCGTTCACTGGTTTTTCCTGGGGTGTCACATCATCCCCCCGTTGATTTGGAATTTCGTCCCGAAATTCGGTAGTAGTAGCTTCGGCCTCAGTAGTGGTTGCATTGGTTTCAAATAACTGGGGTACTTTTCTATCATCTGGTCTTCGCGTTCCCAGGTGTACTCTGGGCCACGTCGGGAGTTCCAACGAACTCGAACAAGAGGGATTCTCTTGTGTTTGAGGACCTTAACATCCCGGTCCGTGATTTCAAACGGTTTCTCGACGAACTACAACCGCTCGTCGATAGTGAGTTCCTTAAAAGGAACTATGAGGGTCTCATCTGACAGGCACTTCTTCAGATTCGACACGTGAAATACGTTGTGAACTGCATCGAGTTCAGCTGGTAGGTTCAGTCTGTAGGCTACTGGGCCTATTCTTTCAGTGATTTCGAACGGTCCAACATACCGTGGATTGAGTTTGCCTCTTTTATCAAAACTAACCACACCCTTCCAGGGTGAAACTTTGAGTAAAACCCAGTCCCCGACCTGAAATTCCAACGGTTTCTTACGCTTTATCCGCGTAGGCTTTTTGACGGTCGCGTGCTGCCGCCATGCGTTGTCGTATTTGAGCAATCTTTTCTGCGGCGTCCACTACAATCTCTGGACCCGTAATCTGACTATCCCCCACCTCTGCCCAACAGAGAGGTGACCGGCATTTACGTCCGTACAATGCCTCGAATGGAGCGGCTTGAATGCTGGTGTGGTAACTGTTATTGTACGAAAACTCCACTGAAGGGGGTTTGCTTTTCCCAGCTGTTGCCGAAATCGATAACACACGCCCAAAGCATGTCTTCTAGAGTCTGAATAGTGTGCTCAGACTGCCCATCCGTCTGAGGATGATGCGCTGTGCTCATGTCTAATCGTGAGCCGAAAGATTTGTGCATCGCTTGCCGTAGCTCTGACGTGAATCGTGCATCCCGATCCGAAATGATGGAGGTGGGCACCCCGTGCCTCGAAACAACTCCTTTAAGATAGATGTCTGCGAGAGTGGAGAACCTATCCGTTTCCTTTATAGCCAGGAAGTGTGCAGACTTGGTGAGTCGATCCACGATCACCCATATGGTATCATTTCCACGCTGAGATCTAGGTAGGCCTGTAACGAAATCCATGGAAATTTCTTCCCATTTCCATTGCGGTATCTTGGGTGGCTGAAGTAGGCCAGCTGGTTTCTGATATTCAACCTTGACTCTCGCACAGGTCAAGCATTTTCCAACGTACGTAGCGATGTGGGCCTTCATGCTAGGACACCAATAAGTAGTGCTGATGTCGTGGTACATTTTATCCGACCCTGGATGTACCGAATAGCGAGACTTGTGAGCTTCATCCATTACAAGTTCGCGTAGACCGCCATAAAGTGGGACCCAAATACGCCCCGTTACGTAGTAGGCGCCGTCTGCCTTCGGTTCCATTTGCTGTCGTGAGCCGCGTAAGGCTTCAGCCTTGACGTTTTCGGGCTTCAACGCTTCTATCTGAGCATTTCGTATCTGTGTAGGTAGACTAGACTGAATCGTAAGCTGTAGCGCTCGCACACGCTGAGGTATAGTGTCCTTCCGACTGAGGGCGTCCGCCACAACATTGGCCTTGCCTGGATAGTACTTGATGGCGCATTCGTAATCATTCAGTGATTCAACCCATCGCCGTTGACGCATGTTCAAATCCTTCTGCTTAAGGATATGCTCGAGACTCCTGTGATCGGTGTAAATCGTGCACCTGGTACCGTACAGGTAGTGTCGCCATATCTTAAGCGCGAAAACAACAGCTCCCAGCTCTAAATCGTGCGTCGTGTAGTTCCGTTCATGAATCTTAAGTTGACATGAAGCGTAAGCAATAACCTTGTCGCGCTGCATTAACACACATCCAAGTCCCCGAATGGATGCATCACAATAACCCACGAAGTCATCTGTGCCCTCTGGCAGAGAGGGGATAGGTGCACTGCGAAGTCTATCCTTTAGGTGCTGAAAAGCAGTCTCCTGGGGATCTCCCCAACGGTAGGTGACACCCTTCTGTGTCAGTAGCGTAAGCGGCTGAGCAATCTCCGAGAAATCCCTGGGTAAACCGTCTGTAGTACGTGGTGCAGGCCAGTTTCTGGTCGAGTCTACCTTGGATGGATCGACATGGATCCCATTCTTGTTCACTACGTGGCCTAAGAAGTGGACTTCACGAAGCTAGAAGTCGCATTTAGGAAACTTAGCGTACAGTTGTTCCTTCCGTAGGAGTTCCAAAAAATAAGGCGTAGATGCTGCTCCTGTTCCTCCTGGCTCATGGAGTAGATCAGAATGTTGTCGATGAAGACGATGACGAACCTGTCAAGATAGGGTTTGCATACCCTGTTCGTAAGGTCCATATATACGGCAGGTGCGCTCAATAATATCAAACTATCCATCACATCACACATAAAGTATAGTAGTGAAAATAATTCATAAAACCCAATACAATTGATGTTCAAACCAAACTTTGTTTGAGTAGCGTAAACATAATAATGAAAACCCAAGATAAGTTATAAGTTCAAATATCGTTCATTGCGTCTCCCTGACCAACCATGTACACGCTGCCCCGGTGTCATGGTTTCCATTGCTTCCCCCAACGCTTTCCCCGTTTTCGTCCCTGTTTCCATGGTCGTGGTTTTGAGTCTGGTTCTGGTTTAATTGAGGGCAATCGCGTTTAAAATGACCTTCAGCCCCACACTGGAAACATCCCCCGTTCCCACGTTGTGGCTGCTGCTGTGTGTTCTGTGGAGCTGGTAGTTGCAGTTGCTGGTTCTGTGAAGGTTGAGGCGGTCGTTGTTGTTTTTGGGTTACAGGACGTGAGTTTCGACAATCCTTTGCTTCATGACCAATCTTGAGACATCTCTGACATTGTTCCTTGCGACACCATCCACTGTGGTGTCTGTTGCACCTGTTACATAGTGGATGAATTCCCTGATATCCACCCTGCCCCTGGTTGCCTGAAGAGTGCTGACTGGGACTCTGGTAACGGTCAGTCTTTTGCTGCTGAACCTGTGACTGAACTGGAGCTGATCCCTTGCTGGAATCCCCATCCCATTTTCTTTTGTTGTCCCTGGGAGTAGCAGAAGTAGTGGCAGCAGTAGTGGTAGTACTGATGCGTTTTGGCAGCTTGTTCTGATCCACTGCCTGATCGGTGAGACGATGAGCAAGACGAGTGACTTGCTGGATAGTGCCAAGGTTAGCTGCAGTCACATGACTCTGAATTTCTGGCACCAGACCCTTGAGATACAGCTCGATACGTTTGGTGGGAGGGTCTACCATAGTAGGACAAAATGTGGCTAATTCATTCGATCTCCTTGTATAAACTTCAATTTCAGACCCCACCATCTGTAGGTTGAGGAACTCTACCTCTAGTTTGTGGATGTCCTCTCGACTGCAAAACTCTTCCTTAATTAAGTCCTTGAACTCGTTCCAGGGGGTGGCATTAGCAGCTGCCAGCCCTAACATCTGAACCTGTGCTTTCCACCAGGTAAATGCAGCACCTTCGAGTGTTCCAGTAGCAAACTTTACTCTACGTGACTCAGGGCAATCATGCACCTCGAAGTCAGTTTCGAGTCTCTCGAACCAATGGAGGAGGCCTTCAACCCCCTCAGTTCCACTGAAGGTACTAGGTTGGCAATCCTTGAGATTTTTGAAGGTGTAAACAGGTGACTGAGCGTGTTGACCTATCGTGTATAAGAATAGGACAAGGTTAAACACAAAAGTTGGTTTAGGAGTGTAGGATCTAAAGACCCTAGTTACGACTGCAGGGTTTACCTCCTGCTTGTATGGCTGCAAGTGCCGCAGCAATTCGTTCGTTAATGAGAGCCGTCAACTGGGCTTGTGTCATGTTGATATATCCGGCCATGACCTTTATAGCAAATGTAACGTAAGCGAGAATGGTTCGCGAGTAGTACGATGACAGAAGAGTGTAAGCTGTTCTCAAGCAATAACAAGTAATGTGCAATGTAATCTAAGCATACTACGAGCAAAGTTCTATGCAGTTCTAGCAAGCAGGTAATAAACATAAACCTTATTACCTAGGATGTCGAGTCTTGCACGTGGAGCGAAGCGTCGTTGTGGATCGTTAAGAGCACTGTTCTGGTTATAGTCTGGTTTTAATAAAAACGTTTTTCCCATATTAAAACCTAGTTCTCTATAACCAATGGCTCTGATACCAATCTGTCACACCCCCAAAATCCAACTGCGGAGTATCATCGCTTGGGAGCGTGACTGACCAGGATCAAGCCACCAACCATATAGAACCTTGTATAAAGTAAAAGTAATTGCATAAACCAAACCAGATCCATATGAAAGGTGTTTCCAAAACATAAGTAAGTTATCATTGTTTAGCGGAAGCATATAATCAAAACCCAACATAATCAAGTACGTAATGTCATAAGTGTTTAATAAGATAATCACGATCCAAGCCCACAACGACCCGCTCCTCCATGTGCAAGCTCCATATACCTAACGACCTGCAAGGCATGTAACAGAGGATCAACAACTAGTTGAGCGAGTTCACAGAAAGTAAATGCGTAATAGTAAGTTCGTTTGTAACAGGTGGCTCTACTGGGCCGTTAGTACGTTCTATTGGTGGGGGCTTCCCACGTTGTATAACCACTAGACTATTCGTAACTATAAGTATCCTTCACAACCGAGGATAGTGATCAGTATAAGTATCCTGCACATCCGAGGATTGTGATCAGTATAAATATCCTTCACAACCGAGGATGGTGATCAGTATAAGTATCCTGCACATCCGAGGATAGTGATCAGTATAAGTATCCTCCACATCCGAGGATAGTGATCAGTATAAGTATCCTGCACATCCGAGGATAGTGATCAGTATAAGTATCCTTCACATCCGAGGATAGTGATCAGTATAAGTATCCTTCACATCCGAGGATAGTGATCAGTATAAGTATCCTTCACAACCGAGGATAGTGATCAGTATAAGTATCCTTCACATCCGAGGATAGTAATATGGTAGTCTAGTCATAGTGTCAGTAGTGTATCTATTCAACCTTATCCTTTCAATCCCATTCCCAACACCCCGGGAATCCCATGCCTTGGTAAGAGTGTGAACTCACCTCGGTTTGCTCGGTATGTTATTGCTTCTAGGGTTTATGAATCTCTAAGTCCGTTACACACGACCTAGGATATATTGCACATGATTCGATGTAAGTGTTTGAAATCAATTATCAATTAGGGTTTACAAATCTTGGCGTTCAATCAACTGTGTGTGATAATCGATTACATACTCATCTAACATGGATTGCACATAAACACAGTAATATACCACAATTACAGCAACATAGGCATCATATCATGCAGAACAGAACATAGTACATGCTGTTATTGTATCACACAGTTCATTGTTTCAAATTGAATATCACATAATATCAGACAGGGCCTTGCCCTTCTAAAACTCAGACAGTATGGGGGGGGGGGGTCTCCCCTGTCCAAAACTCGGATAGCACATGTAATCATCATACAACCTCGGACATTAATCAACATACAAACTCAGACCTAGATTCTCATATAAATTCGGACATGGGTGGGCATAGCAAACTCGGTCCACCTTTAATCTATTAAACTCGGATCAATGGTGATCCATTAAACTCGGTCCAAGACAATCACCTTAAACTCGGTCCAAGGACAATCACCTTAAACTCGGTCCAAAGACAATCACCTTAAACTCGGACCATATGTGATTTTAATAAACTCGGACCATATGTAATTTTAATAAACTCGGACCATATGTGGTTTTAATAAACTCGGACCATTTGATAACACATTAAACAAACTCGGTCAGATAACAAATCAACAAACTCAGACCATAAACCACTAAACTCGGTCCATTTACATCTATGATACTCGGACCATTATTAATCCATTAAACTCGGACATATGTAAACATTATATTCGGTCCAAAGGGAAATCCATTAAACTCAGACACTTGCTTGATCAATATACTCGGACATATAACAATCAATAAACTCGGTCAAGTGTTAATCAATAAACTCAGACTATCTTATTCCATACTCGGATTAACATATCAATTTAAACTCAGACAAGCATAATCCCAATCGTAACAGTTACAAACACATACGTTCCATCAGTTACGTTCTCATTTTCTACGATCTGGAAACCCAGATTTCATTGCAGTGCAACATTAGTTCAACATCTAATCATTCTATCATTCACAGGCAATTCGCTTAAACAAGCATTCAGAATCATTATCATTGCAATCCGAATCAAATCAAGAATCGTAGAGCATTATATGAAGCACTAGGGTTTTTATGAGCACTCAATCAAGAATCAGGAATTGCTAACAATCAAGAAATCAATTAGAGTTTACAAACATTACAATGATCAATAACAATTACCTTGAATGATTTTAGAGAAATAGCGGAATCGAATGCCTTGTGCCAATGATGGTGGTGATGATGATTGCTAGGGGATTAGAGAGTTACAAGTACGTGTTTTGATTTTTGAGGGAATGATTAGTGAAATGAGATTAGGGTTAAGTATCTAGGATTTCACTAATTACCATCTACATCCCTAAGTATTATATTTTTCACATGCACACCATCTCATAACCATTTCCTAGTTTCACCACCAAGTTCATATATTTACCAATTTCTCAAATAACAAACAACTATGCACAATCAAACAATCAAAACATACATAATTTCATGGCAACCAAATGTGCAAATAAACGACTAGTCAATACATGATCGTGCAATAAATACGAATTAGAATCTTGGAATTTCGAGTTGTCACATTATCCCCAACTTAAAAGAAATTTCGTCCCGAAATTTGGTACGCACTCACTGAGGAAGCTAGGTAAGTTATATCGTTCACTGGTTTTTCCTGGGGTGTCACACTTTCGAACCCGGCCCGCTTGGTCGATCATTTGGATCCGACCAAGCATTTATTGTGACCATAGTTGTATAGGGAATAACCTTCCGAGGTTATACCTTATGGTCACTTCGTTTAGTTAGTTGTATGATAGGTAGTTTATATGCCTTAGGAAAATGACCAAAATGCCCTTTTTACGCAAAAATTCACTTTAAGCATATGGAACATAAATTTTGGCATCTAAACTGATTAGGCAACATTATTAAACATGTTAAGGCATATAATACTTGTCATAGGACTAGTTAGGCGGTCCGAACGCGTTTTACACGAACGGTGCGTTAAAGTGGCGTAAACTACCTTAACGAGTCGTAATGGGTCGTAAGCACTTAGGTTAGGTTTCATTATAGAATGTAGGCTTTGTTAAACCATATTACATGAGTGCCTACACTCATTTGGTTTACGAAACCTCATTTTATCCGTTCCTCCGATTTAGGTACGTTTATTAACATAGTTACCCATATTAGGTGCCGTTTGATTTCCGTGATCCCTCTAGCTTTGCTTGGTTGTTAGTCAAGACTTCTAAGCATCCTCAAGTGAGTACATAGTCCCCTCTTTTACTGTTTTTCAAAATATTTTAGGGTGATACACATGTGCCTACTTGTTACTTTCGTGTTTTTCATGATTTTATATCATGTGCTTGTTATGTTCATTAGTACATATATAGTACATGATTTCATTATGTTTTGCTATGTATGTTCACTTAACATGCTAGCACATTGATTTTTGTATGTTATATTTTGTTGCATATGTTCACTCAGCATATGGACATATTGTTTTACATTTTGAACCGTTGGAACTGTTAGATTTATATGAACCGTTAGTAACTGTCTGATTTATATGAACCGTTTGTAATTGTTTGATTATGTGAACCGTTTGTAACTGTTTGATTATGTGAACCGTTTGTAACTGTTTGATTATGTGAACTGTATGTAACTATTTGATTATGTGAACCATTTGTAACTCTTTAATTATGTGAACCGTTTGTAACTGTTTGATTATGTGAACCGTTTGGTATTGTTTGAACCGTTGGGTTAGGGAAGTGATTAGGTAACGGGGCGGGTGTAATGTGTTAAAAGCATGGTGGATACGCCGCTGGTACTTCCTATATATAAGTTCTTTTGATTCATTATATATCGTTGCGTTATCTAGATCACTTGGGCAAGTTTATCAAAACAAAGTTATATTACAAGGTTTTTCTAACAATATAAAACATTCGAGTTTTATTTCAAAAACGATTTACAATTTGGGTTTCTATAAACAAATGTTTTGGAGTTAAGATTCATGGTATTGAGGTTTTATAAAACAAATCTGTTTTGACTTAGTTATTTCAATTTACATTACAAACATTTTACAAAACATGGTTTTCTAATTATCAATTTACAAAGGTGTTTAAGTTATATTTTCAAAACATAAACGAGCCATGAATCTGACACTCTCATAAAATCCTATGTACTCACCGGCATTTTATGTTGACGTATTTTCACATGTGTTTCAGGTACCATAGTTGGTGATATTTGATGATGATATTGATGCATGCTCTCATAGGAACGGATGAGGCCTCAGTGACTTAATAACAATGAAAGTCTATTTGTTCATGTTTTTTTAATTTCAATGTAATGTAATACATTTAATTTAATAAAACAGAACTTCAATCTATGTGTTACGAAACAATGATTCTGCTACAACACTCCCCGACGTTTCCGCCACGATTTGTTGTTTTTCGTGGTCGGGGTGTGACAAAAAAGTTGGTATCAGAGCTCATGGTTATAGGGAATTAGGTTATTAGTAATGCTTTGACCTAGTCTATAACCTTCCTAGGACCCTAACGCAAGTTTACTTGCGTTTAGTCATAAAACAATACCGTCGCCTATCTTTAGGTGACAACCACAATGAGAACATAAATTTCGAATCCGCTTTGAAAACTAGTCATCTGTTCTAGGATGATTTATTATAAGGTTTTGAACCTTCAAAGTTTTCAAAATCTAGTCAAAGTTTGGGTCTAAATAATGTGAACACGTGCAAACTTGAAGGGTGGGTGCCTGTACCCTAAGTCTTCTGTCTAAGGCTAGAGTGTTCATACAAATCCGTAGTATCGGACCAGTCACTCTTACATGGGAACTCTTGGGGTGAGTGTCCACTTATAGGAGAGCATGTCTTCGCGATACATTATGAGGACCTATTTACTTTGATTCAGCTTTTGTGTGTCGTTTGTTTGCTTCGTGGTTCGAACAAATGACCATCACCCATGCCTTTTGGTCGGAAATTGTAACATCCTTACCCAAAGCCATTTCGTTTGTTTTCTCTCTTGTTTCCCCTTTTAGAATGCCTCCACGATGCGACAATCAGGTACCCAATGAAGAACTGGCAGCTATCATTACGCAGCAGATGGCTGTTGCAATCCCAAACATCATTGTTCAATGTAACCTAGCCCTCAACAACAATAATGCCCCATGCAACTTCAAGACATTCAACTCTTTCAAGCCATCAAAGTTTTCTGGGTCTCAAGGAGCGACTACACTTTTGCAATGGTTCGAGAGTCTAGAGAGCACCTTTAGACATGTTCAGTGTCCGAACGAGCGAAAGGTAGAGTTTGCATCTAGCGTCTTTGAGAAACGAGCTTTGACATGGTGGAATGGTGTGATGAGGGATATGGTGCCGACGTAGCACTGGCTCAAACATGGGAAGAGCTTCGAGCTCTAATGATGAGGGAATTCTGTCCTCGTCATGACATTAGGGCATTGGAAAGGGAATTCGACGATCTTAAGCAAGATAGCGGTAAGCATCGAGCCTACACTGACCGTTATGAGGAGTTAAGTCTGTTATGCACGAACATGGTTACGCCTTTGGATAAGGCAATCGAAAAGTACATTGATGGCCTCCCTGACTCAGTTCAAGATATTGTTACTGGTAGTAAGCCCACTATAGTTAGACAGGCCATTGAGCTATCCGCTACCTTGACCGAATCTCAGATCAGGAAAGGTAAACTTTTCTGAAAAGGCGACAAGAAACCGATCGAAGAATCAAAACCAAAGGATGAACAGACTGGATCCCCCAAGAAGTCAAAGAAGCGAAAGGCTTTTCAGAACTTCGCCGTGGTCGCTCACAATGATCAAACTATACCCAACCAACCAGCTCAACCCCCTGCTAGGAAGCCATACAACGGAACTGCACCCTTGTGCAACCAATGTAGCCTTCATCATCATGCTAGTGTGAAGTGCCGCGAATGCCAAATTTGTGGACTTATTGGTCATACAGCAAGAGTTTGCCCAACTGTAGCTGCACCAAATCAAGCTGGCAACAATCCTGCTCAAGCTCGTTTTCTACCAGGATCTTCCTTCAACTATGGCGAGATGGGCCATTTCCGAAGAAATTGCCCAAAGCTTGCTAATGCGAATCCAGGGATGAGCATCTGACCGACTGAAAGACAACACTGTTTAGAAATAATCAAGCTTTATGTATTATTTTCTTTTGTTGTCAAGGTCTATGAAACAGTTGTTGTTGTTTATAGATAACTCTTTTATTTACATTGCAATGTATTTATGTGGTTGCATGTATAAACAACATATCCCCTATTATACCGACAAGCAAGGAATCGTATTCCTTGAAGAACAGACTACCCCCAAAAATCTTCCATTTAATGATCTCTTGTGTTTTCCACGAAAATCCTAAGTATCCGTTTCCTCCAAGGAAACGAAGTACAAATGCAAGTTACAACTCTGGACGAATACCCAATCCTTAATAGGGTACCTAAGGGTATTTCCGTAAGTCCGTAATTGTTGTGTACCTTAATTCGAATGTTATGATTCCTTGTAATCAAAAATCGAATTTTGGGAAGATCATCCTATCTTCATAGATAGATTCTTGAAAATGATTAAAGTGCCAAATGAAATCCACGGATTGGATTCCTGGTGTGCTTTAAATATCCGTGTCCAAAGATAACAAATTGAAGGTCAAGTTAAACAATTATGTGATTATGTGCTTATGTGTTCTCTTTTATGTTTTTGTGTGATCTGATTTTTTTTCGTTATCCAAATCCTGGTAAGAATCTTCTATATCTTCGTATAAGGGATTCATAGTAGGATATCCAAATGTACTACCTCGAATCCTTAATTGGCTTGTACGTAATAGTTAAGACCCTTGGATTATAAGGTACTATTCCATAATTAGACCCCTTGAGTGGTCTAGTTAAACAGATTGATCCAAAAATCTGGTTAGGAATGTCATGTGATGATATAGCTGAAAAGATTCCTTTGTGGTCTATTTAAAGAGATCATTTGTCGATCTAATTAAAAGGACCCTATGGTAGTCTAGTCAGACTCATCGCGGGTTTGATTTTTCTTCCCCTACACATTATGAAATGCACTATGTAGACTGTGCAAGAAATTACGTAATTATGGATGCATACATAATTATGGAATTTAGTGCACAGAAACCACAACAAGTTTTGTCATGTGTCTAGAGTTAACTCTATTCGTTTCCATTTATGATGAAGCACCTGTTGAAAATGATTCCATCCATTCATTTTCGTTTCTGAAGAATGTCCGTTGCGGGAAATGAATATCCTTTTGAGTTAATTCTATTCATTTCAGTTTCTGATGAAGCACCCGTTTAAAATGACTCCGTCCGTTCATTTTTGTTTCTAAAGAATGTCCGTTGAGGAAATGAATATCCTTTTGATTATTCCTTCATTTCCATTTCTGAGGAAGCACCCGTTTAAAATGACTCCGTCCGTTCATTTTCGTTTCTGAAGAATGTCCGTTTAGGAAATGAATATCCTTTTGATTATTCCTTCATTTCCATTTCTGAGCAAGCACCCGTTTAAAATGACTCCGTCCGTTCATTTTCGTTTCTAAAGAATGTCCGTTGAGGAAATGAATATCCTTTTGATTATTCCTTCATTTCCTTTTCTGAGGAAGCACCCGTTTAAAATGACTCCATCCGTTCATTTTTGTTTCTGAAGAATGTCTGTTGAGGAAATGACAGGATTATGCCTTGCATATTTTTGTGGTTATTTAACACAAAGTCACAGACAGGCTCCTACGAATAAATTTCGGGACGAAATTTCCTAAAGTAGGGGAGACTGTGACACCTGTGCCTCTACGGCCATTAAACAAATGCCTAACCAATGAAATATTGTGTTTCATACTTGGGATTTGTTTAAATATGTGTATCATTTGCACATATCAATTCTTGTTCGATTTCGAGCTCTAAATCGCTTTATGGAAAGTTATACGCAAACTGATGCGTAATCAGTTTAACGTGAAAAACACTATGGGATAGTGACATAGGCTCAACATACCTTAAATAACCTTTACATAACATAGAAATAAGTTTTGGATGGTTTGGTGTGTCGAAATCAAGTTTGTTCGATCGCAGGGACTATTTGCGTTAAACTGTGAAACTATACCGATTTTTATAGTAACGAACGTTCCGGAACTTGATTATAAGTTAAACATGCCCTAAATATACTTTACATAGCATAGAAATAGGCTTTGAGGTGTTTTGGTGCGCAAAAATAAACTTATTGATTAACAGGGACTAAAAGCGTCAAAAAGTGCCCAAATGACCAGATTCATTGTATCTAGACCAATTTTGATGTTGTGATGGTTTTTAACCCCAAGTTTTGCATTCAATGGGCTAAAATTTGATGGTATTTCATGTCCCCTTGTATTGCAATACCATGTGCCCACATGGAGGGTCAAGATCAAGGCACGAAATGCGAGAAACGATCCTAACGGTTCTCCGAAATCTATAAATACCCAAGCTCTCATTCCATTTTCCTCACACCTTGATCTAATTTTATGCTCTAAGTTGAAGCTTTATGCTTCATACCTGAGTATTTAGATCAAGTTCTTCCTAGCTTGGACCCTTTGTAAGTTTCTTTCATGCTTTTATGTGTTTTTAAGCACGAAAGTCAAACTGTGTTTAACTTTCTGTTTTGACCAGGTTATGGTCAACACAAAGTTCGTTTGAACTTTGCAACGTGAGCGTAATCACGATGGTTATAGTCCCTTGTGACTATACCTACTAATTACCACATTGATTAGGTGTAGTGACGAGTCATAGTTTCGGTCAAAATGCGTATTCATGCGTATTTTGCAACCAAACTATTCTTAGGTATCAAAACCTTTTGTTTTGATATCAAACTTGTTTTCTAACTTCGTTAAACATGTTTTAAGATGTTAAACTCGTCACTTTTAGTTTAATGCTTATATAGGGACGTAAGATAAGCGGTCTAAACAACCGCTTAGACTTTCGAACCCGACCCGTTTGGTCGATCATTAGGATCCGACCAAGCATTTATTGTGACCATAGTTGTATAGGGATTAACCTTCCGAGGTTATACCTTATGGTCACTTCGTTTAGTTAGTTGTATGATAGGTAGTTTATATGCCTTAGGAAAATGACCAAAATGCCCTTTTTACGCATAAATTCATTCTAAGCATATGTAACATAAATTTTGGCATCTAAACTGATTAGGCAACATTATTAAACATGTTAAGGCATATAATACTTGGCATATGACTAGTTAGGCAGTCCGAATGCGTTTTACGCAAACGACGCGTTAAAGTGGCGTAAGCTACCTTAACGAGTCGTAATGGGTCGTAAGCACTTACGTTAGGTTTCGTTTTAGAATGTAGGCTTTGTTAAACCATATTACATGAGTCCCTACACTCATTTGGTTTATGAAACCTCATTTTATCCGATCCTCCGATTTAGGTCTGTTTATTAACGTAGTTACCTATATTAGGTGCCGTTTGATTTCCGTGATCCCTCTAGATTAGCTTGGTTGTTAGTCAAGACTTCTAAGCATCCTCAAGTGAGTACATAGTCCCCTCTTTTACTGTTTTTCAAACTGTTTTGGGGTGATACACATGTGCCTACTTGTTACTTTCGTGTTTTTCATGATTTTATATCATATGCTTGTTATGTTGATTAGTACATATATGGTGCATGATTTCATTATGTTTTGCTAGCACATTGATTTTTGTATTTTATATTTTGTTGCATATGTTCACTCAGCATATGGACACATTGTTTTACATTTTGAACTGTTGGAACTGTTTGATTTATGTGAACTGTTAGTAACTGTCTGGTTTATATGAACCGTTTGTAACTGTTTGATTATGCGAACTGTTTGTAACTGTTTGATTAAAGAAAACCGTTTGTAACTATTTGATTATGTGAACTGTTTGTAACTATTTGATTATGTGAACCGTTTGTAACTGTTTGATTATGTGAACCGTTTGGTATTGTTTGAACCGTTGGGTTAGGGAAGTGATTAGGTAATGGGGCGGGTGTAATGTGTTAAAAGCATGGTGGATACGCCGCTGGTACTTCCTATATATTAGTGCTTTTAATACATTATATATCGTTGCGTTATCTAGATCACTTGGGCAAGTTTATTAAAACAAAGTTATATTGCAAGGTTTTTCTAACAATATAAAACATTCGAGTTTTATTTCAAAAACGATTTACAATTTGGGTTTATATAAACAAATGTTTTGGAGTTAAGATTCATGGTATCGAGGTTTTATAAAACAAATCTGTTTTGACTTAGTTATTTCAATTTACATTACAAACATTTTACAAAACTTGGTTTTCTAATTATCAATTTACAAAGGTGTTTAAGTTATGTTTTCAAAACATAAATGTTATGGGTGAAATTCTGAGCCCATATCCTGAAAATTATCTTGAATTATATCTTGGTTATATGATATATGTTCACATCTGGGATGCTGATTCAGGATATTGGTAACATCCTGAATGGTATCCTCAGGATCACTAACGGATTATGTGCAGGTACGTGGATTAGAAGCTAGCAACGTTCATGAAGACCTTTTCTACTGAAGACTCGGTCCAAGTCGTTCACAAGAAGCCGTTGAATCCGCATTACTCGGCCTACAAAGTTCACTTTGGAATATTCGGAGCATCCCATGATTATAGGAATTTCAGTTTACATTTCGTTACTATAAATAGATGGGTATACCAGATCGAATAGGACATCACAACAACACTCACTACACTTTCACACTTGTTCTCTTGCAACTTCTAGTTTCACACAAAGCATTGTAACACTTAGCGATCTGGTCAATATCCTGCACTGTATCCTGAAGTTGAAGCAATAAAAAGAACTAGGCAGCTGCGATTGTCAGCTCCCGAGGTTTTATGTCGGAGATCTAGATTGATCAAGGGCTTTCCTTGTACATCTCGTGTCAACCCCTTTACTTTTTGCTCATTGTTTGATCGTAGATATAGCTCAATATCCTGAGCCGTATCCTGAACACTGTTTTTCCAAACAACTTAACTAGCATATTTTCAACACACTTTTTAGCACACTACCTCACTTAACTAATTTGATCACTAAATTGCTTCGGTAATTTTTGACCAAAACAATTTGGCGCCCACCGTGGGGCAAGTGGTGCTATCTTTACTAAAAATCTTTGTGAAATCATTAATTGGTTTTCTGTTTTCAAAACCTTTTGCCACATTGTCCACAATGGCCTCAAGATCAAGCATGAGCTCCTCCATTGTGTCTGCTACGACTTCTGCTACTACTGGTCCGGTGCTTCCACCACCTCCTCCAAGGATGCCAGCTCCTTCACAACCTCAGGATGTTATCTCTACCCGGAGTATTCAGGGATCTGCTCCGATCTTAGCTTCTAATGATGAAATTCTAACCTTATTTGGAAATGTGCAGGAACAAATGAGGCAGCAACAGGAAACAAACCAAATGTTGTTAAGAGAAATACAACTCTTAAAGGCTGGCTCGAGCAGATCCACCGAAGATATCGTCACTCCTCTACAACCCAGAACTTTGAACTTTAGTTCGGCTGTGTATACTGAGGATAATAGGGGGAATATTGTGCCCAGCCTTCCTCAGAATCATACTCCTGAAATACCCTCCTCGGTCAGAATGTCAACCTCAGGAGCTCAGGATATGCTTCAGGATATGGGCAGAATCCTCAGGTCGGTAACGTATCTAATAATAATAATACTCTTGCGACTAACAGTGTTCGATCTTTGCAGGATACAGCTGTGACATCAGCGTTGTCTAGGGAGCTTCAGAAGCTAAAGGATATGATATCCAGTGTACCTGGGGTGGTTCAGCCAATTCCTGAAGTATCCCAGGATAGCCACAGGATATCTCGGTTTATGCATCCTATTTGTGATGCTGAAATCCCAAAAAGATTCCAAACTCCCAACATGAAGCTTTATGATGGAACCACGGATCCTGAAGAGCATATTGCCCAGTATAGGGAACGGATGGAAATCAATCCTATCCCTCCAGATCTCAAGGAAGCATGCTTATGCAAGGGATTCGGTTCTACCTTGACAGGATCAGCCTTAAAATGGCTGTTAAACGTTCCTCCTCATTCAATTACTTCTTTTGCTCATTTGGTTAACTTATTTAATAATCAATTTTCTTGCAGCCGGAGCTTTGAAAAACTAGCAAGTGACCTTTACAGGATAACACAGGGGCCTCAAGAGTCCCTAAGAGATTATGTGAACAAGTTCAGTCGGGAATCCTTAGACATTCCGCATCTTGATGTTGCAACAGCTGTGCAAGCTTTCAAGATGGGGCTGCAAAAGGATTCTCAATTTTACCAAGACCTTGTAATGAACCCGTGCAGGAACCTGGACGAAGCTCGAAACAGGGCCCTAAGATATATTCGATTGGAGGATGACAGAAAGATGCAAGAGAGGATGAATGCATCCTAGACATATGAATCAAATAGCAGGAAGTCAGAATCCTCGCACAAACCATACCGCTCTAAGCCGTATGGTAGAAATGATAACAAGAGAGTGAATGCTGTTGAAGACGAGGATCCTGAAGAATATCCTGAGTTATCTGAATATTGCTTTTCTGTCAACATTCCTGAATTAATGTATGCCATGCAGGGTTTAGGAGACAAGGCCTCGAAAGAATCAACAAAAAGCTGATTGGAAAGATAAGTCAAAGTGGTGTGCCTTCCACGAAGATTTCGGACATGTGACTGAGGATTGCATCGCCCTAAGAAAAGAAATAAGCTATCTTCTGAGCAAGGGGTATCTGAAAGATCTCTTAGGAAGAAAGAAGAATAAAGGTCAGGATACTGAGAAGGATCCTGAATGAGCAGCCTCACCTCCCGCAGATGCCAAGATAATCAACTTCATTTCGGGAGGATCCGACATTTGTGGGACTTCGTATTCGGCGGCGAAGAGACATGCAAAAAAAGCTAAGGCTGAAAGGGGAGACAAACCTGTCAGGATGACTACCCTCACAACTGACAAAATGATCACATTTGATGCTGATGACAGGGATACTGTCCAAGATCCTCATCATGATGCTCTAGTAATAACATTATATGTGGCTAACCATTTTGTACGCAGGATATTGGTTGATAATGGCAGCTCCGTCAATATAATCCAACTAGAGACTCTAAAGAGAATGAATGTGTCTCCGATGGATATCACTTCAAAGTCCACCATGCTTGTTGGGTTCAGTGGAGAGGCTAGGAACACAGTGGGTGAGATAAAGTTACCAGTATATGTTGAAGGAGTCAACTCGATACAACATTTCTGTGTGATGGATTCTCTGTCCTGCTATAACATCATACTGGGAAGACCATGGATTCATGATATGAAGGTTGTGCCATCAACATATCACCAATGCATCAAGATCCCTACTCCTTGGGGATTTGTGAAAGTTGATAGTGATCAGCAGGAAGCGAAAGAATGTTACTCATCCTCGGTGAAATCCTCAACCAAGCATAGTGCAGCATGGCAATTAAAGATGCGGGCCCAGGATATCGTGGAGGATCCGGAGCAGGATGTGAAGAAAATTATCCTGGATCAGGATAATCCTGATATCTCGGTGCTCGTAGGAACCAATATCCCTCAGGATATTGAGGAGCAGTTAACTAACTTTTTGAAATGCAGGATGTCAACATTTGCATGGAAGCATGAGGATATGGCAGGTATATCCAAAGACATTATCACTCACAAGCTTGGAATTGACAGGTCATTCAAGCCTGTACAGCAAAAGAGGAGGAAGTTCGCCCCTGAACGAAATGCAATTATCCAAGAGGAAGTTGAGAGATTATTGAAGTCCAAGATGATCAGAGAAGTCAAATTCCCTAGATGGCTAGCAAATGTGGTAGTGGTTCAAAAGAAGAATGGGAAATGGAGAGTTTGTGTAGACTACACAGACCTAAACAAAGCTTGTCCAAAAGACCCGTTCCTTCTTCCATATGTCGACTCAATGGTGGATGCTACTGCTGGGCATGAAATGTTGAGCTTCATGGATGCATCCTCAGGATTTCAGCAGATTCAAATGGAACCTTCTGACCAGGAGGATACTGCCTTCATGACACCAACAGGTATTTATTGTTATACGGCTATGCCTTTTGGTTTGAAAAATGCAGGTGCAACATACCAGAGATTGGTAAATATGATGTTTAAAGACAAGCTGGGGGACACCATGGAGGTATACATTGATGATATGGTGGTAAAATCAAAGAGAGCCCAGGATCACCTCCAGGATATTCAGGGAGCATTTGATATCTTGGACCAGTATAACATGAGGCTAAATCCTGCAAAGTGCCATTTCGGAGTAGGGGCAGGAAAATTCCAAGGATATATGGTGACCAAAAGGGGAATAGAGGCGAGCCCGGAGCAGATTAAAGCCATCTTGGATATTAAATCACATTCAAATATGAAAGATGTTCATCGATTAACAGGGAGAGTGGCAGCACTAAACCGATTTATTTCAAGATCCTCAGAAAAATGCAAAGAGTTTTATGATATCCTGAAGAAGAATAAGAAATTTGAATGGGGTGAGAAGCATGAAGCAGCCCTGCAGGATTTGAAGAAGTATCTTTCAACCGCACCCCTATTGATGAAGCCTGAGGATGGTGAACCATTATCCCCGTATCTTGCAGTATCAGGGAATGCAGTAAGTGCAGTCCTTGTAAAGGATCCCGAAGGTCAGCAGTATCCTGTTTATTATGTTAGCAAAAGTTTATTAAATGCTGAAACTAGATATTCTCACCTAGAAAAGTTAATATTGGCTCTAGTTATGGCATCAACAAAGCTTAGACATTACTTTGAGACACATAGGATTCATGTTAAAACTAATTATCCTGTTAAAAATGTGCTTAGGAAACCAGAGATGTCCGGTAGGATGGCTAAGTGGTCGGTAAAGTTGAGTGCTTATAACTTAGTATATGAACCTAGAAATGCCATAAAGTCCCAGGCTTTAGCTGACTTTGTGGCTGATTTCAGTAGTGACATTCAGGATGAGGTAGACCTAGAAGTCCAGCAGTTAGGAGAATCCTCAGGATCCTGGACATTATATACTGATGGTGCATCTAATGTAAGAAGAGTAGGTTTAGGAATATTACTAAAATCGCCACAGGGGGACATATTACCCCAGGCTATTAGGTGTGAACTGTGACAACTCGAGTTTCCAAGGTTCCATCTTCGTATTGATTGCACGTTAATTGTTTAAGTTGTTTGTTATACGACTTGTTAGTTTCACAACCGTACACGTTGTAATATGTTAAATCGCATTGTGATTGTTATGCTATATTTGGTGTGCATCATAGGGTGTTCTTACATATGTTGATGTGTAAATAACATGCTTTGTATTGATGATGTGTTTGTGTAACTAAGAATAACAAAAATGGAGCCATGACCGAAATCACCCCAACCCAAATGCCCCACCCGAAAACACCCCCTTGGTGAGGACCCCTACCCCACGAAAACACCATGTTGGTGAAAACACTTGGGTGTTTTCATCCACTCCTAACTGCCGAAAACATGGAATGGGCCTTGGCCCAATAACGATTGAATATAGGTTTTGTTTTATCCAGTGCTTGAGATCGATCACCAACTAGCAAAACCCTAATCACTTCTCAACTCCTCTCTTATTCTCCTTTGAAACCTGATGGCAACCCTCCTCCCAATCGAAGCCAGATCACTTCTGCTGATCTTCTTTGTGCGGTTAGTGAATTACACATTTAGTTTGTTTTCTGTAGTGGACATATAGTGGTGTTGTATACATGCTCTTGTTTGTGTTGCGTATGATATATTGAATTCATAATCTCATGCAAATCTGGATGTCGGGCTAGAGTTTTGACATTATTGAGTATTTGGGATTTGCTTTGTCTTGTTTCTGTTTGGCCTGGTGTTGTGACTGTTTAGATTGGTTCATCGATTACACCTCTGTTGTTATCTAAATCAAATAGATCATATATGGTATTCTATAATCTAGGGTGCATGCTAGTGTTGTCATTGTGATAGTTGAGTGGGGCCGATTAGCATGTGGTATGTACTGTACACATCTAAATTGATTGTACCAATGTTGGTTATTAATTGGAAGTCACGTGTATAAGCATGGATTCATAAGCAAACATGATGATCTCTGAACAATGGCTGATAAACTATTAAACTAGTGGTATCCAAATAATTAACAGTAAGGTCCCTATGGTAAATTATACACGCATGATTGATAGTTTAATTAATTGTATTATTATATGACAGTGATCGGATATGTTTAACATAAGGGGTCTCCACTGACTTTGATATGAGGTTTAATGATATTCGAATTATAATCATGATTGCATAATGATTGCTGATGACTGATTGACGATTGAACGATGATATGATGAATCGATGAAACTGTTGTTGATGATGATGAATGTAACTGACGAAAACCCCACCCAACGAAATCCACATCTCAACGAAAACACCTTGCAGATTTCGGCCCAAGGTGATTTCGGCTAAAGAGATTTCGGCCCAGGTGGATTTCGAACCATAGTGTTTTCGACACATGAAGTTGTTAACCTGTTAAGTTATTAACTTCAATAAACTCGGTTAGTGTGTAAATTCTGTTAGTTGCTAATTCAGTTAATCATGCTAACCCTGTTAAACTATGTAACTCAGTTAAGTGGGTAATCCTAATGGTTGTTAACTCAGTTAGTTAATTTAACTCCTGTTAGTTTACTTGGTTCTGTCAAGCATGCTAATGAATAACAATGTTATAGCAAACTGTGAAAGACACGTATGTGAAGCATGAATGTTATGAATGTGACTACCTGTTTATGTTGGTGCATGATGTTAACTGCCAAGCATTATGTGATATAGACTTGCATGCGAACCTTTATGATCTTGAACTGATTGTGTATACATGCACGCTATAGGACTTGACTGATTACTTGTGAGCACATAACTTAGCATACCGAGCAAACCAAGGTGAGTTCACACTCTTTACCAAGGCATGGGATTCCCGGGATTGAGAATGGGATTGAAGGAATGAGATTGAATAGATTTGTACTTACACTGTTATTGACTATCTACCATCGTCCTCGGTTGTGCAGGACACATACGTAAAACCTACGTATACTTGTATTCATCACTGTCCTCAGGTTGCGAAGGACACTCACGTAAAACCTACGTGAACTTACACACATCACCGTCCTCGGTTGTGAAGGACACTTACGTAAAACCTACATAAACCCCCGCGTACCCCTATCCTCGGTTGTGAAGGATACTTACGTAAATCCTACGTAAACTTTGTACGTACTACTGTTCTCGGTTGTGAAGAACACTTATGGTAACAAATAGTCTAGTGGATATGAAACATGGGAAGCCCCCACTAATAGAACTTACTACCGGCCCAGTAGAGCCATATGTTACAAACGAACCTACTATTACGCACTTACTATCTGTGAACTCGCTCAACTTTGTTGTTGATCCTCTGTTACATGCCTTGTAGGTCGTTAGGTACATGGAGCTTACACTGGGAGGCACGGTCGTTGTGGACAAGGATCGTGATGTTTTGATTAAACTCAATGACTTTACATACTTTAATTACATTGGGCTTTTATTCAATTGCTTCCGCTAAACTTGTTATTACACTTATGTTTTGGAACACCTTTCATATGGATTGGTTTGGTTAATTACATTTACTGTTTCTATTTACATTGTTCTATATGATTGGTGGCTTGATCCTGGTCAGTCACGCTCCCAAGCGGTGATACTCCGCAGGTGGATTTTGGGGGTGTGACAGATTGGTATCAGAGCCATTGGTTATAGAGAACTTGGTTTTAATAAAACGTTTTTCCCATATTAAAACCAGACTATAACCAGAACAGTGCTCTCAATGATCCACAACGACGCTTCGCTCCACGTGCAAGACTCAACATCCTAGGTAATATGGTTTATGTTTATTACCTGCTTGCTAGAATTTCATAGAACTTTGCTCGTAGTATGCTTAGATACACATGACACTATTACATGAGAATACCTATGTGCTTACACTCTTCTGTCATCGCACTACTCGCGAACCATTCACACTTATGCTACTTTTACTACTCGATCATGTTTGGACGTGTTAACATGACTCAAGCCCAGTTGACGGCTCTCATTAACGAACAAGTTGCTGCGGCGCTTGCAGCCGCACAAGCAGGAGGTATAACCTGCTATTCCAAACCTATCCTAGGATGTTAGAACCCTACTCTCGTGACCCAACTCTCGCGCTTAACCTTGACCTATTTTCCTCGCACAACGGGTCAGAACGCACAGCAACCTATCTGCACATTCAATAACTTCATGGACTGTCGTCCAGGCATATTCAGTGGCACAGAAGGAGCGGTGGGACTCCTCAATTGGGTTGAGAAGCTCGAGTCGGTATTCGAGATGTGTGAATGCCCTGAGGCTCGCAGGGTGAAGTACTCCACTGGCACATTAGAAGGAATCGTGCTAACCTGGTGGAACGAGCAAGTTCAGATTTTAGGGTTGGCAGCTGCTAACGCTACACCTTGGAACGATTTCAAGGAACTCGTCAAACGAGAATACTGCACGCGTGATGACATCCACAAGTTGGATGTGGAGCTTTATCATCTAAAAATGACGGGGTCAGAATTTGAAGCTTATACGAAACGGTCGAACGAACTGACCATCTTGTGTCCAACCATGGTGGACCCTCCAATCAAACGCATCGAATTGTACCTCAAGGGTCTAGCCTCAGAGATTCAGAGCCATGTGACATCGGCTCACCTCGACAATATCCAAGACATTCAGCGTTTTGCTCATCGCCTCACGGATCAGGCAGTGGAACAGAACAGGCAGCCTAGTTGTATCAGCGCTACTACTACCGCTACCACTTCTGCTACTCCCGCTACTCCTAGTGACAACTAGCGAAAATGGGATGGGTATTCCAGCAAGGGTTCCACTACCGTTCAGTCTCAAGCACAGCAGCAGCGCAAGAATAGTGATCACCAGAGCCCAGGTCAGCCAACTTCTGGTGGTCAGGGGCAGGGTGGATATCGGGGAATTCACCCACTGTGTAACAAATGCAATAGACACCATAGTGGTTAGTGCAATGAGGGACATTCCCAGAGGTGTCTCAAGATGGGCCATGAAGCTAAGGATTTAGGAGCCCACGGCCTGCAGATCAGAATCGCCAGCAGCAACAGCAAGTAGAAATCCTATGCAAAGAAAAGATTGTTCGCATTCCTCGTTCTGGTCAAGAACCTCTCGAAGTTCAAGGCGACAGGAGTGGTGCTGTGGTTGGCATCATCTCTTTCTTGAAGGCTCAGAAGTGTTGCGTAAGGGCCACACTGCCATTCTGGCACTTGTCACCGATGCATCTGCAAAGGAAAAGAAATTGGAGGATATTCCAGTTGTACGTGATTTTCCTCAAGTGTTTCCTGAAGATTTACCTGGTCTACCACCTCATCGTCAGGTCGAGTTTCAAGTCGAGCTAGCTCCAGGAGCAGCACCTATAGCTCGCGCGCCGTATCTGTCACACCCCGGCCGCGTATAACATGCAACCGCGGCGGAAACGCCGGGGAGTGTCGTGGACAGAATTAAATTGTTTCATAACCATGGCATACAAGTTGTATTTTATTTATAAACAAAGGTGTTACATTGTCTTAGAAAGAGAGTACGGAAATCAAAACATAATTAAGCTAGTTCAACTTCATTTTTAGGCTCTAAGGCACAGGTCCGCCCTAGAATCATGATCATCGTCCTATGGAATAGCTCCTGAAAACACATGTGAAAGTAGGTACGTCAGCATAAAAATGCCTGTGAGATACATAGGTTTTGTGAAAATGGGATTCATGACTTGTGTTTAAAGAATGTTTAATAACAGTCAGTCATGAACCTTGTAATTTGTCTTACTTTGTAAACCATTTGAAAAAAAAAAACGATAACATCAAAGGATATGTATAAATAAGTGCAAGGTTAAATGATTAACCAAGTAAAATGAGTTGAATAAGATAAGTTGTTTGTGAAAATAATGTCTTGTGAAGTATATGTTACTTATGTAAAATGTAATGTGTCTAAACTGAAATGACTTAGATAACGCCACGATATGTAACATTATACAAACATTTATATATAGGAAGTACCAGCGGCGTATCCACCATGTTTGTATCATATTACATACGCCACGTTACTTAAATCATTTACCCAAACCAATCCACCATGTAAATTGTTCATGTGTAAACCAAATGTCAAGTGTTATTGTAAACCATGTCAAATGTTTATGTTCAAATGTAAACCACCAAATGTGTATGTCAATGTCGACGTGTTTATGTTCAATGTAATTCATGTAATGTGCATCCCAAAATGTATCATGTATGGTAAGCGAAATGTATCAACTTAAACCATATGCACAAAACAAGTCGTTGAAGTAAAACGTGGTTTAAATCAACGTTATGTTCTGCGGAAAATGCATGCTCTATTGATATTAACATTTATGCGGTATTGTAAGCTATGCATACATCCAAGCCTTGAGACTGCGGCGATAAACCCTTAAACAAATTAAAGGTTTATCTAAGTTATGTATATCGAATTCGGTCATTCCTTCCAGTCCTATCAAACCCAGGACTTCAGGAATGGGAGTTGTCAATTCCTATGGTACCACTACCTACTAACGAACGGCGTAGCTAATGTTAATGAATGTATTGTCCCATGTTAAACAAACCAAATGTCATAACAAAATGAAGGCATGTGCCCATATGCTGAGTAAACATATGCAGCAGAAATGTTCATGTAAATCAATGTGTCCATATGCTGAGTAAACATATGCAACAGAAATGTTTATGTAAATCAATGTGTCCATATGCTGAGTAAACATATGCAACAGAAGTGTTTATGTAAATCAATGTGTCCATATGCTGAGTAAACATATGCAACAGAAATGTTCATGTAAATCAATGTGTCCATATGCTGAGTAAACATATGCAACAGAAATGTTTATGTAAATCAATGTACTAAGTACGCACACAATGGGCATACATAGCATAAAATGTAATGAAATCGTGTACTATAATGTACTAACAACATAGCAGGCATATGATGTGAAAACATGGAAAGCATGAATGTAACAGGTAGGCACATGTGTTTCACCCCAAAACAGTTGGAAAACAGTAAAAGAGGGGTTCTATGTACTCACATTGACTCCTCGAAAACATGTAAAAGATGGGGTTCAATGTACTCACCTGAGATTGCTTTGTTGTTCTTGTGAAATAACCAGGTAATGCGAGAGGTCACGGAATATCAACGGCACCTAATAGGTAGCTATGTTAATATACCGGACCAAATCGGAAGATCGGATAGTACGCGGGTTCGTAAACCAAACGAGTATGGAGACTCGTGTAATATGGTTCAACAAAGCCTACATACTAAAATGAAACTTAACCTAAGTGCTTACGGTCCATCACGACCCGTTTAGGTAGCTTATGCCACCTTACGCGTCGTTCGCGTAGAACGCGTCTGGAACGCCTAACATCGTGACCACAAGGTATAACCTCGGAAGGTTATAGCTATGGTTACCTAATGTGTTTGGTCAGGTCCTAATGACCGACCAAATGGGTCGGGTTCGAAAGCATAAGCGATGGTTTAGATCGCTTACCTTACGACCCTATATAAGCACTAAACTAAAAGTGACGAGCTAAGCATGTTAGAACATGCTTAACCAAGTTTGAAAACAGGTTTGACATCAAAACAAACGGCTTTGATGCTCACGAGTAGTTTGGTTACAAAATATGCAAGAATGCACATTTTGGCCGAAACTACGACTCGTCACTGAGCCTAGATAACGTGGTGATCAGTAGGTATGGTCACTATGGACCATAACCATCGTGATCACGCTCACGTTATGAAGTTCCATGAACTTCGCATCGACCATAAGCTGGTCAATGCAGAAAGTCAACAAAACGTTGACTTTCGGACTCGAAAAGCGAATAAAAGAGCGAAAGAAGACTTACGGAGGGTCCCCGAGTGCAAATCAAGACCAAATAGCTCAGGTATGAAACAATGGTTTCAACTTAGAGCTTCAAGATCTGATTTTGTGATTTTTACACTAAAGGGGGGGGGGTATTTATAGGAAAACTGGAACCGTTAGGATCGTTTTATCGAATATCGTGCCTTGATCTCGTGCGTACATGTGTCCAAGTGGATAAGTTCAGTGAACTTGACCCTTGGCTCTTCATTGGGTGAAAAGGCATCGCCCTTTGATCGAACGAAAGGCCAGATTCTGCATTAAATGCAAAATCTTTCTGTCAGACATGTTCACGCGGCCCGCCTAAAGATTTGGCAAATCTTTACGCGCCCCGCCTAAGGTTCCCAGACCAGAATTTTCAATTTTGGTCCCTGCACTTCAGAAACACGTATTTTGGCCCATTTTCGGCACGTTTAAGCCCCGTTAACCTCATTTCAAGGCTCTAAGATGAAGTTAAAGTGTAGGGGACTTGAAATATGCTCAAAAATATTCCGGATGTCGGTTCGTTTGGCCGTACGATCGCGATGTTCGCTTAATTACGACGGAATGCGCATAAGCGTGAAAGACGATCCAAATGACGCGACGAATGGATTTTTCTTATGCCAAACACTAAGGCATAATATAAGGATGCTTACATAAATTTTTTGGATGTCCGGATGTATTCAAAACGTAAGTTATGCGCGAAAGTGCAAACTTATGCACTTTTTGACACTTTTAGTCCCTGAATGATCCAAAAGTTTATTTTAGCATACCAAACCCCTCAAAGCCTATTTCTAAGCTATGTAAAGGATATTTATGGTATGTTTAACTTATGGACATGTTCCGGAATGTTCGTTACAGTTCAAATTGGCATACTTTCGCAGTTTGTCAAGTTTAGTCCCTGTAAGTGAATTAACTTGTTTTTGCTATACCAAAGCCTTCAAAACTTATTTCTAAGTTATGTAAAGGTTATTTAAGGTATGTTGAGTATATGTTGATGTTCCGGAGTATTTGTCGCATTAAACTGAGTACGTTTACGCACCAGTTTGCGTATAATGCTCCAGAAAGCGATGTAGAGTTTGAAATTGAACGAAAGTCAAAACACGAAAAATGTAAAACACAATGAAACAAACATTGGGATCAAATAACATTATTTTATTGATAATTGAACTGTTCATGATGATTACAGGCACAAATGTTACAGTATCGATTAGCTCCAACTGAACTGGAGGAACTGTCAAAGCAACTACAAGAGCTCTTGGATAAGGGCTTTATTCGTCCTAGCTCTTCGCCTTGGGGAGCTCCAGTACTGTTTGTGAAGAAGAAAGATGGAATTTTCAGGATGTACATTGTTTACCGCGAACTGAACAAGGTCACAGTGAAGAACCGTTATCCTCTTCCTCGTATTGATGACTTATTCGACCAGTTGCAAGGGTTGAGCTACTACTCCAAGGTTGATCTAAGGTCAGGTTATCATCAGCTGAGAGTCCGGGATGAGGATGTCTCTAAGACAGCATTCAGAACTCGCTACGGCCACTACGAGTTCCTAGTCATGCCATTCGGGCTAACGAATGTGCCTGCAGTTCTCATGGATCTTATGAACAGGGTGTGCAAAACCTACTTAGACAAATTCGTCATTGTTTCCATCGATGACATTCTGATCTACTCCAAGAGTCAGGAGGAAACACGAGCAGCACTTACGTCTTATCTTGGAACTTCTTCGAAAGGAACAACTGTACGCCAAGTTTTCAAATGCGACTTCTGGCTTCGTGAAGTCCACTTCTTAGGCCATGTGGTGAACAGGGATGGGATTCATGTTGATCCATCCAAGATAGATTCGATCAGGAACTGTCCTGCACCGCGTACACCAACGGAAATACGCCAATTCTTGGGTTTGGCGGGGTACTACAGACGATTCATCAAAGACTTCTCCAAGATCGCACAGCCGCTTAGTTTACTGACACAGAAAGGTGTCACCTACCGTTGGGGTAATACACAGGAAACTGCTTTTCAGTACCTGAAAGATAGACTATGCAGCGCACCTATTCTCTTATTGCCAGAAGGCACAAACGATTTTGTGGCCTATTGTGACGCATCGATACAGGGGCTTGGTTGTGTATTGATGCAGCGGGATAAAGTTATTGCCTACGCTTCGCGGCAACTAAAAGTTCATGAACGGAACTACACGACGCACGATTTAGAGCTGGGAGCTGTTGTTTTCGCGCTCAAGATATGGCGACACTACCTGTATGGTACCAAGTGCACTATTTACACCGATCACAGGAGTCTCGAGCATATCTTCAAGCAGAAAGAATTGAACATGCGTCAACGACGATGGGTCGAGTTACTTAATGATTACGAATGCGCCATCAAGTACCATCCAGGCAAAGCCAATGTTGTGGCTGACGCTCTCAATCGAAAGGATACTTTACCTAGGCGTGTGCGAGCTTTGCAGCTCACTATTCAGTCTGATCTTCCTGCACAGATACGAGATGCTCAGGTGGAAGCATTGAAACCAGAAAACGTCAAGGCTGAAGCCTTACGCGGCTCAAGGCAACGATTAGAACAGAAGGAAGACGGCACCTATTATGTAACAGGACGCATTTGGGTCCCACTATACGGCGGTTTATGAGAACTTGTGATGGATGAAGCTCATAAGTCTCGCTATTCGGTACATCCAGGTTCGGATAAAATGTACCACGACGTCAGAGCTACATATTGGTGGCCTAGCATGAAGGCCCACATTGCAACTTACGTCGGCAAATGTTTGACTTGTGCGAGAGTCAAGACAGAGTACCAGAAACCCTCAGGCCTACTGCAAAAACCCAAGATACCACAGTGGAAATGGGAAGAAATTTCCATGGATTTTGTCACTGGCCTACCTAGATCACAGCGCGGGAATGATACTATTTGGGTGATGGTTGATCGACTGACAAAGTCTGCTCATTTCTTGGCTATCAAAGAAACAGATAAGTTCTCTACGTTAGCAGACATCTACTTGAAAGAAGTTGTTTCGAGGCACGGGGTGCCAACCTCTATTATTTCGGATCGGGATGCACGATTCACTTCAGAACTATGGCAAGCAATGCACAAAGCTTTTGGCTCTCGTTTAGACATGAGCACAGCTTATCACCCTCAGACGGATGGGCAGTCTGAGCGCACTATCCAGACTCTAGAAGACATGCTTCGGGCGTGTGTTATCGATTTCGGCAACAGCTGGGAAAAGCATCTCCCGTTAGTGGAGTTTTTGTACAATAACAGTTACCACACCAGCATACAAACCGCTCCATTCGAGGCATTGTACGGACGTAAATGCCGGTCACCTCTCTGTCGGGCAGAGGTGGGAGATAGCCAGATCACAGGTCCAGAAATGGTAGTTGACGCTACTGATCGAATTGCGCAGATACGACAACGCATGGCGGCAGCTCGTGATCGCCAGAAAAGCTACGCTAATAAACGCAGTAAACCGCTCGAATTCCAAGTTGGGGATCGAGTGCTACTCAAAGTCTCACCCTGGAAGGGTGTGGTTCGATTTGGTAAACGAGGCAAGCTTAACCCACGGTATGTTGGACCGTTCGAAATCACTGAAAGAATAGGCAAAGTAGCCTACAGACTAAACCTACCAGCTGAACTCGGTGCAGTTCACAATGTATTTCACGTGTCGAATCTGAAGAAGTGCCTGTCAGATGAGACCCTCATAGTTCCTTTTAAGGAACTCACTATCGACAAGCGGTTGCAGTTCGTCGAGGAACCTGTTGAAATCACGGACCGGGATGTTAAGGTCCTCAAGGACACGAGAATCCCTCTTGTTCGAGATCATTGGAACTCCCGTCGTGGCCCAGAGTTCACCTGGGAACGAGAAGATCAAATGAAACTCAAGTATCTCCAGTTATTTGAAAACAGTGCAACCACTACTGAGGCTGAAGATACTACAGAATTTTGGGACGAAATTCCAAATCAACGGGGGGATGATGTGACACCCCAGGAAAAACCAGTAAACTACACAACACAACTAGCTTCCTCAGTAACCACGTGCTAAATTTCGGGACGAAATTTCCTTCAAGTTGGGGATAATGTGACAACTCGAGTTTCCAAGGTTCCATCTTCGTATTGATTGCACGTTAATTGTTTAAGTTGTTTGTTATACGACTTGTTTGTTTCACAACCGTACACGTTGTAATATGTTAAATCGCATTGTGATTGTTATGCTATATTTGGTGTGCATCATAGGGTGTTCTTACATATGTTGATGTGTAAATAACATGCTTTGTATTAATGATGTGTTTGTGTAACTAAGAAAAACAAAAATGGAGCCATGACCGAAATCACCCCAACCCAAATGCCCCACCCGAAAACACCCCCTTGGTGAGGACCCCTACCCCACGAAAACACCATGTTGGTGAAAACACTTTGGTGTTTTCATCCACTCCTAACTGCCGAAAACATGGAATGGGCCTTGGCCCAATAACGATTGAATATAGGTTTTGTTTTATCCAGTGCTTGAGATCGATCACCAACTAGCAAAACCCTAATCACTTCTCAACTCCTCTCTCATTCTCCTTTGAAACCTGATGGCAACCCTCCTCCCAATCGAAGACAGATCACTTCTGTTGATCTTCTTTGTGCGGTTAGTGAATTACACATTTAGTTTGTTTTCTGTGGTGGACATATAGTGGTGTTGTATACATGCTCTTGTTTGTGTTGCGTATGATATATTGAATTCATAATCTCATGCAAATCTGGATGTCGGGCTAGAGTTTTGACATTATTGAGTATTTGGGTTTGCTTTGTCTTGTTTCTGTTTGGCCTGGTGTTGTGACTGTTTAGATTGGTTCATCGATTACACCTCTGTTGTTATCTAAATCAAATAGATCATATATGGTATTCTATAATCTAGGGTGCATGCTAGTGTTGTCATTGTGATAGTTGAGTGGGGCCGATTAGCATGTGGTATGTACAGTACACATCTAAATTGATTGTACCAATGTTGGTTATTAATTGGAAGTCACGTGTATAAGCATGGATTCATAAGCAAACATGATGATCTCTGAACAATGGCTGATAAACTATTAAACTAGTGGTATCCAAATAATTAACAGTAAGGTCCCTATGGTAAATTATACACGCATGATTGATAGTTTAATTAATTGTATTATTATATGACAGTGATCGGATATGTTTAACATAAGGGGTCTCCACTGACTTTGATATGAGGTTTAATGATATTCGAATTATAATCATGATTGCATAATGATTGCTAATGACTGATTGACGATTGAACGATGATATGATGAATCGATGAAACTGTTGTTGATGATGATGAATGTAACTGACGAAAACCCCACCCAACGAAATCCACATCTCAACGAAAACACCTTGCAGATTTCGGCCCAAGGTGATTTCGGCTAAAGAGATTTCGGCCCAGGTGGATTTCGAACCATAGTGTTTTCGACACATGAAGTTGTTAACCTGTTAAGTTATTAACTTCAATAAACTCGGTTAGTGTGTAAATTCTGTTAGTTGCTAATTCAGTTAATCATGCTAACCCTGTTAAACTATGTAACTCAGTTAAGTGGGTAATCCTAATGGTTGTTAACTCAGTTAGTTAATTTAACTCCTGTTAGTTTACTTGGTTCTGTCAAGCATGCTAATGAATAACAATGTTATAGCAAACTGTGAAAGACACGTATGTGAAGCATGAATGTTATGAATGTGACTACCTGTTTATGTTGGTGCATGATGTTAACTGTCAAGCATTATGTGATATAGACTTGCATGCGAACCTTTATGATCTTGAACTGATTGTGTATACATGCACGCTATAGGACTTGACTGATTACTTGTGATGTGACAACCCTCACAAAACCAGGTATCCGTACGACTTAATTAACTATTAATTGTTGCCTAATTACTGTGCTTAACTGAGATTTCTGATAAACTGCTACTTGATTTTTGATACTTGTACATATCTGCATCATACTTTGATTTCCGTCACTACATTATTTACTTACTGAACTCTAGTGACAAACATGATGCACAAAAGCACAGTAGCATTTGAACGGATAACCTATTGAACATGCTGATATAGCCAGCATCAGGCAGACACTGCCTCTAAAGGCCTGTATGAGCCAGAAATATTTTACTACACCCATAGTGTGTGTAGGGATACAAGGGTTGTTAAACTGCGTCTCTAGGAATAAGATACAGAGATTGGATGTGCCTAAAACGTACTCTAAGCACAAAACACAGCACTTTTATCAACATACTAGCTTCTAGCTAATTAATAAAGTGCCAAAATACGAGGAAATATTCCTGACACTTTGCAGAATAAATTGTGTCGCTAAAAATATAAATTACGACGCTTAAAGGATTACTTAAGCACTTTAACGGATTACTATCCAACCGAACAACCGGACCATACCCGGAACATAAAAATATTGCCAGAAATATTATTAGCCTTTTTCTTAGCCAGTTAGGGTCCCTGATTACCCTAACACCCGCTTTATAACGCGTCACGCAACTAACGGGGTTAATCTCTAAAAGTAACCAACTTAATGTAACTGAGCACTAACTGAACGATCGAGATCCAACCGGATACCCCCCCCCCTTTTTTGGGCCGGTTCCATCCTCATGGAACTAGGAGTACAAGTTTTTGATTATTTTATTAGATTTCGTGGATATCTAGAGGACATTGTGACCGATGGACGATAATCCTAAAATTGTCTATAAAATCACCACAAAACCCACAAGACTTCTCACACTTTCACCAAACAACTCTCTCTCCCTCTTGCTCTCTGTCTCTCTCTCGGCCGTGACTACACACACACACACATCCATTGCCGGTTTTTGATCTTGCCATTCCAAGCTTATACAAGGTGTTCGGGTCACGTATAAGGAAGCTTGAAGCAAGCGGAAGTTGAAGGACCTCGTTTCTTTGCTTTTATCCACGCCATTTCCGACTAGATTCTTCCCTAGCCCCGAGCTAGAGGTATAACGTTTAAAACTCGCTCTTGATCGTATCTAAAGTGGTTAATATGATTTTTAACGGTTAAAAGTTGGAATCATGCGTTTTGAATCTTTAAAGACTACTAAAACTCGAATATTGTTGGTTAAAAGCTTATAACGCGTGTAAAAGTCGTAGTATTCGAATATGTTGGTATTTGAGGCCCGATCTACGATGTGGTGGCTCTTATCATCGTTTAACCCGACTTTGTTAAGATCTCGAATCTTGACATACGCTTGTTTCTATTGGTACAAGGGTTAAAAGGTGAAACTCCACCACACGAGGAACATGAACTTGTGTAAAAGTATTTTAACTTGTAAAATAGTATTTAAAACGAGCCGATCTACGTATGTACAAGTGGTATATTCGTAGAACCAAGTGTCGAGAAAATCATGTTTTTAAAAGTTGGATGACATGTTAACAAATATGATTTTTTTTTACAAACTACAAGGGTATAAACACTTGTGAAACGAAAGATCCGACAAAATAACAATTTTTACAAAAGTTGTCGGGAAGTTGTAAAGAATGATTTGTTCCAAAAACGGGGTTTTTGCAAGACTAAACTATTTTATACATAGATCCACTAAATATAAGGCGATCTACATTAAGATTTTCGGAAAAATTACAAGTTCATGTAACAACGCGACTTTACATATTAGTCTACAAGATTGATGTGTTGAAACTAGTTTGAAGTATCGGAAATTGATTGGTTGATTTAAAGAAGTGTTGAAGTGATTTTGTAAAAGAAAATGATACGCTTGAAAGCGTGGCCACCTCCAGTTTCAGGGGAAACTCTGGCGAAATTTTTCTAAAATCTAACACTTAGAATTATTTGCAAGTGTTAAACTATTTTGATATATTTTCAAATATATTTCGCCATGACTTAATTTATTAAATAATCGGAGGTGGGATTTTTCACAAAACTAAACGTGGTAAATATTTATTCGATAAATATATTTTTCACCACACTGTTTATGATTATTTTGTGAAAATATATAAATATTATTTTTAGAGTAAAAATAATATTTACAAACTTTGTCGAACCCAAAATAATACCAACGCCTACACGACAAACATATAAGTTACAACGGTAATTACTATTACCACTAAATCGCCAAAACGTAACTTACGCTTTATACGGAAGTATTCATAAATGCGGATATTGTCAACGTATTATTTTGGAAAGTGTTATACGAAGAGAAAATATATTATTTTTGAGAAAAATAATTATATTTTGGAATGAGAAATAAAATATATTAAGTGAGACTTAATATTATAAACACGCATGTATTAATTCCCCCATCCTTGGGAAGGAGATTTACTACCAAATATATACAAGGAACAGTTGTCTAACTGTTTCCCGAAAATTAAACTATAAAGCTAAAGCACGGCCATCCGTCTAATAGAATTAGCACATGTAGGTCGTTGCACAGCTTTCGGACATTTGGAGTGCTTGATTTAGCGACGCACTGACTGTGAGTTCATGTCCCCCTTTTCTCTTAACTGTTTTCAGTTTTCTAAACTGCGGGGGTGAAATACATGTTACAATGATTATGAATATGTTTATACATGGTATGATTAGCGTAAGGAGGTTTATTACTTAGATCATGTGAGTGGGTAGGCGTAAACTTGAGGCCATTAATCCTCATAGTAGGACCGAGGGACAGGAGCGGTAGATCTATCTGGGTGTAGCGAGCCCAGCCCCAGGTCCAGCTGAACGGACCTCGGGGTGACTTAGTGCCCGACGCATAAATCCGCTAGGTTTGAGTCTCCCTACTTGCACTTCACACATATCAATGGCCTTGCAAACCATTGGTGATCTCTTTTTCCTTATTTGCTACATACCAGGTTTTTGATAAAGATAAAGGTTTATTTACTCACTATCGCATGAACTCGCTCAACATTATTGTTGATTTTTCAACTTACATGTATTTCAGGAAACTAACGATCTGGCGCGGTATGGCTTGTTTTCCGCTGCATTAGGCCCGAGGTCATCCAGGGTTCGAGACTTGTGACTCTTTCCTGGACAAGTCACAGTCCCTGAACCATGTTTACTTTAAGTTTACATTTGTAATGTTTAGACAAGTTATGGTTGTTGGGTGTTAACCCGTTAAGACAATGTTTAATATTTTTATTATCAATGGACGATCTTGCATATTTTTAATTCATATAGCTTGTTATGATTAAGCTATGGTATTAAGAAGTCACACCAAATTAACCACGCTTCCGCAAAGCCAGGGTGTGACAGCTTGGTATCAGAGCTCTGATCATAGCGAACTAGGATTCCTTCTCGAGTCTAGACTATGATCACTAGGGCTCTCACGAAAACATTTTCTGCATACCACTTAAGTCCAGATCCAAAACGTTTTTACAAACAAATGTTGAGCACATTTCATTTATTCATTATTAGGCTCAGTCCTGAAGACTGAGGCTCGGTCTTGGAGGCCGAGGCTCGATCTTAGAGATCGAGGTAGATGTTATTTATGTTAGGCTCAGTCTTGGAGGCTGAGGCTCGGTCTTGGAGGCCGAGGCTCGATCTTAGAGATCGAGGTAGATGTTTGTTGTTTTAGGCTCAGTCTTGGAGGCTGAGGCTCGGCCTTGGAGGCCGAGGCTCGATCTAAGAGGTCGAGGTGGATGATAGAGCAGTCTTAGAGACTGGGAGGAATTTGGCTAGTGGGACTAGGAATGTCAGTCTAGGAGACTGGGAGGAATTTGGCTAGTGGGACTAGGAATGTCAGTCTAGGAGACTGGGAGGCTAGTGGGACTAGGAGAATTATTTGATTTTTTTAATGTTGACTCACATGTTTATATGAATATATGATTGATTATTATACGTATGTGTGTTTGTGTTACACACGGCATGCATTCATCATGTACTAGAAAGATGGACACTACGAATCCCATGGCCATAGTATTAGACGACATAGTTTCATCGGAGCACGAGGTGTACGTTCCTGATACTACCGGCACAGACGATGACGACTCTCAGCCCTTTTTGCGCCGCCTGAATGTCGTAGTAGAGCCTACTGATGGCCATCTTGTTGGGAATTTACCCTTCGCGGTGATCCCTGATCCTGTGCCCCTTGCCGCTTACCCTATTGTTGATATGCCCCCCTGACGTGGCCTCTGACGACGATAACGATCTACTAGAAAGAGGACCCATTTGAGGGCGAGGCCCTATTGCTGCTGGAATTAACCTACTGCTTGCGGACGCTCCTGCAGGGGAAACTTATGCCCATTCCCCTGTCCCAGACTCATTTGAATTTCTGACATCCGCATTTTCGCATATATAGGGAGTGCAGTACCATTCACTCGACGCCGACCCTGATACGGCATCATCAGCTGCACCGGTTCCCGCACACAGCTTGAGTATGATCACAGTATTGAGGGTGATCTTGTTCTTCCACCGGGTGTTGATCCAGACCATGACCTTGAGTTCATACGCTTAGGCCAGCCCTTGGAGGATCCTGTAACCCCCTGTGATGGTTGATCCAGCTGATTTTGAGATAGAGTTTGTTGATCCAGAGCCAGCCGTGGCCCTGAGCCAGGCATTGCTCTTGACCCCGCATTAGAGCATGACCTTGTTCATGCCAATGCACCTGCTGTCGCTCCTTGGTTGATCATCTGCTTGGACGAAAGAAAATGTGGGGTAACTGTGCAAGACAATTTATTATTATGGGGGCCCACGTAATAACGACTTGTAGTGCACAGAAATCCTGGTGGACTCTGCGGGCCAAGCTAATGAAAACCAATGTAGCAGGAAATAACTCGAACACGAATGACCAAGGCGATGAAGCCTCGACTTCATTCTATTTCAAGCAACAAGCCTATGTGAGGGCTCAAAAAAAATTATTTTCCCCACCCATACATTGAGTATATTTATGTGTAAAATTGGGTGAGTACATGATGGCTTACGGTGCTATGTATCTCATAAGACAATTGGAAAGTTGTCTAACCCACTTCATGCCATTCCGGCAGAAGAGAATGCCACCCAGGCGTGACACAAACACCAGTATGTTGCCAAGGATAGGAGCCGAGCTACAAAAACGCAACTCACAGGCAATTGCACGACATGAAGCTCTCCGCTTTTAGCACAGCAATGGCACTATTGGAAATAATCCCTAGCTGACCGCACCTATAAGCAGTTCCTAAACTGCAAGCCTTTGAACTTCGACGAAACAGAAAGCGCCATTGCATTTGTTCGTTGGCCCGAAAAGATTGACTCCATTCTACGAAAGACTAACTGATCGCCCCAAACAGAGTGATACCTTTACCTTGGGGTCATTTCTAGACGGCACACTCTCATGGTGGGACCATCAGGATCAGGCCCTTAGCACAGAATGCTGCCTATGCACTGAGCTAGGACGAGCTCAAGGAAATGATTGAGAAGAAATGTTGTTCTAGGACTGGAATTCAGAAGCTTAAGGTGGAGTTCTGGAATTTGAAAATGGAGAGACCAGAGATTCCTTAACATGTCCAGCAATCGCACGACTTGCCTAGGGTCGTCCCCTACTAAGTCACTATTGTTGTATGATACAGTTATGTACGTATACGCTTTACACTGTGGTCTCGATTTGTGGTAATGCAATCGCAGTATTCTCATCACTTGTGATGCTTGATCTATGGTTTATGTACTATGATGTGAGATGTTATGTGACTGATTTATTGAGAGCATGAGATGTTATGTGCTGATATTGTTGAATACATACGTACATTTTACCTGCTACGACCTAACCTACGTGAAACATCTTTTAGAAGATGCCACCAAGACGCGAAATGCGCATGCCCACCTCAGAGGCGGAACTTCAAGAGATAATTGCTGCAGTTCTAGCACAACACGAGGCCCTACGCTCTGAACCTGGCAGAGGTACCTCGGAAAATAACGGTTGTTCCTACTGGCACTTCCTCAACTACAAGCCTCTGAAGTTCGACGGCACTGGAGGTGCCATAGCTTTTGTGAAATGGATTGAAAGTATGGATTCCATCTTTCGAATGAGTGGCTGTACGCCAGAACAACAAGTCCTATACGTTTCTGGGTTGTTTCAAGATGGAGCTCGACTATGGTGGTACCTTCAGGTTCAAATGAAGGGCGAAACCGCAGCATATGCATTATCATGGGATGAACTGAAGGGAATGATGCATGAGAAGTATTGCTCCCAAGAGGAAACCCAGAAGTTGGAAGGGGAATTCCAGAGCCTGATAACGGAATGTAACACCTCGAATTTTTGTGTCCAATAATGTGCTAACACGTGTCATTTATATTAAATAAAGGACTAATTTTGACAAACCTTGAAAGTATGTAAATTCGAGGGTTATAAATGTCAACAAGGGTAAATATACTATATAGTAACCCTAAATAATGCTTGAACCTTCAAACGAATAAATCATAGATCGTACGGAAACGAAACGCGGAAGGAAGTGAGAGATTACGAGCTACAGGGGTTAACTGTGTCGACATGTTTAATTATACCTCTGAGTGACCCTTTAACGTTCCCAAGGCTTCGTAACAGTATTATACGCTCACTAAGAATATACTGTATAAATTCCGCGAAGTTCCGTTTTAAAACAAAAGAGTTATACTCGAATTCGTATAAGAAGGGTTAAAAGCGTCAACAGTGAAAGTTAAGGCTTTCCAAATAATTAATAAACTAACCGGGGACTTTATAATGCGGGTATATAACACGAGGCCCCTATCGGTAAATAACCGAGGGCCAAACCGCAAAGTTACCCCTTCAAACCCGAAAGGTCAGGTAAATCATTACGAAAGATTTCGTTATTAATTACCGGATTCTGATAATCGTTACAAAAGATTTTAAAAATCTGAAAAACAGACTTCTCGCGACCCGCGTGAAGGTTAGGCTTAAGTGTAGGCGGGCCGCGAGCCTCCTAAATTACACGCCTGATATTTGAACTTTAGGCGACCCGCGTAAAAGTGCATGGGAACTCCCATGCGGGTCGCGTAAAGTGCCCAGATGCAGAAACATTGTAGTTTCTTGCCTTTTGAACATTGTGAACGATCAAACCTCAATAAATGAGGCATGGGCACCCTACACTTGACCCATACACCTCAGGAGACATCTACCCATCATCATGATCAGTGTAGGTTGTTGTGTAGTGATCTAGAGAGCTTTCCTTGGCTATAAATAGCCACATTATGTGCATAACATTCACACAACACAAAACACATTCATCTGATCATTTCAAGAGCTCTCTAGCATCCATCTCTGCTCTATAAGCAAAAACACACTTCTGTAAGTCGTTCACAACCATTGTGGTCATGCATTTCCATAGTTATAGCTCATAAACACAACCGTCGTAACTAACGGTTGTCATTACAATAACTTGCAAATGGTTCAGTCTTATAACGGATCAAAAGTGGTTATGAGTTGGTATTTATGTGGGTAATAAACCTCTAAAAAGGTTCCCCCTGATCACCACTCTAACTATGTCAAATATCGAGTCAAACGTGCGGTTAAAAAGTCAACAGAAAGCTATTTTAGCGATTTATGCATAATCTGTAATGTATATGTTATGAAACCTGTTTTGACACTTATAAAACATGATATTAAGTATATAAACTTGTTTGCGCTCGTTTGAATCGACCATTTGCTATATTGAACCGGTTCGGAGCCGAATGTCGCAAAAGTTTGACTTTTGCTTTGACTTCAGTTCTGACCCGTTTTAGTGAGGTATAGATATGCCTTAGGACTCTCTTAGGACCAGATTACTTGATGGTATAAACCTCTGTGATCGGTTCATGAGTTACCCGAGTCTTTTGCGCATTTCCGTCATTCGCCTAAAAGTTGACCGTAACGGCCTTTTGAAATTAAAACGAGTATTTCGGACACGTGAACGGACCAAAACCTTGCTTATTAAATTATAAGCATGTCCTTAAAGTTTCACGTCAATCCGAGGTCTAGAATGAGAGTTATGCTAAATAGCGCATTTAAAGTAAACTTTTGTAATAAACGGCGCAATTAACATAACACCTATCTAAACCAAGATTTCGTCACCAAAACTTTTACCCACTGTATTAAAATAATATTTTGGGAATTTTAAAGATTTTTAATAATTTTTACCTCGCTCATAACCTGCGGTTATGGCTACGGTTCGGTAAATACCGAATATGCCCTTTTCGGCCAAAACATGAGTTCTACAAGGTCTTTTGACCCGATTCCAATTGCTACTGGTTTTAAATAATAAATAAAGTATTTTAAGCTTTATAAGCTGTTCGGGAAACTCAGATTTCCTGTAGAACTCGAAAAGCCCTTTTTAAAGCCTTTAAAATGACCGAAAAGCCCCTACGGGGCATAATATTAACTTAAACTCGTTACGGGCGTCACGGAAGGTATCCTACTGATACCACAACCCATTTAAGGCATATTGACTTAGGAAATAAGCGTACGACTCTCATGGTTAACCGTTTCGCCTATTGCGCGCACGGTTCGGCTTATGAAACTAGTTTTCATAAATTAGCCGATACGGGTCAAATAATATCATTTGAACCCCAAAATCCAGAGTGTGAACGATTAACCCATATAAAACAAGTCTCTGAACTTGTTGGGATAGAATCACACTCCATTCTCGGTTTTCGCCTTTCACGCGATTAAACCCTATCTATATATATCAGAACCAACCGGTCTAGGCTACGGCCATTATAACGACCCGTTAGGATTCTAAGAGGTTAATTAAAACCTTCGTTCCAGATTAGGAGCCCCAGTAAAAGCTATCGGTGATTTAATCCAAATTAAGGAAATATACTTGCAAAGGTAAATACTTTAACTTATTTCCCCTATATGGGCTTGGGTTACGGTATATTAATACCGCTTGATTGAGCATTATATTCTTCCATCGCTTAGGTGGTTAATTAAATAATATGATCGGCTCATTTAAACAGTTTTGTTGCTTATAAGCCTTTGGGGGGTTTAATGACCGTTGTCCCGGATATCCTTGGCATCATTTTACGAAATGGCCACGACCATCGACATCCCGGTGTAGGCGTACACCCGGTATAAAGTGTCGACATCAAATTAAAAGACGTAGTCGTTGGTTTTTATACTACGGTTTTACGCAAACGTGGTGTGTCTATAAATCTTTAACCCGGCACGACCCGGGCTACTGAACGCATAAAAGAACATGTAAAACGTTCACAAGATTTTATTATAATTTTCCCAAGTTATAAAAGAGTTTGTGCCTTGTGCATTCAAATCAATTTTAATAAACATTTTCAAATGTGTCAGTTGAATGTATTTACCAGTGTAAACTGACGTATTTTCCCCAAAAAGATTAAGTGCAGGTACCTAAACGTAAATTGGCTGGTATTAGCTCCCTAGCGTCGTGATAAGTCTCGCAAGCTTGATTGCAGTATCTGATGGAACAATACTTTATGTTTATTTACGATCCACTGTGGATATATTCAACCCCTGTAATACATTTGATATTACAATCAGAGGTTGAAGTTTATATATTTATCTTATGCTTCCGCTGTGCATTATATAATTGTGTGGTTTGACTATATTGTTGCCAACATCGTCACGGTAATCCCCCACCGGGCCCATCGGTGAGACACGTGGAAATCGGGGTGTGACAGGTTGGTATCAGAGCCAACGTTGAGTGAATTAAACACTATCCTATTGTGTTTAATCTCAATGACACAATTGCACATACTTGAGTCTAGACAAGAACTTAGGACAAATTCGAAATTTTATTCCAATTTTGTCTTTTCTTTTATTATTTGTATTTAAAGTTTTATTAAGCAGGAAAATGCCACCTGTTATATTCCGAGGAAGAGGAAGGGGAAGAAGAGGCAGAGGAGAAGTCGTGACACATCACGATAACGAAGCTGGACCATCTGGTACAAGACATCCTTCGATGACACGGAGCGAAGAGCCACAACGACGAAGAGATCTTTACGAACCCGCGAGGCATTCCACTTCGCACAGCTCGACGCCATCCTACCGGCACTACTTTGGGCCAAACTCAGAAAATGATCCCAACAACCCACAACCTTCCTTCATACCTCTACAACGTTCGGTATCGACCCGGAATTATGACGACCCTACTCCATACTACATAGGTCAGTTTAATCCGGCTGACTACATACAGGAACCTTCAGGTTTTGTTCCACTAGGGCCACAAGACCACTTTTCTGAAGATCCCATGGAGGAAGATGAGGATCCTGCTGAACCAGCTCGTGGTACGCCCACGCATCCGATAGAAGTCTCTGATGGGTCATCCTTCCATGGCACACCTTATCAGGGACCAGACAGTTTCCAAGCGTTGTTTGACCGACATGAGTGGTACTACACGCCACCTCAACAGACATCACAACAACCGCGACATCCACAGGATCCCTCTGAGGATTCACGCTTTGAGGCAGTTACGCCACCACCTCCGCCACCGGCACAACCAGCAATACCTAGCTTGGTGTCTTTTAAGATCCAGTCAAGATGGTACGACCTAATTGAAAAGATTCTGATTCCCTGTTAACCTCTGTACACATGTTAACGATCATGGCAGATGTGATTCGTTAGAATCACGCACATCATTCTTATACAATAATCCTTTAAGGATTTCAAAACCCAACTAAATGATTTATAAATCGTGTGTTGAATCACCAATGAAGGTGATCAATATTATTAAAACATCCATTAGTGATGTAATGCCTACGGGCCAGTATTATTAAAAACATCCATTAGAGATGTAGTGCCTACGGGCCAGTATTATTAAAACATCCATTAGTGATGTAGTGCCTACGGGCCAACCTTATTAAAACATCCATTAGAGATGTAGTGCCTACGGGCCAACCATATTAAAACATCCATTAGAGATGTAGTGCCTACGGGCCAACCATATTAAAACATCCATTAGAGGTGTAGTGCCTATGGGCCGTAATAATTGTCCTATAAAGACAAAAGGCAGTGGTAGCCTATGACTCCCTGTCAGAAAGAGATAAAAGAACTACGGTTCAATTCTCTATGCCTTTGATTCTCTGAAATCTCGGCTAATATTATAAAACATCATCATGATTAGGCTTTATGCCGCCAATACTATTTATATAGCTGAAATAGGATATATTCAAATCCTAATATTGTAATGAAATAATAAGTTAACCGAATACGGTCTTTGTACCATGGTTGACAAATTGTCATAAAAAGACAATTATATAATAATCTCCTAAATAAAATTTTGTTATCTTCTGTAACAGATTCAAGTTACAATGGCGGATCCCAATGGAGAGAACAGCCACACAAATGAAGATGACTATGACAATACGCCAGTGCATCTGACAGGCGCACAACTGAAGGCTCTGATTGACAATGCTGTTCAGGCAGCTATTGATCGTCAATATACTGAGTCCCAAGGCAGAACTGTGTCAAAACCACCCTCTAAACCAAAGACACACTCCAAACCACCCTCTGAACCCAAGAAAGATGACGACAAACACTCGTCCACTGAGCACAGCGTTCATCGCGATAGAGAATATACTGACGCATCCAGTGCTAAGGGTTGCACCTACAAATACTTTGTATCATGTAAGCCCCGGGAATTTACAGGGGAGAAAGGTGCTGTTGATTGCATCACCTGGCTGGATGAGATGGACACTATAGTGGACATCAGCGGGTGTGCAGCGAGGGATGTGGTGAAGTATGTGTCCCAGTCTTTTAAGGGCGAGGCCCTGGCATGGTGGAGGGCGTTGGTGCAGGCATCTGGTAAGTCTGCTTTGTACAAGATGACATGGGAGGAATTTATTGCTCTCATTAAAGAAAACTACTGCCCTCAGCACGAGGTTGAGAAGATAGAGGCTGATTTTGTCTCACTAGTGATGACGAACCTGGACTGCCAGGCGTATTTGACGAGTTTCAATACCATGTCTCGTCTGGTTCCATACCTTGTGACGCCAGAACCCAGAAGAATCGCCCGTTTCATTGGGGGATTAGAGCCTGCAATAAAGGCTAGCGTAAAGGCTTCTCGGCCGACGACCTTCAGGTCAGTTACTGACCTTTCCTTGTCTCTCACCTTAGACGCTGTCCGTCTGAGGACACTAAGGAACAAGGAGGCTGAGAAGAGAAAACGTGAGGATGATACCTCACGAAGATCAGGGAAGAAGCACCGTGGAAACGGTGAAGGCAAAAGAGGGTCGGAGGCAAAGAAGGATGGGCAAACTGGTGACAGGCCCAACTGCAAGATCTGCAAGAAACCCCACTCTGGGAAATGCAGATTTGCGTCGAACTCACAGTCGCAATCAAAGACTCCTTCCTGTGGACTATGCAAGTCCAAGGATCATAAGACTGTGGAGTGCAAGAAGATCAAGGATGCAACCTGCTATGGTTGTAATGAAAAAGGGCACATCAAGAGTAATTGCCCAAAGTATGCCAAGAAGGCGGAAGAGACAAAGAAGTCAAATGCGAGAGTTTTTCGCATGGATGCAAAGGAAGCGGTCCAGAACGACAACGTGCTTACAGGTACTTTTCTCGTAAATAATATATTTGCAAGAGTACTATTTGATTCTGGCGCCGATAAATCCTTTGTAGACCAGAAATTTTGTCAACTACTAAATATGCCTATCAAAACCCTTGATGCGAAATACGAAGTAGAGTTAGCAGACGGCACGATAGAAACCGTCTCAACTGTTCTAGAAGGATGTGAAATATCCATTAGGAACCATTCTTTTCCTTTATCTCTACTTCCCTTTAAATTAGCGGGTTTGACATTGTGCTAGGCATGGACTGGTTATCCCATAATCAGGCCCAAATCATTTGCGGCAAGAGGCATATAGTGCTAAAGACTCCGAGTGGTGAATCGCTTACCATTCGAGGAGATACGCAATACGGGTTACCCGAGGACGTATCTATGCTGAAAGCTTCAAGGTGTTTGAACAGAGGCTGCGTAATTTACATGGCTCAGGTGATAATAGAAGAACCTAAGCCGAAGATCGAGGATCTTCCTGTCATTTCTGAATACCCCGAGGTTTTTCCCGAAGAACTACCTGGTTTGCCACCAGATAGACAAGTGGAGTTCAGAATAGACATCATTCCTGGAGCGGCTCCGATAGCAAGAGCACCTTACAGATTAGCTCCGACGGAAATGAAAGAACTGAGGACCCAGTTGGATGAACTGCTGGCGAAAGGTTTTATCAGACCTAGTTCATCTCCCTGGGGAGCTCCTGTCCTATTTGTAAAGAAGAAGGACGGATCGATGCGGTTGTGCATCGACTATCGAGAACTAAATAAAGTTACCATAAAGAATAGATATCCTTTACCAAGGATCGATGATCTATTCGATCAGTTGCAAGGAGCAAGCTACTTCTCCAAGATCGACTTGAGGTCGGGTTATCATCAACTAAGGGTCAGAGCTGAGGATGTACATAAGACAGCATTTAGGACTCGCTATGGTCATTACGAGTTCCTAGTGATGCCTTTTGGGCTCACAAATGCACCGGCTGCGTTCATGGATCTCATGAATCGCGTCTGCAAGCCGTATTTGGACAAATTTGTCATAGTCTTCATCGACGATATCCTTATATATTCCAAGAACCAAGCAGACCACGAGAAGCACCTCCGTTGCGTTCTCGAATTACTACAACGTGAGAAACTCTACGCCAGATTCTCGAAATGTGAATTCTGGCTACGAGAGGTCCAATTTTTAGGTCACGTTGTGAGCGAGCGTGGTATCCAAGTGGATCCCGCTAAGGTAGAGGCAGTCATGAACTGGCAAGAGCCAAAGACGCCTACCGAAATCCGTAGTTTCCTGGGGTTAGCAGGATACTACCGAAGGTTTATTGAAAATTTTTCAAGGATTGCTGCGCCCTTGACTTCCTTGACCAAGAAGAAAGAAAAGTATATTTGGGGCCCAAAGCAGCAAGAGTCCTTCGAAATACTGAAGCAAAAGCTAAGCAACGCACCTGTGCTGACATTGCCAGAGGGTACAGATGAATTCGTAGTTTACTGCGATGCATCACACACGGGCATGGGGTGTGTGCTTATGCAGAAGGGCAAGGTGATTGCCTATGCTTCGAGGCAATTAAAGGTGCACGAAAAGAATTACACCACCCATGATTTGGAGTTGGGTGCCGTTGTATTTGCACTGAAGTTGTGGAGGCACTACCTTTATGGTATTAAATTTGTGATTTATTCTGATCACAAAAGCCTCCAGCACCTGTTCAACCAGAAGGAGTTGAACATGAGGCAGCGCCGTTGGATGGAAACCCTGAATGATTATGACTGCGAAATCAGGTACCATCCCGGCAAGGCGAATGTAGTCGCCGATGCCTTGAGCAGAAAGGAAAGGGTAAAACCCATTCGAATCAATGCCAAGAGCATTGAAGTCAAGAACAATTTAATTGAAAGGATATTAGCTGCACAGCGAAAGGCTGTGTTGGAAGCTAACTATCCAAATGAAAAGCTGGGAGTAACTGAGGAGCAGTTGACTCTTAGCAAGGATGGAATCTTGAGGCTGAACGGACGTATATGGGTTCCGATTTATGGAGGACTACGAGATGTTGTTCTCCAGGAAGCCCATAGTTCCAAATACTCAGTTCATCCTGGTGCTGATAAGATGTACCAAGACTTAAAGGCAAATTATTGGTGGATAGGCTTGAAAAAGTCTGTAGCCGCCCATGTGGCAAATTGCTTGACTTGTGCTCAAGTCAAAGCCGAGCACCAAAAGCCATCTGGCTTGCTACAACAGCCTGAACTTCCCGAGTGGAAGTGGGAATGCGTAACTATGGACTTCATAACCAAGTTACCCAAAACCAGGAAAGGAAACGATACCATATGGGTCATAGTCGATAGGCTGACTAAATCAACTCATTTTCTACCCATCAAGGAGACGTATAGCTCCGATATGTTAGCCCAACTTTATGTTGATAAGATTGTAGCCTTACACGGCATACCTGTGTCTATTATCTCCGACAGGGATACTAGATACACATCTCACTTCTGGAAAAGTTTCCAGCAATCTTTGGGCACGCGTTTAAACTTTAGTACGGCTTACCATCCACAGACGGACGGTCAAAGTGAGTGTACTATCCAAACGCTAGAAGACATGCTTCGTGCATGTGCAATCGATTTAGGCGGTAACTGGGATAAGAATCTACCCCTGATCGAATTCTCCTACAATAATAGCTACCACACCAGCATAAAGGCTGCGCCTTTCGAGGCATTATACGGTAGGAAATGTAGATCGCCTGTTTGTTGGGCGGAAGTAGGGGAGGTCCAATTATCAGGACCAGAGATTGTTTTCCAGACAACGGACAAGATTGTCCAGATCCGGGAATGTCTCAAGGCTGCCCGCGATAGGCAGAAAAGCTACGCCGATCCAAAACGTAAGGATCTTCACTTCGAGGTAGGTGAGAAGGTGTTGCTTAAGGTATCGCCCTAGAAAGGGGTGATGCGTTTCGGCAAGAAAGGCAAACTGAGTCCGAGATACATAGGACCTTTTGAGGTCATTGAGCGGGTCGGGTCAGTTGCCTATAAGTTGAACTTGCCTAAAGAGCTCAATGGAATTCACAATGTGTTCCACATCTGCAATCTCAAAAAGTGCTTCGCCGATGAATCATTGGTGATTCCACACACAGATGTGCATATAGATGAGAGCTTAAAGTTTATAGAAAAACCTTTGTCGATTGAAGATCGACAGGTAAAGAAGCTTCGCAGAAAACACGTACCGATCGTAAAAGTCAAATGGGATGCTCGTAGAGGTCCTGAATATACGTGGGAAGTCGAAGCTACGATGAAAGAAAAGTACCCCTATTTATTTGAGTAAATCTCGGGTCGAGATTTATTTTAAGGGGGTGAGGATGTAACACCTCGAATTTTTGTGTCCAATAATGTGCTAACACGTGTCATTTGTTTACACGTGGCATTTATATTAAATAAAGGACTAATTTTGACAAACCTTGAAAGTATGTAAATTCGAGGGTTATAAATATCAACAAGGGTAAATATACTGTATAGTAACCCTAAATAATGCTTGAACCTTCAAACGAATAAATCATAGATCGTACGGAAACGAAACGCGGAAGGAAGTGAGAGATTACGAGCTACAGGGGTTAACTGTGTCGACATGTTTAATTATACCTCTGAGTGACCCTTTAATGTTCCCAAGGCTTCGTAACAGTATTATACGCTCACTAAGAATATACTGTATAAATTCCGCGAAGTTCCGTTTTAAAACAAAAGAGTTATACTCGAATTCGTATAAGAAGGGTTAAAAGCGTCAACAGTGAAAGTTAAGGCTTTCCAAATAATTAATAAACTAACCGGGGACTTTATAATGCGGGTATATAACACGAGGCCCCTATCGGTAAATAACCGAGGGCCAAACCGCAAAGTTACCCCTTCAAACCCGAAAGGTCAGGTAAATCATTACGAAAGATTTCGTTATTAATTACCGGATTCTGATAATCATTACAAAAGATTTTAAAAATCTGAAAAACAGACTTCTCGCGACCCGCGTGAAGGTTAGGCTTAAGTGTAGGCGGGCCGCGAGCCTCCTAAATTACACGCCTGATATTTGAACTTTAGGCGACCCGCGTAAAAGTGCATGGGAACTCCCATGCGGGTCGCGTAAAGTGCCCAGATGCAGAAACATTGTAGTTTCTTGCCTTTTGAACATTGTGAACGATCAAACCTCAATAAATGAGGCATGGGCACCCTACACTTGACCCATACACCTCAGGAGACATCTACCCATCATCATGATCAGTGTAGGTTGTTGTGTAGTGATCTAGAGAGCTTTCCTTGGCTATAAATAGCCACATTATGTGCATAACATTCACACAACACAAAACACATTCATCTGATCATTTCAAGAGCTCTCTAGCATCCATCTCTGCTCTATAAGCAAAAACACACTTCTGTAAGTCGTTCACAACCATTTTGGTCATGCATTTCCATAGTTATAGCTCATAAACACAACCGTCGTAACTAACGGTTGTCATTACAATAACTTGCAAATGGTTCAGTCTTATGACGGATCAAAAGTGGTTATGAGTTGGTATTAATGTGGGTAATAAACCTCTAAAAAGGTTCCCCCTGATCACCACTCTAACTATGTCAAATATCGAGTCAAACGTGCGGTTAAAAAGTCAACAGAAAGCTATTTTAGCGATTTATGCATAATCTGTAATGTATATGTTATGAAACCTGTTTTGACACTTATAAAACATGATATTAAGTATATAAACTTGTTTGCGCTCGTTTGAATCGACCATTTGCTATATTGAACCGGTTCGGAGCCGAATGTCGCAAAAGTTTGACTTTTGCTTTGACTTCAGTTCTGACCCGTTTTAGTGAGGCATAGATATGCCTTAGGACTCTCTTAGGACCAGGTTACATGATGGTATAAACCTCTGTGATCGGTTCATGAGTTACCCGAGTCTTTTGCGCATTTCCGTCATTCGCCTAAAAGTTGACCGTAACGGCCTTTTGAAATTAAAACGAGTATTTCGGACACGTGAACGGACCAAAACCTTGCTTATTAAATTATAAGCATGTCCTTAAAGTTTCACGTCAATCCGAGGTCTAGAATGAGAGTTATGCTAAATAGCGCATTTAAAGTAAACTTTTGTAATAAACGGCGCAATTAACATAACACCTATCTAAACCAAGATTTCGTCACCAAAACTTTTACCCACTGTATTAAAATAATATTTTGGGAATTTTAAAGATTTTTAATAATTTTTACCTCGCTCATAACCTGCGGTTATGGCTACGGTTCGGTAAATACCGAATATGCCCTTTTCGGCCAAAACATGAGTTCTACAAGGTCTTTTGACCCGATTCCAATTGCTACTGGTTTTAAATAATAAATAGAGTATTTTAAGCTTTATAAGCTGTTCGGAAAACTCAGATTTCCTGTAGAACTCGAAAAGCCCTTTTTAAAGCCTTTAAAATGACCGAAAAGCCCCTACGGGGCATAATATTAACTTAAACTCGTTACGGGCGTCACGGAAGGTATCCTACTGATACCACAACCCATTTAAGGCATATTGACTTAGGAAATAAGCGTACGACTCTCATGGTTAACCGTTTCGCCTATTGCGCGCACGGTTCGGCTTATGAAACTAGTTTTCATAAATTAGCCGATACGGGTCAAATAATATCATTTGAACCCCAAAATCCAGAGTGTGAACCATTAACCCATATAAAACAAGTCTCTGAACTTGTTGGGACAGAATCACACTCCATTCTCGGTTTTCGCCTTTCACGCGATTAAACCCTATCTATATATATCAGAACCAACCGGTCTAGGCTACGGCCATTATAACGACCCGTTAGGATTCTAAGAGGTTAATTAAAACCTTCCTTCCAGATTAGGAGCCCCAGTAAAAGCTATCGGTGATTTAATCCAAATTAAGGAAATATACTTGCAAAGGTAAATACTTTAACTTATTTCCCCTATATGGGCTTGGGTTACGGTATATTAATACCGCTTGATTGAGCATTATATTCTTCCATCGCTTAGGTGGTTAATTAAATAATATGATCAGCTCATTTAAACAGTTTTGTTGCTTATAAGCCTTTGGGGGGTTTAATGACCGTTGTCCCGGATATCCTTGGCATCATTTTACGAAATGGCCACGACCATCGACATCCCGGTGTAGGCGTACACCCGGTATAAAGTGTCGACATCAAATTAAAAGACGTAGCCGTTGGTTTTTATACTACGGTTTTACGCAAACGTGGTGTGTCTATAAATCTTTAACCCGGCACGACCCGGGCTACTGAACGCATAAAAGAACATGTAAAACGTTCACAAGATTTTATTATAATTTTCCCAAGTTATAAAAGAGTTTGTGCCTTGTGCATTCAAATCAATTTTAATAAACATTTTCAAATGTGTCAGTTGAATGTATTTACCAGTGTAAACTGACGTATTTTCCCCAAAAAGATTAAGTGCAGGTACCTAAACGTAAATTGGCTGGTATTAGCTCCCTAGCGTCGTGATAAGTCTCGCAAGCTTGATTGCAGTATCTGATGGAACAATACTTTATGTTTATTTACGATCCACTGTGGATATATTCAACCCCTGTAATACATTTGATATTACAATCAGAGGTTGAAGTTTATATATTTATCTTATGCTTCCGCTGTGCATTATATAATTGTGTGGTTTGACTATATTGTTGCCAACATCGTCACGGTAATCCCCCACCGGGCCCATCGGTGAGACACGTGGAAATCGGGGTGTGACACGGAAGGTCCAAAAATGTTGGGATACATGCAAAGACTTCATGACTTGGCACGAGTTATTCCCCACTTAGCGGAACCAAAAATGAGGAAATTGGGACAGTTCATTTGGGAACTGGCACCACAAGTCATGAGCTTAATGGCAGCATCTACGCCACCAACAACTATTGCTGCAAGCAAGATGGGTTTGGCACTCGTCACGGAAGCCATTAGACTAGAAAAACTTGCAAACCCTGATAGGGAGACTCAGGTAGAGTCCTCTGGAAAGAACAAAAGGAATCTTACCGAAGATCCCCGAACAAATAATGATGAACCAAGATCTATGCGAGGTTGTTTTGACTGCGGAGACAAAGGGCATTTCAAGAAAGATTGCCCTAACAACAGACAGGCCAATGATAAGATTTGCTTAGAAACTAAAGCAAGACGTGCTGGGTGCAAGTATCACCATGAATGTGGATGTCGGAAGCCTAGATGCGGGAGGAAAAGGCATAACAAGGATGGTTGTGGGATGAAGAGTCCCAAACAAGGAGAAAACCGTAACAACGCTCAAGGTGGAAGCAGGAAAGGAAATGGCCGAGTGCTAGGATGTTTCCATTGTGGGGACATTGGACATCTTAAGAGAGAATGCCCGGAGTTGAAACAAGACCGTGAGAGAACACCTAGCATCGGAGTTTGTGAAGCATGCCAGGATCCAGACATGATTACTGGTACGTTCTTTAGCAACCAAAACTTTCGCATCTATCTTGTGTGAAACTGGTGCCGATTATAGCTTCGTATCATTAGAATTTAAGAATATGCTTGGTTTAACTGCTAGTAAGTTAGATATTCCATACTCGATCGAATTAGCGAATGGGAAGTTAGTAGAAGCTAACGAGGTGATTCGAGGTTGCGTAATCGAACTGGGAGAGCGTGAGTTTGCTCTCGATCTACTACCAGTCCAGTTGGGAAGCTTCGACGTGGTAGTAGGGATGGATTGGTTATCGAGTAATAAAGCAGAGATAGTTTGTCACGAGAAGATTATTCGTATCCCGACCGATGATGGTGAGACCATTGTTGTTCATGGGGAGAAGCGTGAGACGCCGTTGAGGATGATTAGCTGCCTGAAAGCAAGGAAGTGTTTGCGGAAAGGATGTGTTGCTTTTCTGGCACACATTGTGGATAAAAAGGCTGCTGAGCTGAAGATCGAAGACATCCCTGTCGTGAGGGAATACCCAGAAGTCTTTCCAGAAGACTTGCCTGGCTTGCCACCTCAAAGGCAAGTGGAGTTTCGCATCGACTTAGTTCCAGGCGCCGCGCCTGTGGCTAAGGCACCCTATAGACTTGCTCCGTCTGAGATGCAAGAGCTATCGACACAACTTCAAGAGTTGTTAGACAAGGGTTTTATCCGACCAAGCTTCTCGCCTTGGGGAGCTCCAGTTTTGTTTGTGAAGAAGAAGGACGGTAGTTTTCGAATGTGTATCGACTACAGAGAGTTGAACAAGCTGACGATCAAGAACAGGTATCCCCTGCCAAGAATCGATGATCTGTTCGACCAGCTTCAAGGTTCGAGCTTCTATTCAAAGATCGATCTTCGATCTGGATACCATCAGCTACGGATACAGGAGGAGAGTATCCCGAAGACAGCCTTCAGAACTCGATATGGACACTACGAGTTTCTCGTTATGCCGTTTGGTTTGACAAACTCACCTGCAGTGTTCATGGATTTGATGAACCGAGTTTGTAAGCCATACCTGGATAAATTCGTGATTGTATTCATCGATGACATCCTGATTTATTCGAAGACAAAGGCTGAGCACGAGCAGCATCTTAGAGCCATTCTGGAGCTGCTAAAGAAGGAACAGTTGTACGCCAAATTCTCTAAATGTGAGTTTTGGCTAAGAGAAGTGCAATTCCTTGGGCACGTGGTGAATGGAGATGGAATCCATGTGGACCCAACCAAGATCGAGGCTATCAAAGATTGGGAAACGCCAAAGACGCCAACCGAGATTCGGCAATTCTTGGGTTTGGCTGGCTATTATCGAAGGTTCATCGAGAACTTTTCAAAGATCGCTCAACCGTTGACACTCCTCACGCAGAAGGATAAGAAGTTTGATTGGGGAATCAAACAGGATGAAGCGTTTCAGATATTGAAAGATAAGCTTTGCAACGCGCCAATCTTAGCTCTACCAGAAGGTACAGATGATTTCGTGGTATACTGCGACGCATCACGTCAAGGATTGGGTTGTGTGTTGATGCAACGTCAAAAGGTTATCGCCTACGCATCACGCCAACTGAAAGTGCATGAAAAGAACTATACCACGCATGATTTGGAGCTAGGCGCAATGGTTTTTGCCTTGAAGATCTGGAGACACTACCTTTACGGTACAAAGTGCACAATCTTCACAGATCACAAGAGCCTCCAGCATATATTCAACCAGAAGGAGTTGAATATGAGGCAAAGGCGATGGGTCGAGTTGTTGAACGATTACGACTGCGAAATCAAGTATCATCCAGGGAAGGCGAATGTGGTCGCTGATGCCCTAAGTCGTAAAGAGAGAATCAAGCCCATAAGGGTTAGGGCTATGGAAATGATAATTCAAACCGACCTTACCTCGCGCGTTCGTGCAGCACAGAAGGAAGCTCTCAAGGAAGGAAACCTTGAGGAAGAATATCTCCGTGGGATGGAGAAGATATTGGTGCCAAACAGGGAAGGAACGTTGTGTTTTGAGAAAAGAATTTGGGTTCCTCTGTTTGGTGGTTTATGAGAGGTTATCTTTGATGAAGCTCACAAGTCGCGGTACTCTATCCACCCTGGAGCGGATAAGATGCACCAGGACCTTAAAGATTATTACTGGTGGCCTAGGATGAAGGGCGATGTTGCTATTTACGTGAGCAAATGTTTAACTTGCGCCAAAGTTAAGGCGGAATACCAGAAACCTTCGGGACTTCTGCAGCAACCAAAAATTCCCCAGTGGAAGTGGGAAGAAATCTCCATGGATTTTATTACGAAGTTGCCAAAAACGCCAAAAGGCCATGACACTATCTGGGTGATAGTGGACCGCTTAACGAAGTCAGCACACTTCTTACCTATCCGCGAGAAGGATAATACAAGCAAATTGGCTGAAATCTACATGAGAGAGATTGTTACACGCCATGGAGTACCTCTCTCGATTATTTCTGATAGAGATGGGAGGTTCGTATCGAGGATATGGCAATCCTTCCAGGAAGCGTTTGGCTCAAAGCTGAATATGAGCATAGCTTTTCACCCGCAGACCGATGGTCAAAGCGAGCGGACGATTCAGACGTTGGAGGACATGCTGAGAGCATGTGTTATGGATTTAGGCGGTAGCTGGGATAAACATTTACCCCTGGTTGAATTTTCATACAACAACAGCTACCACGCCAGTATTGGTGCCGCGCCATTCGAAGCATTATATGGGCGCAAGTGCAGGTCGCCGCTCTGTTGGTCTGACGCAGGTGATAGACAATTGGTAGGTCCCGATGTAGTTCAGGAAACTACAGATAAGATTGCGCAGATTCGAGATCGCATTAGTGCGGCTCGTGACCGTCAGAAGACCTACGCAGATCTGTGAAGGAAACCTCAGGAGTTTGAGGTTGGGGATATGGTTTTGTTGAAGGTATCACCCTAGAAGGGTGTGGCACGCTTTGGGAAGCGTGGGAAGTTGAATCCGCGCTACATTGGTCCTTTCAAGGTTTTGGAAAGAATTGGGACCGTAGCATACAAGTTGGATCTACCTGCCGAACTGAATAATGTTCACGATACATTTCATGTATCCAATCTGAAGAGAAGTCCAACTCAAGTTAACGTCGCCATTCCTACCGACGAAATTCATATTGATGACACGCTCCACTTCGTTGAAGAACCTGTCGAGGTCACGGATTGGAAAGTGAACAAGACCCGCCGGAGCAGTGTCAAGCTCGTCAAAGTTTGTTGGAATGCTAGACATGGTCCTGAATTCACCTGGGAGCGTGAGGACCGAATGAAAGAGAAATTCCCCCACTTATTTCCTGAGAACGCTGCTTCTACAAGCAGAATTTAAAATTTCGGGACGAAATTTATTTAACGGGGGGAGAATGTGACAACCCTCACAAAACCAGGTATCCGTACGACTTAATTAACTATTTATTGTTGCCTAATTACTGTGCTTAACTGAGATTTCTGATAAACTGCTACTTGATTTTTGATACTTGTACATATCTGCATCATACTTTGATTTCCGTCACTACATTATTTACTTACTAAACTCTAGTGACAAACATGATGCACAAAAGCACAGTAGCATTTGAACGGATAACCTATTGAACATGCTGATATAGCCAGCATCAGGCAGACACTGCCTCTAAAGGCCTGTATGAGCCAGAAATATTTTACTATACCCATAGTGTGTGTAGGGATACAAGGGTTGTTAAACTGCGTCTCTAGGAATAAGATACAGAGATTGGATGTGCCTAAAACGTACTCTAAGTACAAAACACAGCACTTTTATCAACATACTAGCTTCTAGCTAATTAATAAAGTGCCAAAATACGAGGAAATATTCCTGACACTTTGTAGAATAAATTGTGTCCCTTAAAATATAAATTACGACGCTTAAAGGATTACTTAAGCACTTTAACGGATTAATATCCAACCGAACAACCGGACCATACCCGGAACATAAAAATATTGCCAGAAATATTATTAGCCTTTTTCTTAGCCAGTTAGGGTCCCTGATTACCCTAACACCCGCTTTATAACGCGTCACGCAACTAACGGGGTTAATCTCTAAAAGTAACCAACTTAATGTAACTGAGCACTAACTGAACGATCGAGATCCAACCGGATACCCCCCTTTTTTTGGGCCGGTTCCATCCTCATGGAACTAGGAGTACAAGTTTTTGATTATTTTATTAGATTTCGTGGATATCTAGAGGACATTGTGACCGATGGACGATAATCCTAAAATTGTCTATAAAATCACCACAAAACCCACAAGACTTCTCACACTTTCACCAAACAACTCTCTCTCCCTCTTGCTCTCTCTCTCTCGGCCGTGACTACACACACACACACATCCATTGCCGGTTTTTTATCTTGCCATTCCAAGCTTATACAAGGTGTTCGGGTCACGTATAAGGAAGCTTGAAGCAAGCGGAAGTTGAAGGACCTCGTTTCTTTGCTTTTATCCACGCCATTTCCGACGAGATTCTTCCCTAGCCCCGAGCTAGAGGTATAACGTTTAAAACTCGCTCTTGATCGTATCTAAAGTGGTTAATATGATTTTTAACGGTTAAAAGTTGGAATCATGCGTTTTGAATATTTAAAGACTACTAAAACTCGAATATTGTTGGTTAAAAGCTTATAACGCGTGTAAAAGTCGTAGTATTCGAATATGTTGGTATTTGAGGCCCGATCTACGATGTGGTGGCTCTTATCATCGTTTAACCCGACTTTGTTAAGATCACGAATCTTGACATACGCTTGTTTCTATTGGTATAAGGGTTAAAAGGTGAAACTCCACCACACGAGGAACATGAACTTGTGTAAAAGTATTTTAACTTGTAAAATAGTATTTAAAACGAGCCGATCTACGTATGTACAAGTGGTATATTCGTAGAACCAAGTGTCGAGAAAATCATGTTTTTAAAAGTTGGATGACATGTTAACAAATATGATTTTTTTTTTTACAAACTACAAGGGTATAAACACTTGTGAAACGAAAGATCCGACAAAATAACAATTTTTACAAAAGTTGTCGGGAAGTTGTAAAGAATGATTTGTTCCAAAAACGGGGTTTTTGCAAGACTAAACTATTTTATACATAGATCCACTAAATATAAGGTGATCTACATTAAGATTTTCGGAAAAATTACAAGTTCATGTAACAACGCGACTTTACATATTAGTCTACAAGATTGATGTGTTGAAACTAGTTTGAAGTATCGGAAATTGATTGGTTGATTTAAAGAAGTGTTGAAGTGATTTTGTAAAAGAAAATGATACGCTTGAAAGCGTGGCCACCTCGAGTTTCAGGGGAAACTCTGGCGAAATTTTTCTAAAATCTAACACTTAGAATTATTTGCAAGTGTTAAACTATTTTGATATATTTTCAAATATATTTCGCCATGACTTAATTTATTAAATAATCGGAGGTGGGATTTTTCACAAAACTAAACGTGGTAAATATTTATTCGATAAATATATTTTTCACCACACTGTTTATGATTATTTTGTGAAAATATATAAATATTATTTTTAGAGTAAAAATAATATTTACAAACTTTGTCGAACCCAAAATAATACCAACGCCTACACGACAAACATATAAGTTACAACGGTAATTACTATTACCACTAAATCGCCAAAACGTAACTTACGCTTTATACGGAAGTATTCATAAATGCGGATATTGTCAACGTATTATTTTGGAAAGTTTTATACGAAGAGAAAATATATTATTTTTGAGAAAAATAATTATATTTTGGAATGAGAAATAAAATATATTAAGTGAGACTTAATATTATAAACGCGCATGTATTAATTCCCCCATCCTTGGGAAGGAGATTTACTACCAAATATATACAAGGAACAGTTATCTAAGTGTTTCCCGAAAATTAAACTATAAAGCTAAAGCACGGCCATCCGTCTAATAGAATTAGCACATGTAGGTCGTTGTACAGCTTTCGGACATTTGGAGTGCTTGATTTAGCGACGCACTGACTGTGAGTTCATGTCCCCCTTTCCTCTTAACTGTTTTCAGTTTTCTAAACTGCGGGGGTGAAATACATGTTACAATGATTATGAATATGTTTATACATGGTATGATTAGCGTAAGGAGGTTTGTTACTTAGATCATGTGAGTGGGTAGGCGGAAACTTGAGGCCATTAATCCTCATAGTAGGACCGAGGGACAGGAGCGGTAGATCTATCTGGGTGTAGCGAGCCCAGCCCCAGGTCCAGCTGAACGGACCTCGGGGTGACTTAGTGCCCGACGCATAAATCCGCTAGGTTTGAGTCTCCCTACTTGCACTTCACACATATCAATGGCCTTGCAAACCATTGGTGATCTCTTTTTCCTTATTTGCTACATACCAGGTTTTTGATAAAGATAAAGGTTTATTTACTCACTATCGCATGAACTCGCTCAACATTATTGTTGATTTTTCAACTTACATGTATTTCAGGAAACTAACGATCTGGCGCGGTATGGCTTGTTTTCCGCTGCATTAGGCCCGAGGTCATCCAGGGTTCGAGACTTGTGACTCTTTCCTGGACAAGTCACAGTCCCTGAACCATGTTTACTTTAAGTTTACATTTGTAATGTTTAGACAAGTTATGGTTGTTGGGTGTTAACCGTTAAGACAATGTTTAATATTTTTATTATCAATGGATGATCTTGCATATTTTTAATTCATATAGCTTGTTATGATTAAGCTATGGTATTAAGAAGTCACACCAAATTAACCACGCTTCCACAAAGCCAGGGTGTGACATGTGAGCACATAACTTAGCATACCGAGCAAACCAAGGTGAGTTCACACTCTTTACCAAGGCATGGGATTCCCGGGATTGGGAATGGGATTGAAGGAATGAGATTGAATAGATTTGTACTTACACTGTTACTAGACTATCTACCATCGTCCTCGGTTGTGCAGGACACATATGTAAAACCTACGTATACTTGTATTCATCACTGTCCTCAGGTTGCGAAGGACACTCACGTAAAACCTACGTGAACTTACACACATCACTGTCCTCGGTTGTGAAGGACACTTACGTAAAACCTACATAAACCCCCGCGTACCCCTATCCTCGGTTGTGAAGGATACTTACGTAAATCCTACGTAAACTTTGTACGTACTACTGTTCTCGGTTGTGAAGAACACTTATGGTAACAAATAGTCTTGTGGATATGAAACATGGGAAGCCCCCACTAATAGAACTTACTACCGGCCCAGTAGAGCCACATGTTACAAACGAACCTACTATTACGCGCTTACTTTCTGTGAACTCGCTCAACTTTGTTGTTGATCCTCTGTTACATGCCTTGCAGGTCGTTAGGTACATGGAGCTTGCACTGGGAGGCACGGTCGTTGTGGACAAGGATCGTGATGTTTTGATTAAACTCAATGACTTTACATACTTTAATTACATTGGGCTTTTATTCAATTGCTTCCGCTAAACTTGTTATTACACTTATGTTTTGGAACACCTTTCATATGGATTGGTTTGGTTAATTACATTTACTGTTACTATTTACATTGTTCTATATGATTGGTGGCTTGATCCTGGTCAGTCACGCTCCCAAGCGGTGATACTCCGCAGGTGGATTTTGGGGGTGTGACATGAATTCCCTGCTACCAATAACGAAGCAGAATATGAGGCTTTAATTGCAGGATTAGAATTGGCTAAGAATATGAGTATCAAGAATTTGGAAGTATATGTTGATTCCTTATTAACTACTAATCATTTTAACGGATCCTATGCAGTCAAGGGTGAAAAATTAATCGAATACCTCGGTATTCTCAAAAAATTAGCAGGATATTTCGATGTTTTTACACTTGAATGGGTACCAAGGGAGGATAATACTGAAGCAGATGCCTTAGCAAACCTGGGATCATCGATCAGGATACCAGATGGGACCCAAATACCAATATTACATACCTTGTATCCTGCAACGAATCCTCAGGATAAAGAAGTAGCAGGTATTCAGGATCCTAGAGCGTAGTATCCTGAAAAGGATCCTAAATCCTGGATGACTCTAATCATGAGATATCTCAAAGAAGGACATATCCCTGGAGATGAAAATCCTAAGGCATTTAGGATGAGGGTATCACGATTCAATATTACAAACAATGTTTTGTATAGGAAATCTCTTGCAGGACCGTATTTGAGGTGCTTGGCGGATCCTGAAGCCAAAGAAGTACTTCAGGATATACATGAAGGGGATTGTGGTAACCACACTGGGGGCAGGTCATTGTTCTCCAAAGTATTAAGGACATGATATTATTGGCCAACAATGAGGAAAGATGCTGCAGAATATGCTCGAAGATGTGATGCATGTCAAAGGCATAGTAACATACTACATCAACCAGCTGAACCACTATATCCTATAGCATCCCCTTGTCCGTTCATGAAATGGGGGATGGATATAGTAGGGAAGTTACCAAAAGCTCCGTGAGGAAAAGTCTTTATGCTAGCAATGAAGGATTATTTCTCTAAGTGGGTTGAAGCTGAAGCATTTGTCCAAGTTAGAGACCAAGAAGTAGTATCCTTCATAAAGAGGAATATCCTGACCAGGTTTGGGGTACCAGCTGAAATCATTTGTGATAATGGGTCCCAGTTTATAAGCAAAAGGACTACTGACTTTTGCAAGAGTTGGGGAATCAAAATGATCACGTCTACTCCGGTGCATCCTCAAGCGAATAGACAAGCAGAATCCTCAAACAAGATCATTGTCAATAACTTAAAGAAGAGACTTGGAGCCAAAAAAAGGAAGATGGGCAGAAGAATTACCCTTTGTTTTGTGGGCTGATAGGACAACGGTAAAGAATGCGACAGGCCAGACCCCATTTCCTTGGTATTTGGAGCAGAAGCAATGATTCCAACATAAATGACGATACCTACTGCAAGATCTATCCTACAGGATCCTGTACGGAATCCTGAGGCCTTATGTCAAGATTTGGATACTATAGATGAAAAAAGGGATGCAACAAGGCTAAGGATGGCAGCATATCAACAAAGAATATCCAGAGCATATAACAAGAGTATAAGGACTAGGAGATTTCGAGTTGGTGATTGGGTGCTAAGAAAGGCTTTTCAGAATACCACTAATCCTGCCGATGGCAAGCTAGCTCCAAAATAGGAAGGACCGTATGAAGTTGAATCAGAAGCAGGGAAAGGAGCATATAGACTCAAGAATATGGAAGGGGATATGCTACCGAGATCCTGGAATGCAATACACTTAAAGTTCTATTTCAAGTAAGAGTAGAATTTAATTTCTATCCTAATGGTATGTACTCTATCTCTTTTAAATATATTTATGTATTATCTTGAACCCAATACTGACTTAAGCATCGGAGGGGTGTTAGCCAGGCTAACACCCACCTTAGTTTATAGTTGTTTTGCAGCATATGCTCCAGGATATAGCTTCAGGATATGCACTCGGGACAAGTCGGAAGACTAGAGGATTGGCCCCCTCTCTCACGTTTAAGGGATCTCGATCCCTTCAAAGGTTTAAAGGTATTTACCTTTCTTTCGAATTGGGTTTAAACACCTCGCCTGGAGCGCAAGTTCTCTAGGTATAGTTCAAGGTAGCGGGACCAGTTCATGTAAAAGTGGCTGACAATTTCGTTACTGTTGGCTATATCCTGGATCCTGAAGGTATATGAGGATTGATCACCCTCTCTCACGAAAGGGTATTTTCATACTCTCTAAGGTTTAAAGGTTTTCACCTTTCTAAGACTTGGAGTTTATACACTCTCGCCTGTAGCGCATGAAACTCAGGGTTTATCCCCAGGATATTAAGGGTTTACCCCAGTATGCTAAGGATTCATTTCAGGATATCAAGGTTTTTGCCTCGAGGTGTTTGGAATTTATTCAAGCCAGAGCATGAATACATTTGCATTTCTGTGTCATACACAGGGGACATACATTATACTATTCAAAGGTTGGATCCAAGTTTATAACTCTGCACTGGGGACATTCCTAAGGTGGAAGATTGGAGTTGACTCTCCAAGAGTCTTTGGTATGATCTCTCCTTTTTTCAAAAGACTTAAGTTATCTAAGTTGTATGATGATATCCTGACCAGGATATCTCTTAGGATCCTTGTCAGGATATTCTCAGATGATGTTCCCATAATATTTCCAAGAATTATCAAACAAAATAGTTTTCATAAGTAAAATTCATGTAATGAAAGGAATAAAGCCAAAAAAGGGTTATATTATTAACATAGCAAAAGATTAAGCTTTTGGCTTCGTCTCAAACCGAGACCCATCCACCAAAAGCATGATTAGTTTTCTACCATATTTACTTAACAAATGAAGGCTTCGTCTTGGAACCCAAGATACCTCCATCTTCAATTGTTAAAAGTGTTCAAAATAAACCATACTAACTGATGACCAAGGGCTTCGTCCTGAAACTCAGGATCCCTCCACCTTTGGCCATCATATTGTCTACGTGCAGGAAATTAAAATTGTTCAACAGACAAGAAAAGTAAATTGTTTAAAACACCAACCATCAAATCTTAAAAAGTGGGTTCCGGCCTAAGCATCAATATCCATCATTGCCCACTCAGATGCCCTCACGCAGAGGCATCCTCTCCAACCTTCTCCGACTTCTCAGCACCAACATCCTGCCCAGCATCCGTTCCAGCATCCTTCTTGTCTCCAGCCTAATCTGCCACCTCTGCTGACTTAGAGGACTCACCAGCTTCTGTAGGGAGAGGCACAACTTTTCCTCGAAACTCCTTCAACTTGGCCACCCAAGAGTCAACCGGCCAAGCTGGACACACGACGCCTGTCTCCTTGGCCTCGTAGGCCATCTTGATGCGAGCTTGTAGCAAGGAGACGATGGCAGAGGCTTTGATCCCTTCCCGGAAAGAAACCATGGCATGTTCATGATCCATTTCGGCGGTGGCAAGTTTGAGCTCAGCCTCTTGGGTGACCTTCTTCATCATGCTCTCGTAGTGCCGGGACTTTGCTTCAGCAATGGCACCTTGGTCGGCAACAGTGCTGTCGAGCTGTTTAATTCTGGCTTTGTGGAGTGCAATAGTACCGCAGGCGTCATTATACAGATGGAGCAAATGCTGAAGGCCCTGCACATTAAATTCAGGTATGGGTTAGAATATATTAGTCAGGATATCCTGTCAGGATATCCTATCAGGATATATATGCAGGATATGTAGCAGAATATTACCTTGTTGAGGAAGGATGTCATTGGCTCTAAGGAGTCAGAAAAGCTGAGCTCATCATAGGAGAACCCTTCGGAGCCTGGGGCACTAACTTCAGAGCCCTTCCTCTTTTTTTGTTGTGGAAGCACGGGTCCTTGGATTAGCCTTAGGGGCCGAGAGTGGCTTGGAGCTGGTGGCAGCAGGTGTCTCTTTCTTGACCATGACTGGAGTAGGATAGCTGTCGAGTTCGTCAAGGTCAAGGAGGATTAGAACTTTGCTGGAATCTGCACACAGGGAGTAAAATTTCTTTCCTAAATATTTCAAATAAAAGCATGTATGCAGGATATTGAGCAGGATCCTTACCAGACATGTTTACACTAGAAAGAGGGCTTGGAGACGGTGGAGATGGGTTAAAACTTCTTTCAGCTTCGGGAAGGAGTCTGATAGCGTCAATCCTCTTCTGTGATTCAGCAAAGGGAGGTGCAAGCTTCCAAAAATCAGCTGTGTACAAGAAAATAAGAAAGTCAGTTCAAGATATGTGGCAGGATATAAGACAGGATTGTCCTAAAACCCTAGGTCCTACCCTTTTTCAACCATTTCACCGGATAATCCGCCCCACCAGGGATTGAATCTCTTTTTACAAAAAAGAACCTGGATTTCCATTCCACTTCATTCCTGGTGGCTCGGAGAATCAGTGGGTCACTGGAAGTGGAGTAGAACAAAAATCGACAAGAGCCATGACATCTAAGCCGGTAAGCTAAAGGAAGGTCGTGAACAGAAAGATCAGGGATATGGTTATTCTTGATTTGATCAAGAACAGACAGGACCCGCCAAAGCATTGGCATTGTTTGACTAAAAGAAATCTTGGTGAGGTTGAAAAACTCGGTGATAAACTCGGAAAAAGGAAATTGTAGCCCTAAAGTAAAAGGAAAAACATTGAAGCACAACCACTCGTCGGAAACCATATCCGGTCGGATTTCCTGATCAAATGGCCGGAACACCGTCCCTTTTGGGAAGATGCCGGAGGTTTTTAGGGCTGACAAATGTGCACTGTCAAAGGTGCATATCTCTTTCTCCGGATCTTGGAGAATATTCTGGTGGATAAATGTGGGGGCGGAATCGCCGGAGCTGGATCTCGTTTGCCTTGTCATATTGTTGCTGGAATATTGAGGAGGATGAAAAAGGAAGATGGAGTTTAGAGAGAAAATATTTACCTTTTTTCTCTTCAGTGATGGTTAAAAGAAGATAAGCATGAGAAGATATAGGGAGCAATGAGTAAATATAGACTGAACGGTTATAAGCGGTCACATCATGGGTCTTATCACTTAATTGCCTCGTTCTCCGGAAAAAATATAACCGTTAGTGCCAGGATACTTAACGGTAACATTTTTTGGGGACAATTGTTATGGGTGAAATTCTGAGCCCATATCCTGAGAATTATCTTGAATTATATCTTGGTTATATGATATCTGTTCACATCCGGGATGCTGATTCAGGATATTGGTAACATCCTGAATGGTATCCTCAGGATCACTAACAGATTATGTGCAGGTACGTGGATTAGAAGCTAGCAACGTTCATGAAGACCTTTTCTACTAAAGACTCGGTCCAAGTCATTCACAAGAAGCCGTTGAACCCGCATTACTCGGCCTACAACGTTCACTTTGGAATATTAGGAGCATCCCATGATTATAGGAATTTTAGTTTACATTTCGTTACTATAAATAGATGGGTATACCAGATCGAATAGGACATCACAACAACACTCACTACACTCTCACACTTGTTCTCTCGCAACTTCTAGTTTCACACAAAGCATTGTAACACTTAGCGATCTGGTCAATATCCTGCACTGTATCCTGAAGTTTGAAGCAATAAGAAGAACTAGGCAGCTGCGATCGTCAGCTCCCGAGGTTTTATGCCGGCGATCTAGATTGATCAAGGGTTTTCCTCGTACATCTCGTGTCAACCCCTTTACTTTTTGCTCATTGTTTGATCGTAGATACAACTCAATATCCTGAGCCGTATCCTGAATACTGTTTTTCCAAACAACTTAACTAGCATATTTTCAACACACTTTTTAGCACACTACCTCACTTAACTAATTTGATCACTAAATTGCTTCGGTAATTTTTTACCAAAACAATACACGAGCCATGAATCTGACACTCTCATAAAATCCTATGTACTCGCCAGCATTTTATGCTGACGTATTTTCACATGTGTTTCAGGTACCATAGTTGGTGATATTTGATGATGATATTGATGCATGCTCACATTGGAACGGACGAGGCCTTAGTGACTTAATAACAATGAAAGTCTATTTGTTCATGTTTTGTTTCTAATTTCAATGTAATGTAATACATTTAATTTAATAAAACGGAACTTCAATCCATGTGTTATAAAACAATGATTCTGCCACATCACTCCCAACGTTTTCGCCCCGATTTATGTTTTTCGTGGTTGGGGTGTGACTGGAACATGCGATAAAATGCGTTTTGAATAAGCGTTGTAATAAGCGTGTATAATGCGTTTGAAATCATAGCTTAAAATAGTTAACCCATAGTGATAATCGAAATCTCGGGAGTACAAGCGATCACAAAATGAAAAGACGTTGATGAGTAATGACCCGAAGAGTCGGGTTGTTACAGAGCTGGTCTCAGATCTTTGTGCTTTCCGTGGAGCTGGGATTGTAGTGGCCGTATCCTATCAAAGCCCATGCTGCCTGGCGGTAGTTGCCGTGTAGTTCGCTGTAACACCCCAGTGTTTCGAAAATCAAGTCAAACTCAAGAGTGAAGTCAAAGGAAGAAAAGATCGCTAACTGCGATCTGCCACTCCGTGCTCAATCCCTGTTTTGGCTTCTTTGACTATAGTCAGTCTATTTTATGTTTTACGTTAGTTGTATTATGTGGAGGAATTATTAATAATCGAAGTAATCGAATGTTTATCGCTATGAACAGCTTTACGACTGTGCATAATAGGAAGTAACAATGCGATAAAGTTAACCAAACGCTAGTCAGCCTAATCTAATCAACATCGCGCTCGCAAACTCGAATTACGCATTTTGGTGATTGTTATATGTGTGTGTGTGCCTTAAGTCTTACTTGTGCGTGTTTATTTACGTTGTGTGGTAATCAATCGAATCGCAACCGAACTCAAACGCAATCAAATCGAAATCGCAAACCAAATACAAAACAAGGACGATTGTATGTAGACTTAATATGATAAGCAGTGGAGAAGAGTGTAGGGTCGTGATCTGACCCGATTGAGTCATTCAGAGGTGTTCAACTACGTTTCAGGTGCGGAATAACAAGAAACGGAGGTAGAAATAGCTGATTCTTCACTAAATATGCTGATTGTATTGATCTGATAACGTTTACAGCTCGATCTTCACACCGGCAGCACTTCAGCATGGAATACAAGAGTATCGATATGGTTTCGCTCATGGGAACCCCTATATATAGTGTTGATGGTTCGCTCTTATGGACATGTCCATAAAAGCGAGACCTCATATGTACAAACAAGCGAAACCTCATGTCTATGACCCTATGAGCGAAACCTGCTTCCTATACACATATACTTTCTATTTTCTCGTAAAACGCGCCCTAATCTATACAATACAATGTAAGACTCGATACAAGACGAAGTCAACAGATGTAGTGCACCAACAGACTCCCCCACAGATGTTGACGAGTCGACTATCGAGTCACGACAATGCTGTGTCTTCACATCTTCAGTCTTGATCAGTCTCTAGGCTTTTCTCTCTCTCTCTCTCTCTCTATCTTCATCAACAGACTCTTCTTTAACAATATCTGCTTGAAAATCTTCAGACTCCCCTCTCGATTTGCTGGCATTTCTTTGTTCTTCAGCAATATCTGGATCAGGATCATTGTCTGGCTCTTCAAGATCCAAGATCGAAACCTGGCTCAAACTACAGAATTTTCAATTTCCAGGATCGATACTCTTGTATTCCATGCCGAAGTGCTGCCGGTGTGAAGATTGAGCTGTAAACGTTGTCAGATCATTACAATCAGCATATTTAGTGAAGAATCAGCTATTTCTACCTCTGTTTCTTGTTATTCCGCACCTGAAACGTAGTTGAACACCTCTGAACGACTCAATCGGGTCAGATCACGATCCTACTCAGACTTTGACTCGTCCTCATCAGTATCCAACACCTGATCGACCACCTTTTTGATTAACTCAGACTCATGATTAGTGTCAGAAGAGGTAAACGTGACGTCAATGTTTTCTGGTAATTCATCAATTGTGTCGGTTTTTAGCTTTATATTGACTGCTTTTTCAAGTTGCTCCTCGTTTGGTTTTCTAGGTGAATATCCTTCCCAAATCGGAGACGGACACTTGTTATAGCTAACAGTCAGTTTCTTACCACTGTCTTTCTTTTTCTTCGGCTTCTCATCTTGAAAAGCTTCCATACCTGCAACAGTTGGATAAATATGATCAATGAGATAATCAGAACTAGAATAACTTTGTAATAATCGTCTAATTCTCTCATTCTCGATTTTCTCTGTCTCTAACTCTTGCTTCCACTTAGCACTCTCTTCGATGTAGAAGTTTATTGCTTTTTGCTTAGACATCATCACAGCATTCATCATCGTTAGTGCTTGTTCTCTTTCTGAGTTTGTCTTTTGGAGGCCAGTTACTGTTTTGTTCAAGACATCATAAGATTCTTTCACATAGTTGAGATTGAACAGTAACTGCTCCTTCTTCTTCTCATACTCAGCAATTATCTCATTCTTTGCTGCACATTCTTTGCATGCTTCCAAACACTTCGTGCAAGGCTTGATGACTTCAACAATCTTTTCAACTTCGATTGTTTTCACCATTTCTATCACTTTTTCTTCTTCTTTCACCTGCTCACTTTCAATATTCTTCTCAGCAACACTTTCAACACTCTCTTTCTGAACAACATCTTCAGATTTCATTTGTTATTGTTCTTTAGCAGCTCGTTTCTCCTTCAGTTTCTCCATGCGATCTGCAAAATAGAAATGAAAACTTTTAGGAGATAGATGAGATTTAGCAACATTTATATGTTTCTCTTCCTCATCATCACTACAGCTATCAACCGGTGACTGATCAAACTGTATAGATTTTTCAGAATCAGCATCTGATAAACCAGAATCTGACGGTGTTTGATCAAATACAACTTCCTTTTCTGATGTAACATCATTCTGCACACTCTCATCTGAACTCTGTGAACTTTCATCAGCACTTTCTGAGATTTCATCAGATGCAACAGACTGTTCCTCCACACTTTTCACCGTCACACCAATAGACTTCATCCAGGTGGCAAACATATCTGGCTCTCTAACAATCTTTGCAATGAAAGCTTTGAAATCACCCTTTTCATCAACAAACATATCCCAGCTGAAGCCTTCAGGTAGTTGTTCATCATCTTGATCAACTAAACAAGCTTTGCTATCAGGAGATATGTAGTTGCTCCAGTTGAAATCTACTAAACATGCTCTCTTGGAATCGTCAATCTTCCTACCATGAGCCGTCTGTGAATCTTGTGATTGACCAACCTGCTGATAAATGGCTTTCCGGTAGTAGTCGTCTTTTCCGAATGGATTCTGAGCACCACTAGCTTCCCTGTTCTTGCATTCTCGCTTGAAATGGCCTTTCTCCCTGCATCGAAAACAAGTAACTTTAGATTTATCAAAACCTAAAGTAGATACATGAGCATCAAGGAAGTCATTTCTCCCGGTAATTGTCTTGAACTTTTCAGCATGCCTAAGAACACTCCCTAGACACCATTTGATATCCATCAATTCCATCTCTTCGGCGTCTATTTGATCGTAATCCTCCTTTGTTAGCATAGGATTTCCGATCCGACCAGCAACAAGACCCTCATAAGATAACAACACAGAACCAAGTAGAGCCATGTGGTCTTTTGCAATTTCCTCAGAAAAACTTTGACCTTCTGGAAGATTTAGAGCGATGTTGCACTGGATCACGTAACCATTTCCTGTCTTTATGCCCTGAGAATGAAAACTCGTGTTTGACTCTTTAGGGTTGACACTCGGAAATGATGAAAATCCACTGTTGCTGCTATTTGAACCTTGATCAACTTTTTCTGTTGAATCCCTAGCACTGAATGCAGTTTGAATTTTCGGACTTCTCTCAGCTTCAGGAACTAGAATACTACCTTTGTAATACATCTTTACGTGCTGTTGTCCAGTCGGATTGTTCATCCTCGCGATCTTCTGTTGTTCCAAATCCTGACTCTCGATCTTCTCGATAAACTGAGAAATCGTTAGTCCATCATAAACACCCGTGTTCTTCAGAATCATCAAGTACGTTCCCCACTCTTTCTGCGGTAATGCATCGGTTAATTTGTCTACCCACTCCTCACGATCTTTAGTAATACTCAACATCGACATTGATCGTACAAGGTGGCAGTAGCGTTCGATCAGCTTCTTTGTATCCTCACCCGGTAAGCTACTGAATAGATCAAACTCTTTCTTAAGCAATGCCTTCTTGCTCTTTATCATGTTCTCACTACCCTCAAATTTGACTTTGAGTGCATCCCAGATTGACTTTGCAGTTTTGTCATGCTGTAGCAGAATGAATATGTCTTCTTTGATTGCTTGCTGAAGCAGACTGATCATCATTTTTTCAGCTTTGTACATAACCCGTTCTTGATCCGTGAATTCAGATAACTCTTTTAAGACCTGTAAATCTGTTCGAGGCAACACGTATTTTTTCAGTATGCATTCCCAGTTCTCGAATCTATCTTTCCACCCATAGTATTCTTCGATACTCATCAATTTCGGAGGCTTTTGGGTGGTTCCTGTCTTGTTTTCTAAACTCATAGCTTGAATAATAGCAGCTGGACCAGACGGTGTTGCAAACGCGTTATAGAACTCGGTATCCATGATGACTTAGCACGATTGTCAAATTCAGTGACAAATAAGCGAAACCAAGTGATTATGCACAATGAGCGAAATCCCAGAAGTCCTTAAAAGCGAAACCAGATGTTGTACTATAAGTGAAAATACCAATTTACACAAAAGCGAAATTAGGGTTTTGTCCGTATAAGCGAAACCCTGATGTATCAAAGAGCGAAACCTAGATGACCTTTGGAGCGAAACCTCAAATAATGTGACACAAGAGCGAAACCAAGTGTACAAATCAGCGAAATCAGACAATAGTTGGCCTTTGGAGCGAAACCTCTGGTTACTCAGGAGCGAAACCTCTCAAGTTTGGTGACACAGGAGCGAAACCCTGATGACAAATAAGCGAAATCACTATATGTCCGAAAGAGCAAAACCTAGTCCGAATGTAATTTGACCCATTTTTAGTCCGAATTTTGGTCCGAAACTTTCCAGGATTTGTTTATGTCCAATTACACACAGTCTGTGAAATTTTGATTCAATTTTTACCGTTAAAACTTTCTGAATTGCTGAAAGAAGGTGTAGAAGTAAGAAATGATGATGAAATCCAGCTAATCTCTGCAGAACTCCTCCTCCTGTGCTCTGATACCACTTGTAGGATCGTGATCTGACCCGATTGAGTCGTTCAGAGGTGTTCAACTACGTTTCAGGTGCGGAATAACAAGAAACGGAGGTAAAAATAGCTGATTCTTCACTAAATATGCTGATTGTATTGATCTGACAACGTTTACAGATCGATCTTCACACCGGCAGCACTTCGGCATGGAATACAAGAGTATCGATATGGTTTCGCTCATGGGAACCCCTATATATAGTGTTGATGGCTCGCTCTTCTGGACATGTCCATAAAAGCGAAACCTCATATGTACAAATAAGCAAAACCTCATGTCTATGACCCTATGAGCGAAACATGCTTCCTATACACATATACTTTCTATTTTCTCGTAAAACGCGCCCTAATCTATACAATACAATGTAAGGCTCGATACAAGACGAAGTCAACAGATGTAGTGCACCAACAAAGAGACAACGCGCGACATGAGTAGTTGGGATTAAAAGTAATTTGAATTGGAAACGCTATTGCGAGCGATGCGCAATCGCAATCGAAATCGAAATATCAAAAATCATCGCGCCGAACACTCGAATCAGGCAACTGATCGATCAGGCTACCAGCCGGTCGATCAGCCGGCCGATTGGACAGCTTTCCGATCGGACAGGCTGTCTGATCGAGCTGCTTGGCCGATCGCCAACACTTTCCTCATTTGGAAGCCTATAAATACCCCTGTCATTGTCATCATTTCCACTTTTGGAAACTCTCTGACCAACCAGCTCGTGCTCTCCACCCTTTCTCAGATTTCTCATGATTCCGGTAAGATCTCGTCCTAAATCTTGTACTTTCTTGATCTACACGCACTCCTACACCTTTTTATCTTTTAAATCTTAACTTTTAACCGTGAAATCATCAAGATTCAAGGTGTTCTAGGATGACGTCATCATGTGTTCTTGAAAAACTTCATGTTTTGGCCTCAATCCACCAAGAATAACTTGGATCTAACCGATTTCCACATAAATAAACAAAGGTCTTTCACAGATCTAAACATATTCGCGATGAAAGGGATTGAAAGATGGTTTTCCAACTTTCTTTCAACTCTTTTACACTCAGTGCCTTCAAAACCGATAGAAACGGAGCTTGTGCCGGCTTACTAATCATTCCGGTGGTTGCGTGGCCTAAGGTCCGGATTCTATCCTTGAGGTTCACCGATTTTGGGTTAAACGTCAAACACCGTGCCGAACCGTTCACCAACCGGATTTGGGTGATTCCTGTCCGATCAGAAGAACTAAGTAATGACGAGACTTCTGTTGTTTGACCCGTTATCAAAATACCTCGATAAAACGACAAAAAATCAAAACAACCAAGTGTTAGACGAACAGGCCGACCAGGACAAGGTGTTGTCCGATCGGACTCCTGTCCGAACGGACAGACGGCCGAACGACTGGCCAGCCGATCGGCTAGCACATGGGTCCCACGCTTAATCAACTTATTTGAAGTGGAGTATTGAACGAACTGCTATCCGATCGGACTACCATCCGATTAGATTACTCTTCGGATTATGAGATACTTGACTTTAACACTTGATCGATTTTCAACATTTTCAATGCACTAGGAATGCCACCCGATCGAACTGCTGTCCGGTTGGGTGCCTTTTGCTGAGAACTTGCATATACTGAGGTACCTAGCCGATCGGGTTATCGGCCTATCGAACGACTGTCCGATTGACCGACCTGAACGGTAAAGATACTTCAAGGTTTTCAAATACTGCAACAAAAACTTCAAAAGTCAAACCATCATACACAAACACATCTTACTCAAAGGAAGAAACAATCCACTTGAACAACCATCCGATCGGACTACCGTCCGACCGGACAACTGTCCGAACGGACTGTCAACTGCACGGTCCGCCGACCGATCGGACTACCGTCCGATCGACTAGCTATCCGATCCTTCATCACTTGTTTCCGTTTTACGCGTACTTATCATTATGCTATCGAACTATTCAGGCTAACCCTACTCTCAAGCGCTCCCTTCAATCCATCAACCGTTGTGAGTATACTCGATCCCTTTTTGCTTTAAGCACTTTTGGGTGTTACATACGTTACTTATTCTAAATCACAATCGAACACACTACGCAATACTTTTAAACGCTAACCGTTGCCGCATGTTATACGTGACTTAATGAATGCTTGTTTGTTATGTTTACACATGGAATGCTGTCTACCTGCCTTAAGAAGATAGTACTATAGTTTGGACTCAGCACCCGCTCATGCGGGGGTTGTTAAGGACGATTATTTGCATGGATTACAGTGGTGATCATGTATTACGAACTGCCTTGGGCAGTCAACCCGCAGTCATTGGTATCGATAGGTTCATGTCGATAACTAACATGCTTCGTTTTCCGTTGTGTACGTGCTGGTTATGCGTAAACTATTTCGAACTTTATATGCTATTATCAAACTTGTATACTCGCCTTTACACCATTTGTATTGACTTTATTTTAACGTATGTGACAGGTGTTTAGGTTGCTTATCTGCTAGGAAAGCGAGGCTAGAATAAAGCTCTAGAGTCCAACAAATAGTTGTCTGTCGTGATTGAATCAAGGGTCTCTAGAAGCAGATAAACAATTGCTATATTTAAATCTGAGTTGTCGGAGCAGAATTAATTGCCTAGATTTGGTCTGTAATAATTTGCTTACTATTTGAGACATGGTATGGGACGTGTTATTTTAAATTGAATCGTAATGATATTTGTTATGGAAACTTCTGGACAATCTGTTTCGCTCAGTGCCATGCCCCAATGATTCCGCCATCGGTTGGGGTGTGACAGATTGGTATCAGAGCCATAACTATAGGGAATTAGGCAAGACTTGACCTAGTTCGGGTCAATGTCTTAGAGACCTAGTCTATAGTTAGGACCCAATAGAACGACTCGTGCATGTCCATTAGGGATTTTGTGTGAGCTTGCTATTCTTAGTCATTCTCGCCTACGCTACACTATCGCTGCACTCGGATTTTTTTTCAATAATAAAAAAGCGATTTAGTTGAGAATAGGTGTGAAAACCGCAAACTCTCGACTAAAATCTGCTTAATCGACCCGCATTTTACTTACCAACGGGGAGAATTATACCAAATCAGGAGTGAAATCCATATTTTGATGAATAACCTCCTCTATTTTATTAAAATCGAAGGGAAGTTGTCAAGCCAGGGGTGAAACCCTAACCTTGACGACTTGTCAATAATTTTACAAAACTCTCACCAAGTCTCGACAGACTCCAACGACCTAAACTTACAGTATGACAAGAGGGATGTGCGCCGGATGCCCAAGAATCGAGGCAGAGGCTCGATCCTGAAAGTCAAATGTGAGTGACAAGTCTTTGAGAATAGTCGAATCGCTTTGGGTAGTCAATGTCTAATAGCCGCAGACAATCTACTTCTCGATTTTTATATGTCTCGATTCTGAGCCCGCAACTGCTGACTCTGATGACTCGTTGATTTTACGTGTTCATACGTGTATTTGCTTATTTATGTGTTTAAAATTTTGGGAACTTATTCGATTTTGCTCTCACTACGATCGACACACACAACCCGCATTGCTCTCCTATCTCAAAACGTTAACAAATCGTTACTACCACAAGCAAACGCCGTACGCTAAGATGCTCGCTACACTATACGCTTATGCTATACTAATCGCTATGCTAAACGCGATCGCTATATTCGAACGCTCGCGGACCTTGAAGGATAGGTTTCTGTATTCTGACTGCCTCTGTGACTAAATGCGTATGTGCTTCTGTGTTTCTGTGCCCTATGTGCTTACGTGCTTATGTGCTACTGTGTTGGGTGAATCTGTGATTTCGTGCTTATGTGTTTATGTGATTTTGCGCCTGTGTACCTAAGCTGTGGTAAGTGTTAGACGTGTGAGGTGAGATTCGGTTATGACGTGTCTAAGACCTATGACAATGTCTATTGCAGACAATGTCAACTGGACCGTCATCAGGATCCCGTCACCCACTATCTCGCCAAGAAAAGAGAGACAAATGTCTTGCTGCTATCATCGCCAAACAAGTAGCAAAAGCTGTAAGCGATGTCTATGAGAACGTCAGCAAATCATCTGAGGATTCGAGAACCAAAGCTCCTAAAGTTGCCCCTAAAGCTGCCTTCAGTTTCAAGCAGTTCAAGGCTTGTGGGCCAAAGGAATTCACTGGCGAGGAAGGCCCTACAGCGTTGTTCCAATGGTTTGATTCCATTGAGGTCACCCTACGACAAAGCGGTTGCCCCGACGACCTTCGCACTCTCAACGCTACTGGCGACTTCCAGTCCTGTGCGCTTGACTGGTGGACGGCTGAGAGAAACAAACGAGGGAACGATGCAGCCTACAGTCTGTCGTGGGACAAACTCAAGGAAGTCATGCTGGAAGAATTCTACCCTCCTCATGAACGCTAAAAGTTAGAAGATGAATTCTGGCACATAAAGCAGAAGGATGGCGAAAACGCTGCTCTAACTGCTTGATTCAGGCAGCTCAGCATTATCTGCCCTGATCAAGTAAAGACTTCTGACATGGCAATCAGGAAGTATATCCGAGCCCTGCCTGACTGTGTTGCAGATTTCGTGCAAGCAGCTAAGACTAAGACGATCGAAGAGACTTACTTACTGGCCGCTAAAATCAACGACAAGTGGGTCAAGGCTGGCCTCTGGGATAAAACTTCGAAGCACCTGCATCAAGCTACCGCCGCCGCTCCAACTGCCGTAACCGCCACTGCTCAACCGTCGAAGTCCTCACGCCGAAAGAAGAAGAACAACAACAGCAGCTCCAGCAACAAGAATTGCGCAGTCACTACCACTGCTGCTCCTCTCTAGGGTGTACCGGCCCAGCAGCAGCACCATCACCACCCAGCTCCAACTACTTATACACCACCTTCAAAGCGTGCATACACAGGTCCCCACCCGGTTTTCCCAACATGCTCATATCATCATCCGGTGGGTCTTGCCTGTCGTTTCTGCACTCACTACAACATGTACGACCACTTCACTGCTAACTACCATACTGGTCCCCGCAACACCCCAGCTCAAGCCACTGCTCATGAAGCTCTGCTCCTGGATCCGCAAGGCCATCAAGCAACTCAGGCACCCGCGGTCAACGCCCGAGTTTGCTTCGCATGTGGTGACCCCAACCACTTTGCAAACATGTGCCCCAACAGGGTCGTGAAGCAGGAGCCCCAACAACACCAGCAGCAACAGCCTCACCAGCAACAACAGCCTCAGCAGCAGCAGCAAGCCGCACGCGCCAGAACTTTCAACATCAATGTGCGCCAAGCCCAGGCCGACAACAACGTGGTCAATGGTACGTTCCTTGTGAATGATATTTATGCATCATGTTTGTTTGATACTGGAGCCGATAATTTCTTTGTCTCATTCGAATTTGAGAAGCTCCTTAGTCATAAGCGCTCTTATCTCCCCTCGACGTTCAATATTGAAGTCGCTACCGGAAGAACTGTCGTCATTAATCCTGTTCTTTGTGATTGTACTCTTGAGCTCAACAATCACATCTTCCCAATCGACCTTATTCCGATGCAACTCGGAAGTTTCGACGTCATAGTTGGCATGGACTTTTCACGAAAACCATGCTAAAGTTGTGTGCTTTGACAAGATGGTTCGATTCTCACTCGCGAATGGTGATTTATTGTGTGTGTATGGTGAAACTGCTTCGAAGGGCCTCAAGCTCATGTCGTGTATCCAAGCTAGCAAGTATCTCCGCAAGGAATACAGAGCTTTCTTGGCTAACATTGTAGTAGCGGAGAAGGAAAAGAAAGGAAAGACAGAAGTGAAAGACGTTCATGTGGTTCGTGAATTTCCTGATGTGTTCCCTGACGATCTTCCTGGTCTTCCGCCAAGTCGTGATATCTAATTTCGTATCGACCTCATTCCTGGAGCCAATCCTGTTGCCAAAGCCCCTTATCGACTCGCACCGTCCGAAATGCGTGAACTCTCGAACCAACTCTAGGAGTTACTTGAGAAAGGATTCATTCGCCCGAGCACCTTTCCTTGGGGCGCGCCAGTGCTCTTCATTAAAAAGAAGGATGGGTCGTTCAGGATGTGCATCGACCATCGGGAGTTGAATAAGTTAACCATCAAGAACCGCTATCCCTTGCCTCGTATCGACGATTTGTTTGATCAGCTGCAAGGTGTTACGTGTTTCTCAAAGATCAATCTCCGTTCAGGCTATCACCAGCTACGCATTCAAGAGGAGGATATACCCAAAACCGCTTTTCGCACTCGTTACGACCACTACGAATTTGTTGTTATGCCTTTTGGTTTAACCAATGCACCCGTGGTTTTTATGGATCTGATGAATCGCGTGTGTAAGCCATATCTCGACCGTTACGTCATCGTATTTATCGACGATGTCTTGATCTATTCCAAATCGAAAGCTGAACACGCGCAATGTGACAACTCGTAATTTGAACCTACTTTCTGTAACGTTACGTGCTGACATGAACTATGTTAATTGAATGTTTATTTATATGTGTATGTATGTATATAGCGGCCCAAACGCACAATATGATCCGATTGCACAACGCTTAATTGAACGCACAAGGCCATTTGGGCCACACCCTTGTAATCGGACCTTAAGGGCAGCCCAAGCATGGGTTCGGCCCAACCCTTCATGGATGATTAACACCTAGAGTGTTGGTAACCTTCTCATTTGTTACAAAACAACCTACACACACAAAACCCTAGAAACTCCCTTTCTCCTTCTCGTTTCTCTTGGAACTCGACGGCAGCCCTCACACGGAGATTTCTCTCTCGATTCAATCCAACACCTTCAATTCGGTTAGTGTCTTCATGATTACATGTTTGATTTCATGATTAGGGTTGCATGTATGATGAACAATAATATACTACATAATTATGTTCTTGTGAATCGGATGTGTGTGATGATGATAATCGGTTACCATAGCTTGCTTTCGAATTGATTACGTGATGAACTGGAACCGAATGCTTGTTATGACCTGTGGTATTAATTGGTTTATTTCACACATGATATAGGGTTGCATGCTAGTCCTTGGATTCGTAAATCACATGGTCCGATTATATGTTATTAGGATATTGATTAGTGTTCTTGATTTGATAATGATGAATACGGTTGAATGATGATTAATGATTGTGTTTGATCTGATTTGTGAAACTGCCAAAGATGTATGCTAATATCACGGAAATCATAAACTGCACCTAAGGAAATCAGTTACAACGTGGATTGCGAGTCGAGAACTCACTGTCTCGACTCGAGACCAACACACGGACACAAAACAGCACAACTCGAGACCATGGTTGCGGGTCCGGTTGCGACTCGAGACCGTGTAGTCTCGACAAGCACATGACAACTCGAGATCACCTTGTTGCGACTCGAGACTTGGAAACCAGTACAACACGAGACCACTTAGTCTCGACTCGAGAGCTTAGTCTCGACTCGAGACCATACATATGTACACTCCGCTATTGGGCCTGCACACTGTTACGAGCCCAACTGATTGGGCCGGATACTTGGACTCTGCTTGTTTAGGTTCTGCTGATACCTATACGTGAATATGATGACCAATACTTGTACACAACTTGTTACGATACGTGTAGAACATACGTGCAACACTTGTATACAAACCTGACTTGTATGATAAACATGCTAGGACGTGGTTGATCACATTGTAGCTTAACTGAACCTTTTCGTGTATCATACCGAGCAATCCCAGGTGAGTTCATTGCATTTCTCTAGCATGCGTCCCGGTGGTTTGGGACAACTGGTAAACATTTGGAAAGGAAACTCTGGGTAAACAATTAACTTGGGTCTTGGTTATTGTACATGGGATCGATCATTACCAATGCTCGGTTAGGAGCATTGGGATTGTTAAGGGGCACACTCCCCGGATACACATGGGCACACTCCCTAGGGTATCTAGCATGAGCAACATCGTAACGCAACATTGAATCGCATTAACATACATCTGGTAATACAACACGTTAACAAAACCTTGAACTCACCAGCGTAGTCTGACACACTTGTTTGCATGCTTGTAGGTCGTTAACCTTGGAACATGGACTTGCTATCTGGAAGTGCTGGAGTGGTCATGGATCGAGGCTTTCGGATTAACTTACATTTAATACATTGGTTTTAAGTACTATTACGAAACATTTGCTAAACGATTTATTACATGCTTCCGCTACACAACACTTTGGGAATTGATATTATGTTTTATTTAAGTATTTACCATTGGTTCAATGTGATTGGTGGCTCGAACTCTGATGCGTAACACGCCTCGCGGGGTTTCCGCAGGTGAAATTTTGGGGGTGTTACAGTTTGGTATCAGAGCCACTGGTTATAGTGAACTAGGTTTTAAAACGTTTTGTAAAACCAGACTATAACCAAACAACTTCGAAGATCGATCATGACACTCAGCTCCAGATTGCAAGGTTCGTCTCACTCTCACTTTAGACATTACTTGCTTAGCAGTCACACACTCACAACATATATGAACTGAAACATTTGACACCATAGTGACTTGATAGTGTGACACTACTCTTCGACTCATGCGAACCATAGACCTGTGATACCATCTGTTGTGTTGTTTGAACGGGGGAAGCTTCGAGCGCAAGCTAAGAGGCACTGAGATAAGCATGCAAATTGCCTTATTATTATGAGTGCACACTTAATAATAACGCGGGGTGCATGCAAGTCCCAGTGAGGCTTATCGAGCGTGAGAAGGGTTCTACCTTATTTTATGTACGAACTTGGTAGTGAATAGATATTAGTGTGATACATGAATTCCACCTTGATCGACTCCTAAATCAGTTCATTTCCAACTATAGAATCATGAGTGGACGAGGATACGGACGTGGCAACATCAACATGACTCAGGCTTAGTTGACTGACTTAATCAATACCCGTGTGGCTGAGGCCTTAGCAGCCTATCAAGCTGGTACGGAATGTACCAAGTACTCTTTACTCTCATATCGCGTACACGTCTTTTCACTTCTATAATGTGTTCCCTTTCATCCTTTAGGTCAGCAAGTGCAACCTCAACCCAACCCAACCAGCCTGCTTGTACATTCAAAATGTTTATGGACTGTAAGCCACAGACCTTCACCGGGACTGAAGGGGCTGTGGGACTTCTGAGATGGTTCGAGAAAGCAGAGTCCGTGTTTGCTATCTGTAACTGTCCCGCTGGGGACAGGGTGAAATATGCTGCGGGTACCTTGGCGGATGGTGCCCTAACGTGGTGGAACGCCCAGGTACAGTTGTTGGGCATCGAGGCAGCGAATGCCACAACCTGGGAAGACTTTAAAGAACTGATCAGGGAGGAGTACTGTCCTCGGGATGAAGTCCAGAAGTTGGAAAACGAGTACTACGACTTGAAGATGGTTGGATCTGAAGTCGAAGCATATGTGAAGCGATCGTATGAATTGGCCGACATGTGCCCGAACTTGTCACGGCCTATGTCTCGGAGGATCGAGTTATTCATCAAAGGGTTGCCTCCGCGTGTGAAGAGTTTGGTCACTGCAGCCCATCTCAATGATTTGACACAGATTGTTCGTCTGACTCATAAGATTGTGGACCAAGAGGTAGAGAGCAATTCGTTACCGCCGCGCATTTCAGCCACTACTGCTGCGGCACCCACTGCTACTACATCTGCTAATGATAACAAACGGAAGTGGAGTGACTACGACAAAGCATCCAGTGCTGGTCAGACTTAGAAAAGGCCAGACAACAACAACCGCAACATCAGCCAATCGTCTTCTGTCAATCAAGGCCAGGGAAGTAGCCAAAGTCAGGGTTCATATGCAGGGAGGAAACCACGGTGTAACAAGTGTGGCTATCATCATTTTGGGCCGTGTGGTCGGACATGTAACAGATGTGGTAAGGCGGGCCATGAGGCCAGAGATTGTAGGGCCTCCCAGCCCAAGCACCAGCAGCAACAGAACCAGCAAAACCAGAGACAACAGGGACAACCACCTCAGCAGAACCAGGGTTTCAGGAAGGGGTGCTATCAGTGTGGTGACGAGGGCCACTTTAAGCGGGACTGCCCTCAGCTAAACCAGAACGCTAACGACAACAACCGCCCGAATGATAACAATGTTGGGAACAACAACTACAACAATAACGGCAACAACGGGGGTAATGGTGCTCGAGGCAGAGTGTTCCAGCTTGGAGCAGGGGATGCCAGGAATGACGGCAACGTTGTAACTGGTACGTTTCCTGTTAACAATCGTATTACTTCTGTATTATTTGATTCGGGTGCCGATTGGAGTTATGTGTCCCTAGAGTTTAGTCAACGATTAGGGATAACCCCAACACCTTTAGAAGTTAAGCAAGTAGTAGAACTAACAGATGGTAAGACGATAGAAGCCTCGAATGTCCTTTTCGGGTGCAAACTAGATCTCGTGGGTCAGGTGTTTGATATTGACCTCCTTCCCGTTACGCTTGGTAGTTTTGACATAGTGGTAGGCATGGATTGGTTGTCTAAGCACCAAGCAGAAATTTTGTGTAAAGAGAAGATCGTGCGTATCCCTCTCCCTGATGGGGAGACATTATTAGTTTAAGGACATCGTAGTGGGACGATGGTTAGTATTATCTCGGCCATGCATGCGCAGAAGTATCTACAAAAGGGGTATCCTGCAATGTTAGTGTTAGTTACCAACGCTCAGTCTGAAGAAAGAAAGATCGAGGATCTACCAGTGGTGCGAGAATTCATTGATGTGTTCCCAGAGGAGTTGCCAGGGTTACCTCCTCATCGTCAAGTAGAATTCCAGATTGATCTTGCGCCAGGAGCGGCTCCGATTGCTCGAGCTCCATACCGGTTAGCACCTGGAGAGTTGCAAGAACTGTCTAATCAACTACAAGAGTTGTTGGACAGGGGCTTTATTCGACCCAGTTCTTCGCCTTGGGGAGCCCCAGTACTATTTGTAAAGAAGAAAGATGGGTCATTCCGTATGTGTATTGATTACCGAGAGCTCAACAAGGTGACCATCAAGAACCGCTATCCATTACCACGCATCGACGACTTGTTTGACCAGCTGCAAGGGTCAAGTTTCTATTCCAAGATCGACTTAAGATCGGGGTATCACCAGGTAAGAGTTAGGGAAGAGGATGTTCCCAAGACGGCTTTTCGAACGCGCTACGGACACTATGAGTTTTTGGTCATGCCGTTTGGATTGACCAATGCACCAGCGGTTTTCATGGATCTCATGAACCGCGTATGTAAGCCATATCTCGACGAGTTTGTTATAGTGTTTATTGACGACATCTTAGTCTATTCCAAGAACAAGGAGGATCACGAGCGCCACCTACGTCTCATCTTGGAACTTTTGAGAAGGGAACAGCTGTATGCGAAATTTTCTAAGTGCGACTTTTGGATTCGAGAAGTGCATTTCCTTGGGCACGTTGTTAACGAAAGAGGGATACATGTGGATCCTGCGAAGGTGGATGCAGTTAAGAATTGGGCGGCACCAAAGGCTCCGTCCGAGGTGCGACAATTTCTTGGTCTCGCAGGGTATTATCGAAGATTCATTAAAGACTTCTCGAAAATCGCGCAACCCCTCACCTCGCTGACACAGAAGAACACGGCGTACTCTTGGGGAACGAAGCAGGAAGAGGCCTTCCAGTTGTTAAAACAGAAACTTTGCAGTGCACCGATCTTGTCGTTACCAGAGGGTACCGAAGATTTTGTGGTTTATTGTGATGCTTCGATTCAGGGTCTCGGTTGCGTGCTGATGCAACGCGAGAAGGTGATAGCTTATGCTTCTCGTCAGTTGAAGGTGCACGAGAAGAACTACACGACACACGACTTGGAGTTAGGAGCGGTGGTATTTGCGTTGAAGATTTGGAGGCACTATCTGTACGGTACCAAATGCACCATCTACACCGACCATAGGAGTCTCCAGCACATCTTCGACCAGAAAGAGTTGAATATGCGACAACGACGATGGGTGGAATTATTGAACGATTATGAATGTGCCATCAAGTATCATCCGGGCAAGGCAAACGTCGTAGCTGACGCCCTCAGCAGAAAGGATAATGCACCTAGGCGTGTGCGAGCATTGCAACTCACGATCCAGTCCAATCTTCCTTCCCAGATACGAGACGCTCAGTTAGAAGCGTTGAAACCAGAGAACGTTCGAGCTGAAGCTTTACGTGGCTCGAGGCAACGACTAGAACGAAAGGGAGACGGTGCTTACTACGTAACTGGACGCATTTGGGTCCCATTCTTTGGCAACTTACGAGAACTTGTAATGGAAGAAGCGCATAAATCACGTTACTCCGTACATCCTGGATCAGATAAGATGTACCACGACTTGAAAACTACATACTGGTGGCCCAGCATGAAGGCTCATATAGCAACCTACGTCAGCAAATGTTTGACTTGTGCTAAAGTCAAAGCAGAACATCAAAAGCCCTCGGGTCTACTGCAGCAACCAGAGATACCCACATGGAAGTGGGAACAGATCGCCATGGATTTCGTGACAGGGCTACCCCGAACTCAGGCTGGGAATGATACCATTTGGGTGATTGTTGATCGCCTTACGAAATCAGCACATTTCTTAGCAATCAAGGAAACAAACAAATTCTCTCAGCTGGCAGCAGTGTATCTTAAGGAGGTGGTTTCTAGGCATGGGGTGCCAACTTCTATCATTTCAGACCGAGATCCGCGTTTCACTTCAGAGTTATGGCAGTCAATGCATAAATCATTCGGTTCCCAACTCGACATGAGCACCGCTTATCACCCGCAGACGGATGGTCAAAGCGAGCGCACCATCCAAACACTTGAAGACATGCTACGGGCATGTGTAATCGACTTTGGGAAAGGATGGGAGAAGCACTTACCGTTGATAGAATTCTCCTACAACAACAGCTACCACACTAGTATAAAGGCAGCTCCGTTCGAAGCACTGTATGGACGGAAATGCCGTTCACCTCTCTGCTGGCTTGAGGTGGGTGATAGTCAGATCACAGACCCTGAGTTTGTGCTTGAGGCATCAGAAAGCATTGTGCAGATCCGAAACCGTATGGCCGCAGCTCGCGATCTCCAGAAAAGCTACGCTGACAAGCGTAGTAAACCGCTGGAATTTGAAGTTAATGACCGCATTATGTTAAAGGTTTCACCCTGGAAGGGTGTGGTGCGTTTTGGGAAACGCGGCAAACTAAACCCTCGTTATGTAGGACCATTCAAAATCGTAGAACGGATTAGAAAGGTGGCCTACAGGTTGGAATTACCAGCTGAGTTGGGTAATGTCCATGATGTATTTCACGTATCGCAGCTAAAGAAATGTTTGGTTGATGAAACACTAGTTGTACCATTTCAAGAGCTGAAGATAGACGACAAATTTCAGTTTGTCGAAGAACCAATTGAGATTATGGATCGGGAAGTTAAAGTTCGTAAACACAGCCGTATACCGGTTGTGAGAGTTCGTTGGAACTCAAGACGTGGTCCAGAGTTCACGTGGGAACGCGAGGACCAGATGAAACTTAAGTATCCACATTTGTTCCCCAAAGACCAGGCAAAACCTAGCAAACTTAATGTTGATGCAACTAGTGAATTTCGGGACGAAATTCCCATTCAAGTTGGGGAGGATGTGACACCCCAGGAAAACCAGCAAACGATATAACCTACCTAGCTTTAACTTATCTAGCGTTCTCAGTGAGTGCGTACCAAATTTCGGGACGAAATTTCTTTTTAGTTGGGGATACTGTGACAACTCGTAATTTGAACCTACTTTCTGTAACGTTACGTGCTCACGTGAACTATGTTAATTGAATGTTTATTTATATGTGTATGTATGTATATAGCGGCCCAAACGCACAATATGATCCGATCGCACAACGCTTAATTGAACGCACAAGGCCATTTGGGCCACACCCTTGTAATCGGACCTTAAGGGCAGCCCAAGCATGGGTTCGGCCCAACCCTTCATGAATGATTAACACCTAGAGTGTTGGTAACCTTCTCATTTGTTACAAAACACCCTACACACACAAAACCCTAGAAACTCCCTTTCTCCTTCTCGTTTCTCTTGGAACTCGACGGCAACCCTCACACGGAGATTTCTCTCTCGATTCAATCCAACACCTTCAATTCGGTTAGTGTCTTCATGATTACATGTTTGATTTCATGATTAGGGTTGCATGTATGATGAACAATAATATACTACATAATTATGTTCTTGTGAATCGGATGTGTGTGATGATGATAATCGGTTACCATAGCTTGCTTTCGAATTGATTACGTGATGAACTAGAACCGAATGCTTGTTGTGACCTGTGGTATTAATTGGTTTATTTCACGCATGATATAGGGTTGCATGCTAGTCCTTGGATTCGTAAATCCCATGGTCCGATTATATGTTATTAGGATATTGATTAGTGTTCTTGATTTGATAATGATGAATACGGTTGAATGATGATTAATGATTGTGTTTGATCTGATTTGTGAAACTGCCAAAGATGTTTGCTAATATCACGGAAATCATAAACTGCACCTAAGGAAATCATTTACAACGTGGATTGCGAGTCGAGAACTCACTGTCTCGACTCGAGACCAACACACGGACACAAAACAGCACAACTCGAGACCATGGTTGCGGGTCCGGTTGCGACTCGAGACCGTGTAGTCTCGACAAGCACATGACAACTCGAGATCACCTTGTTGCGACTCGAGACTTGGAAACCAGTACAACACGAGACCACTTAGTCTCGACTCGAGAGCTTAGTCTCGACTCGAGACCATACATACGTACACTCCGCTATTGGGCCTGCACACTGTTACGAGCCCAACTGATTGGGCCGGATACTTAGACTCTGCTTGTTTAGGTTCTGCTGATACCTATACGTGAATATGATGACCAATACTTGTACACAACTTGTTACGATACGTGTAGAACATACGTGCAACACTTGTATACAAACCTGACTTGTATGATAAACATGTTAGGACGTGGTTGATCACATTGTAGCTTAACTGAACCTTTTCGTGTATCATACCGAGCAATCCCAGGTGAGTTCATTGCATTTCTCTAGCATGCGTCCCGGTGGTTTGGGACAACTGGTAAACATTTGGAAGGGAAACTCTGGGTAAACAATTAACTTGGGTCTTGGTTATTGTACATGGGATCGATCATTACCAATGCTCGGTTAGGAGCATTGGGATTGTTAAGGGGCACACTCCCCGGATACACATGGGCACACTCCCTAGGGTATCTAGCATGAGCAACATCGTAACGCAACATTGAATCGCATTAACATACATCTGGTAATACAACACGTTAACAAAACCTTGAACTCACCAGCGTAGTCTGACACACTTGTTTGCATGCTTGTAGGTCGTTAACCTTGGAACATGGACTTGCTATCTGGAAGTGCTGGAGTGGTCATGGATCGAGGCTTTCGGATTAACTTACATTTAATACATTGGTTTTAAGTACTATTACGAAACATTTGCTAAACGATTTATTACATGCTTCCGCTACACAACACTTTGGGAATTGATATTATGTTTTATTTAAGTATTTACCATTGGTTCAATGTGATTGGTGGCTCGAACTCTGATGCGTAACACGCCTCGCGGGGTTTCCGCAGGTGAAATTTTGGGGGTGTTACACGCAACATCTACGTTTTGTTCTCGAACTACTCCAGGGGAATCAACTCTATGCCAAGTTCTCAAAGTGTGAATTCTGGTTAGTGGAGGTTCAGTTTCTAGGACACATTGTTAATAGTCAGGGTATCCATGTCGATCCTGCGAAGATTGAAGCAGTTAAGAGTTGGATTACACCAAAGAACCCGTCTGAAGTCCGTTCTTTTCTCCGACTAGCGGGCTATTATCGACGATTTATCGAAGGATTCTCAAAGATTGCTGTGCCGCTTACCGCTCTTACGTATAAAGATAGGTCTTTTGTTTGGGGAACTGAACAAGAGTCTGCTTTCCAAACCCTCAAGCACATGCTCTGCAATGGTCCTGTTCTCACATTTCCCGATGGAAACAATGACTTCATTGTCTATTGTGATGCTTCCAACCTTGGTCTTGGTTGTGTTCTTATGCAGCGGGACAAGGTTTTAGCTTACGCATCTCGTCAGCTCAAAATCCACGAGAAGAACTTTACAACCCATGATCTCGAGCTAGGCGCGGTTGTTTTTGCGTTAAAGATATGGTGACACTACCTGTATGGTACCAAGTGTACGATCTTCACCGATCACAGGAGTTTACAACACATCTTTGATCAGAAAGAACTTAATATGCGTCTACGCCAATGGGTAGAACTTCTCAACGATTACGACTGTGAGATTCGTTATCACCCAGGCAAAGCCAATGTTGCTGCCGACGCTCTCAGCAGACGGAGTTATTTGCTCAGCATTCGCAATACCTAAGCCCAACACGATCTCGAAACCCTCATCCGCGAAGCTCAGCACGCCTGTTTCAATGAACGCACTCTGAAGAAGGAAAGAATCTATCACGATGGAGCTCAGCTTGTAAGCAAATCGAATGGGATCTTCTATTTTCTGGACCGAATTTGGATCCCTAAGCGGACCGAGTTGCGAAAGATTTTGATGGACGAAGCCCACAAATCCCGATATTCTATTCATCCCGTTGCCGACAAAATGTACCAGGATCTTCGCTATAAGTACTGGTGGCCGGGCATGAAGAGGGATATTCTCTCTACGTTGGGAAATGCGTGACTTGTGCAAGAGTCAAGGCTGAACATCAAAGACCCTCTGGCTTACTCGAACAACCACCAATCCCTATATGGAAGTGAGAGAGTATAGCTATGGACTTCATAACAAAGCTTCCGCACACGTCATCAGGTCACGACAGCATTTGGGTTGTCGTTGATCGTTTGACCAAATCTGCTCACTTTTTGCCAATACGGGAAGACTACAAGGTAGAACGATTAGCCCGAATCTACACCGACGAGATCATTTGTAATCATGGTACGCCTCGCGACATCATCTCTGGCCGAGATGCTCGGTTTACCTCGCGATTGTGGGAAATGTTTCAAGCGGCTCTCGGTACGACGCTTAACTTAAGTACCACATTCCATCCTCAAACCGACGGACAGACTGAAAGAACGATGCGTACTCTTGAAGACATGCTCCGCTCGTGTGTCATAGACTTCGGTGGTAATTGGGATAAATACCTGCCGTTAGTAGAGTTCTCGTATAACAACAGTTATCATACCAGCATATAAATGGCACCATTCGAGGCTTTATACGGAAGAAGATGTCGATCGCCTATTGTGTGGCACGAGATTGGTCATCGCAATTAACCGGTCCCGAGTTACTACAAGAAACGACTGACAAAGTGCTCCAAATTCGAGACAACTTGCGCTCGAAGTAGACAGAAAGTTAAACCGATAGACGACGCAAGCCCCTTGAATTTGACGTTGGCGACTACGTACTCCTAAAGGTGTCACCTTGGAAGGGTGTGGTCAGATTCGGCAAGAAAGGGAAACTAGCGCCTCGATATGTTGGACCTTTTAAGATTCTGGAAAGGATCGGAAAAGTCGCCTACAGACTCGAACTACCCAAGGAGCTTAGTAATGTCCACCCGACTTTCCATGTGTCAAACCTCCGAAAGTGCCTGGCTGAGCATGATTTAATTGTACCTCTCGATGACCTTCAAATAAACGAAACACTACACTTTGTGGAGAAGCCTGTCGAAATCATGGATCTCCAAACCAAGCAGCTCAGACGCTCGCACATCCCTATTGTGAAAGTCCGATGGGAAGGCAAACGAGGCAAGGAGTTCACTTGGGAACTCGAAAGCGACATGAAGGCGAAGTACCCGCAGTTGTTTGCTACGGCTTCAGCCTAATTTTGGGACGAAATTCCCTAAACAAGGGGAGGCTGTAACACCCCAGTGTTTCGAAAGTCAAGCCAAAGTCAAGAGTGAAGTCAAAGGAAGAAAAGATCGCTAATTGCGATCTGCCACTCCCTGCTCAATCCCTGTTTTGACTTCTTTGACTATAGTCAGTCTATTTTATGTTTTACGTTAGTTGTATTATGTGGAGTAATTATTAATAATCGAACTAATCGAATGTTTATCGCTACGAACCTCTTTACGACTGTGAATAATAGGAAGTAACAATGCGATAAAGTTAACCAAACGCTAGTCAACCTAATCTAATCAACATCGCGCTCGCAAACTCGAATTATGCATTTTGGTGATTGTTATATGTGTGTGTGTGTGTGCCTTAAGTGTTACTTGTGCATGTTTATTTACGTTGTGTGGTAATCAATCGAATCGCAATTGAACTCAATCGCAATCAAATCGAAATCGCAAACCGAATACGAAATAAGGACGATTTTATGTAGATATAATATGATAAGTAGTGGAGAAGAGACAGTGCGCGACATGAGTAGTTTGGATTAAAAGTAATTTGAATAGGAAACTCTATTGCGAGCGATGCGCAATCGCAATCGCAATCGAAATCGAAATCGAAATATCAAAAATCGTCGCCCCGAACACTTGAATCAGGCAACTGATCGATCAGGCTACCAGTCGGTCGACCAGCCGGCTGATCGGACTACTGTCCGATCGGACAGGCTGTCCGATCGAGCTGCCTGGCCGATCGGCCAGCACTTTCCTCATTTGGAAGCCTATAAATACCCCTGTCATTGTCATCATTTCCACTTTTGGAAACTCTCTGACCAACCAGCTCGTGCTCTCCACCCTTTCTCAGATTTCTCACAATTCCAGTAAGATCTCGTCCTAAATCTTGTACTTTCTTGATCTACACGCACTCCTACACCTTTTTATCTTTTAAATCTTAACTTTAAACCATGAAATCATCAAGATTCAAGGTGTTCTAGGATGACGTCATCATGTGTTCTTGAAAAACTTCATGTTTTAGCCTCAATCCACCAAGAATAACTTGGATCTAACCGATTTCCACATAAACAAACAAAGGTCTTTCACATATCTAAACATATTCACGGTGAAAGGGATTGAAAGATGGTTTTCCAACTTTCTTTCAACTCTTTTACACTCAATGCCTTCAAAACCGATAGAAACGGAGCTTGTGCCGGCTTACTAATCATTCTGGTGGTTGCGTGGCCTAAGATCCGGATTCTATCCATGAGGTTCACTGATTTCGGGTTAAACGTCAAAAACCGTCCCAAACCGTTTACCAACCGGATTTGGGTGATTCCTGTCCGATCAGGAGAACTAAGTAATGACGAGACTTCTGTTGTTTGACTTGTTATAAAATTACCTCGATAAAACGACAAACAATCAAAACAACCAAGTGTTAGACGAACAGGCCGACCAGGACAATGTGCTGTCCGATCGGACTGTTGTCCGAACGGCCGAACAGACAGACGGTCGAACGACTGGCCAGCCGATCGGCTAGCACATGGGTCCCACGCTTAATCAACTTATTTGAAGTGGAGTATTGAACGAACTGCTATCCGATCGGACTACCTTCCGAATGGATTACTCTTCGGATCATGTGATACTTGACTTCAACACTTAATCGATTTTCAACATGTTCAATGCACTAGGAATGCCACCCGATCGAACTGCTGTCCGATCGAGTGCCTTCTGCTGAGAACTTGCTTATACTGAGGTACCTAGCCGATCGGGTTGCCGGCCGATCGAACGACCGTCCGATCGACCGACCTGAAAGGTAAAGATACTTCAAGGTTTTCAAATACTGCAACAAAAACTTCAAAAGTCAAACCATCATATACAAACACATCTTACTCAAAGAAAGGAAGAAACAATCCACTCGAACAGCCATCCGATCGGACAATTGTCCGAATGGACTGTCAACCGAACGGTCCGCCGACCGATCGGACTACCGTCCGATCGACCAGCTGTCCGATCCTTCAGCACCTATTTCCGTTTTACGCGTACTTATCAGTATGCTATCGAACCATTCAGGCTAACCCTATTCTCAAGCGCTCCCTTCAATCCATCAACCACTGTGAGTATACTCGATCCCTTTTTGCTTTAAGCACTTTTGGGTGTTACATACGTTACTTATTCTAAATCACAATCGAACACACTATGCAATACTTTTAAACGCTAACCGTTACCGCATGTTATACGTGACTTATTGAATGCTTGTTTGTTTTGTTTACACATGGAATGCTGTCTACCTTCCTTAACGACGGTAGTAATATAGTTTGGACTCAGCACCCGCTCATGCGGGGGTTGTTAAGGATGATTATTTGCATGGATTACAGTGGTGATCATGTATTACGAACTGCCTTGGGCAGCCAACCCGCAGTCATTGGTATCGATAGGTGTATTGACTTTACACTATGTGTATTGACTTTATTTTAACGTCTGTGACAGGTGTTTAGGATGCTGATGTGCACAAAATGCAACATATAAATTACATCAATTGTGGCATAAAACTAACCCTTTTTTAGTACTAATGTTGGAAAAAGTGTGCTTTTGCCTTCCTTTTGTATTTTCAGGAATAAATGAGCTCAAATGAACAAAAGAATCAAAAAGACAGCTAAATCTAACATAAATACAAGAAAAGGAACAAACGTGGCATGCCCGACCCCCCGACAGCATCTTCCCAAAGCAAAACAAGAAGGCAGAAGACTGAACATGCCCCGTGCTCAGTGAGCACGAGGGCGTGCCCAAGTGTCAGCAGAAAAGACAAAGTTATAGAAGCTTTTACTGCCCACCATGGGGCCGTGCTCAGCGGACACGGGGGCGTGGTCAACTGCTGCAGACGCATTTAATGAAATTGCTAATTGCAATTAATGAAGAGAGAGTCGGATGGACACGGGGCCGTGCCCAGGCTTCTGTTCAGCCTATAAATAGGAGTGCTTGGAGCTCTTGCAACTCATCCCTTGGTACACCACCTCTCTCACACTTCACCCACCACCCACCACCATCACAACACCATCATCTACCACCATCATCCATTGTCCATCATAGAGTGCGTGAGTCATCTCGGGATCCAAGATTGATCGTAAGAGTTCTTGACAATCAAAGGCCATGTTTGCCTAAGTCTCTTACATCACTTGGTGAAGACAAGTGTTTAGTGTAATACTATTTATTTTTAATCTTTTGCACTTTTTAATTGGTTTTGTATTAATGACTTTAATTACTAGTTTCTTATGTTGAAGGTGATTCTTCCTCATCGTCTGTCTGTGGTGTCATGGCATTATTTTACTGTCTATATAAAATAAAAGATTTTCACCATTCATATCTCCACGGTCTATGTGGAGGTATGTTGGCTACCTGGTTGGGGGTTAAGGGAACGGTTTGGTAAGAGTCTTGCCATTGTTCAGTGTATAGATCCTACAAAGGACCTGGGTCAAATTTAGTAGGACCTCCTTCAATACCCAACGGTATTGGATGGCGGGGGTCCAAACTCTTTGACCCCCTCATAAGTTAAACTACTATTAAAACCTTAACCTGGCTACTTAGGACTGTATCCCTGCTGACTCAGACTACTTAGCCGAGGGTAACGTCGCCTTCAAAAGAGGGGCCTACCACATTATGCATTAATAACTTAATTAATTATCTTTCAATAATCCGACCCTTTACGATTGTATCCTTGCTAACTCAAACTATTGGGTTGAGGGTAACGTCGCCTTCAAAAGAGGGGCCTACTGCAATAACTAAGATAATCTCTTAAACAAGTGCAAAAGTGCGAAAATAATCAAAGGTTACACTACACACGAGTCGGATCCAAGTGATTCATCTTGTCTATCTATTTTTACTTTTATTTTCTTTTTCCGCATTTTAGTTAGTTTTATTTTTCTAGTATTAAAATCTTTTTCTAACTCTTTGATTTGATTCGACGTTGAGGATAAACCGGTACTAAAAGCTCTTGTGTCCTTGGACGACCTCGGTATCTTACCAACACTATACTACCTCCACGATGGGTGCACTTGCCCATATGTGTGTTTAGTGTTAGTGAATATCGTGTTTATAAATTTAAAACTTGGCTAAAAAGTGTAAAAGGGGCTTAAAATATACACCTAATTTATATATACACTTACACGCATCAAGTTTTTGGTGCCGCTGCCGGGGACACAAGGATTTTAAGAAAGTTAGGAATCAGCGGCCTTATCATTTTTTTTATTTTATTTTTTTAGGATTTTCTTAGTTTTTCAGCTTCTGCAGAGTTCAGCACGGGCCTTGCCTGGTCGGACACGGGCCTTGCCTGGTCGGCCACGGGCCATGCCCAGCAGCGTCAATGGTAGTTTTTATTTTCCGAGTTACAAAGAGCTGAGCACGGGGCCATGTCGGTGCAACACGAGGTCGTGTCCAACTTTCCAGTAACAGGGATCCGGAAAACAATCGCTGTATCTCTAACCACGGGCCGTGTTCACTGAGCACGGGGCCGTGGTGAACTTTCTGACCAACATTCTTTTCTGTTTTTATTGCAGGACTTGGAACCAGACACCACATCCGAACTTTCTACATAGTGTATGAGCTCCAGTTCTGGTAGAGACATAAAAGAACCTCTAGAAAAACCCGAACGCTTTCTCAGAACTTTCTACATAGTGTATGAGCTCCAGTTCTATATAAGTATTTCCCTCCCGCTAAAACGGATAAATTAATGACTGAAATTAATACATATTCACAAGAGGATGGGGAATCCATATATGAAACTTGGGAAAGGTTCAAGGAGCTATTGCGAAAATGTCCTCATCACGGTCTTGAGGTATGGCAACAAGTATCCACTTTATACAATGGGTTGTTGCCACACACAAGACAAACACTTGACTCTAGCTCCGGGGGACTTTTAGGTAATCGCCGCCCACATGAAATATACAATCAAATTGAGGAAATTGCTCAAACCTATTTTCAGTGGCACACTCCCCCAGGTAATAAATCTATTGCCCCGGGCGCCCATAAGGTTGACGAAAGCACCTCTTTACAAGCCCAAATCGAAGCCCTTTCTTCAAAAATCAAAAAGTTAGAAATGACAAAAACGGTCTCGGTTATGGTTTGTGAAGGGTGTGGTAGGCCACATGAAAATTGGAGTTGTATGAAAGAAACAGATGATCAACAAGAGTCGGTAAACTACATTGATAATAGACCTTGGCCGTCGGGTCCTCCAACGGGTACCTACATCCAAGGATGGCGTAACCACCCTAACCTTGGTTGGAGAGATCCCGACAATAGTAGTAACCAACAAAGCATAAACCAACGAACAAACTTTCAACAACCAAGAAATGAGTCACAAAATTTCCCTCAACAACAAGGTGGACGAGAAAGGCTTGAAGATACTGTATCTCGCCTCATCTCTGACATTGAAAAGAAAAACTCGGATGGATTTCAACAGTTGGAATCGAATTTTAGAAATCAACAAGCTAGTATACAAAACATTGAAAAACAAATAAATCAATTAGCTCAAAATTTCTCCGAGAGACCACAAGGCGCATTACCAAGTAATACCAAAACAAACCCAAAAGCACAAGTCCATCTCATAACATTAAGAAACCGTACCGTGGGTTCCGAAGAAGCTCCACCACTGCCAACTGAGTGAAGCACAACGCTGCCCCAACAAGAGAAGACTTCTCCTCTAATTCAAGAGCCTACCAAGGCTCCTCCGGTTCCATACCCCGGTAGGTTAATTCGTCAAAAGACCAATGAGCAATTCGCAAAATTTGAAAATCAACTAAAACAATTGCATGTTAATATTCCTTTTATAGAAGTCCTAACTCAAATGCCTAAATACTCAACCTTCATGAGGGACTTCCTCACTCATAAAAGGAAAATTGAATCATTGCAATTAGTTAACTTAGGCGAAGAAAGCTCCGTCCTCATACTCAACAAACTCCCACAAAAGAAGATTGATCCTGGAAGCTTCACAATTCCTTGCTCGATCGGGGAATCCCCCGTTCGTAATGCACTAGCCGACCTTGGGGCTAGCATTAACCTCATGCCTACATCAATGTTCAAACGACTCGGCCTAGGAAAGACAAGCCCTACCAAGATGAGTATACAACTTGCCGACAGATCCGTCAAATACCGACAAGGTGTTGCTGAAAATCTATTAGTCAAGGTCGACAATTTCGTCTACCCGGCCGACTTTCTCATACTAGATATGGAAGAGGACACCGAACTCCCCCTCATACTAGGGAGGCCATTTCTAGCCACCGCGCAAGCAGTGGTGGACATGAATGACGGAACACTTACTTTGAAGTTTGGGGATAAGGAAGTGAAGTTTGGAGTTGGGAAGAGAGTAGAGGACGATGACCCGGTCAATTACATGAAGGTCATTGATTCGAGTTTGGATGATGCTCTCCGACGGTGCAACATGGGATGCAAAACATCCCGCTCGGAAAATATATGACCTCACTTTAGGTCTAGCCAAGGACCCTTATAAACGTGGCGCACCACAGAGGCATTCTGCGGAACTATCCTTAGTTTAGCTTAGATTAATTTTTAATTTAATTTGCAGGAATAAAACATGCTCGGGATGGTCAAAGATAACAAGGGAAATGAGAAACATCACCCCATGCACAAAAACAGGGCCATCCGACAAAAATTTCTTCATTACAGCAAGTTCAGCACGGGCCGTGTCCGCCCAACACGGCCCCGTGCTGCACGATCTGCAGCAATCGCCTAGTTCAGGTAACTGTACACGGGCAGTGTTCACTGAACACGCCCCCGTGTCCAGGCTTCTGTTCCTCTTTATTTAATTTTGATACTGGCACCTAAACACGGGGCCGTGCCCGGTCACCACGGGGCCGTGTCCAGAGTGCCATTAGCATAAAATTTTGCTTTTAACACCCTTTTACACATTCAATCAACCAAAAAACTTATTTTTGGGACACATTGAGGACAATGTGTAATTTAAGTGTGGGGGGGGGGGATGCTAAAACTTTGAATCTTGTAAGTCCTAATTAACAAGCCTTACACAAAACTCTGTTGGAACCGCTAATCACCCCAAATTTTTTCAAAAAAATTTCTTTTTTCATTTTTTTACTTGTCTAAGTTTAAGTTGGGAATTTCAAGTTCTAACAAGGTTATGTTTTTACAAGTTTACAACCGATAGCGTCATGATAAAAAGAACCAACATAAGGAAATTATGAAACGGCATGACAAGCTTAGTTAAAATTTGATTATATATACTTGATCACATAAAAACCCATTCCCACAAAAGTGAATTTTGAGCCTTTATTGAGCATACAAATACATATCTTTACACTAAATGCTCATTTTTCGTTTCTTGTGTGAATAGCCGCTTGGTTCATACGACTCTAGAACTTGCCACGACAATGCATTCCCGGTCCTTACCAACTTAAACCCGAGTAAGTAAATGATGGAGGCATTAGGACTAACCTTTTTTTCTTTCTACACCATTATTTTTCAATTTTTTTTTACCACCTACCCAAAAATCCCCCTAGTTAACCCCTTTGAGCCTAAACCATTTCATTTCTTAACTCAAAACAATCACCCTTTTTACCCACCTAAACCTTTTTATTTTAACCCTTTCTTTTAGTAACAAAGCTCGGTTTTTCTTATGACTTTTGAAAAAAAAAGTTGATGAAACCAAATAAACAAACAAGTTCATCAAAAATTAACCTTGTTTGAAAAAAAATGGTTCATCAAAATAAAAAAATTAAAATTGTGAAAAATAAAAAGTCTTTAAAAACCGATGCTTTTTACGCTTTTCGCCCTTTTACTAACCGCTAACCCAACCACCCACCTTTAACCCAAGCCTAACCCTTCACCCAAAAAGTCCTCTTGATATTTACAAAGGTATATAGTTAAAAAGGAGGAGGATTGATTGCTTGGCAAGCCTATGGTAGGAGTAAATTCCATGCCGCTCTCGAGAGATTCACTAAAAATACACATTCGGCCGAGTGTTGAGTGATCCCCCGTGAGATATGTGAACTTGTATATAAATGGAATTTTAAAAAGGCATGTTATGCCCTAATAAGTAATTTATCTTATGAAACGTTTTTAATAAATCATGACGAATAGGATTGTAAATAAATAAAAATAAAACTTAAATAAAGAATCTTGGAAATCCCGACACTCTATGACAAGTCCAAAAACCTTCTCCTCTACCCATTCCATTTGGGAGTGAAAAAAGCCACATAATAAAGAGTTTTGCTTGAGGACAAGCAAAGATTCAAGTGTGGGGGTATTTGATGTGCACAAAATGCAACATATAAATTATATTAATTGTGGCATAAAACTAACCCTTTTTTAGTACTAATGTTGGAAAAAGTCTGCTTTTGTCTTCCTTTTGTATTTTGAGGATTAAATGAGCTCAAATGAACAAAAGAAGCAAAAAGACAGCTAAATCTAACATGAATACAAGAAAAGGAACAAACGTGGCATGCCCGACCCCTCGACAGCATCTTCCCAATGCAAAACAAGAAGGCAGAAGACTAAACACGCCCCGTGCTCAGTGAGCACGGGGGCGTGCCCAAGTGTCAGCAGAAAAGACAAAGTTATAGAAGCTTCTACTGCCCACCACGGGGCCGTGCTCAGCGGACATGGGGGCGTGGTCAACTGTTGCAGACGCATTTAATGAAATTGCGAATTGCAATTAATGAAGATAGAGAGTCGGATGGACACGGGGCTGTGCCCAGTGGACACGGGGCCGTGCCCAGGCTTCTGTTCAGCCTATAAATAGGAGTGCTTGGAGCTCTTGCAACTCATCCCTTGGCACACCACCTCTCTCACACTTCACCCACCACCCACCACCATCACAACAGCATCATCCACCACCATCATCCATTGTCCATCATAGAGTGTGTGAGTCGTCTCGGGATCCAAGATTGATCGTAAGAGTTCTTGACAATCAAAGGCCATGTTTGCCTAAGTCTCTTACATCACTTGGTGAAGACAAGTGTTTAGTGTAATACTTTTTTATTTTTAATCTTTTACACTTTTTAATTGGTTTTGTATTAATGACTTTAATTACTAGTTTCTTATGTTGAAGGTGATTCTTCCTTATCATTTGTCCGTGGTGTCTTGGCATTATTTTACTGTCTATATAAAATAAAAGATTTTCACCATTCATATCGCCATGGTCTATATGGAGGTATGTTGGCTACCTGGTCGGGGGTTAAGGGAATGGTTTGGTAAGAGTCTTGCCATTGTTCAGTGTATAGATCCTACAAAGGACCTGGGTCAAATTTAGTAGGACCTCCTTCAATAACCAACGGTATTGGATGGCGGGGGTCCAAACTCTTTGACCCCCTCATAAGTTAAACTACTATTCAAACTTTAACCCGGCTACTTAGGACTGTATCCCTGCTGACTCAGACTATAACGTCGCCTTCAAAAGAGGGGCCTACCACATTATGCATTAATAACTTAATTAATTATCATTCAATAATCCGACCCTTTAGGATCGTATCCTTGCTGACTCAAACTACTAGGTTGAGGGTAACGTCGCCTTCAAAAGAGGGGCCTACTACAATAACTAAGATAATCTCTTAAACAAGTGCAAAAGTGCGAAAATAATCAAAGGTTACACTACACACGAGTCGGATCCAAGTGATTCATCTTGTCTATCTGTTTTTACTTTTATTTTCTTTTTCAACATTTTAGTTAGTTTTATTTTTCTAGTTTAAAAATCTTTTTCTAACATTTTGATTTGATTAGACGTTGAGGATAAACCGGTACTAAAAGCTCTTGTGTCGTTGGACGACCTCGGTATCTTACCAACACTATACTACGTCCACGATGGGTGCACTTGCCCATATGTGTGTTTAGTGTTAGTGAATATCGTGTTTATAAATTTAAAACTTGGTTAAAAAGTGTAAAAAGGGCTTAAAATATACACCTAAATTATATATACACTGACACGCATCAATGCTTATCTGCTCGGAAAGCGAGGCTAGAATAAAGCTCTAGAGTCCAACAAATAGTTGTCTGTAGTAATTGAATCAAGGGTCTCTAGAAGCAGATAAACAATTGTTATATTTAAATCTGAGTTGTCGGAACAGAATTAATTGCCTAGATTTGGTCTGTAATAATTTGCTTACTGTTTGAGACATGGTATGGGACGTGTTATTTTAAATTGAATAGTAATGATAATTATTATGGAAACTACTGGACAATCTGTTTCACTCAGTGCCATGCCCGATGATTCCGCCATCGGTTGGGGTGTGACATTCGTGAAGTGCTTCAGTAAACTCGGGCTCAGCCGCGTCCTCTTCAATGTATAGGCCAAGATGAACACCGAATTAGGCGGCTGAGATGCTATACCATACCGCCCCACACCGAAACTCCACAGCATCCGAATCAAACAAATCCGGATTGGTCCATTTAAACTTGAGGGTGCTTAGTGTCACACCCCTTTCTTAGGTGGAAGCACGAGGTGTGATCATGAAAGGTTCTCATTGCATACGAAAGGTAAACATACTACATGCTCGTAAAAATAACTTCAAATACCCAAAACATTACATTACTGAAAACATAGATTGAGTGTTTACATCACGAGACAACATATTGTCTGAAAGTTTACAACTTTATTCAAAAGTAAACATAAACGACATCCTGGAGCATGGGTAATACCACGCGCACATCCGCTTTTAGTTACCTGAAATACATGTGAGTTATGGAAAAACGTCAATATAATGTTGGTGTGAATTCATGCAGTTCTTGTACTGAACGTTTGTATACTTTATATGAAAACATGGTATGTATCTTGTATAAATCAAGTATTCTTGTATAAATCAAGTATTCTTGTATAAATCAAGTATTTCTGTATGTATCAAGTTGTTAATGGGTTGCAAGGCCATTAACATGTGACACGACATAGGAAGCAACCAAACCATAGGCATTTTTCTAGTTGTCGATTCACGACTGAGACACAAAAGCACTACTCGGTACTAGTTTTCACCAAGAGTGTGGCTGCCCGAAAACCCATTAGATCTAACCTTTTGTTCTGTGGTCTTAGTATGTACACGATTAATGGTGCTTATGGTACCCTATTCGTGACACGATTTCTCGTATCATTCCTTAAAACGCATCATACTTGGTACTAGTTATCACCAAGAGTGCTTCTTGTTTTTGTATCTATCATACCATTTGTAAACATTGTAATATTTGTAACATGTATTTCACCCCCGAAGTTATAAAACTGAAAACAGTTAAAAGAAAAGGGGGAGCATGAAGTCACAACTTTGCGTTCCTTGCGCCGTAAACTTCACCGGTTTTTGCTTTATCTAGCGTCATGACCTAAACGTGTTTTATTAACGTTAGTCACTAGACTTGTATCGCACAAGTACAAGTCACTATCTTTTTTAGATTTGTTTTTTGTTAAAAATAATTTATATTTTTAACTATGTATCATACATATATTATTTTCTCAAAAATGGAATATAAGTATCTTGTATTTTTTTTCACCCTGTTGGTGCATATGTCTATCGACTTCGTCTTGTATCGAGTCTTGTATGTATTTAGATAGATCAGGGCACGCTTTACGAGAAAAATGTCAAATATAGGTGTAAAAGGTATTTCGCACGAAATCATTATTTCGTGTGAAAGTGATTTCGCATGGAATGATTTCATACGAAATCACCTGCCCTATATATAGCTGAGGTACCTTGTCATTTGTAACTTTCCGGTTTCAGTACCGAATTGTTGCCAAAGTGTCTACTCGCTGTAAATCGTTGTCAAATCAATCAAAAGACAGTTTAAATTGTATTGCAAGCTGAATTACCTTAATAGGTTTGTTTCCACCTCTCGTATTGAGCAAAAACTCTTCTGATCGACTCGTTTCGGTTCAGAAAACGATCCTACAAGTGGTATCAGAGCTCAGGAGGAAGAGTTCTTACCAATTCAGCTGCAAATTCTGATTTCTACACCTTCTTTTCAAAATTAAACTTGATTTCACGGTCAAAATGTTTTGAATTTCTCACATTATACGCGCAATAGTAGTTTAACAAACCCTTGAAAGTTTCAGACTTAAAATCAGACAAAAACCTGATCGATTTTGACAAAATCAGCTCGAGATGATGATATCAGCAGTATTTCGCACGAAATAGTCTTCTGATTTCGCACGAAATCACATTTTTGACTCATTTCGTGTGAAAAGTTGATTGATTTCGCATGAAATCAGTATTTCGTGTGAGCATTTCGTACGAAATCGCTATTTCGTACCAAATTGACTTGATTTCGTTTGAATCTGAGTTGATTTCGCAAGAGATCATTGTTTCATTTGATCATTTCGCACGAAAACACTATTTCGTGTGAAAATTCTGTTTTCGTGTGAGTTGTAATTTCGTTTGAAGGTCTATTGCAGGTCATTTCGCACCAATCGGTATTTCACTTGAAGAGATTTCGTTTGAAAGGCAGATTTCATTTGAAAGTGACTAATATTGTGAAATTTTGAAACCGAATCATGGAAGAGGAATTTTATAACGCCTTTGCTACTCCGATCAGTATTGCACAGAACACAATGTTGGAAAATGAAACGGGCACCATGCAAAAACCGCCGACACTCATGAACATTGAGGAGTATAAAGGATGGGAAGAACGATTTGAGAATTGGGTTCAAGCAAATTACTTGGATGCTTGGGAATGTGTTGAGACGAAATATGTTAGACCGATGAATGATGATGAGGAGATTATTGCAATTAAAGATCTTAGTGCTGAAGAGAAAAAGAAATACAAAGATGAGAAAATGATGACTAGTCTGTTACATCAAGCTGTTAAGGAAGATATCTTGGTTTTATTGCAACACAATGGAACTGCTTATTCAATTTGGAAAGCTTTAAAATCAAAGTTTGTTGGAAGTAAAGAAATGATCAAGAACGAAAAATCATTTTAGAAAAAGGAATTTGATCTATTCCGTGGTTTGAGAACTGAGAGCACTAAGCAGATTATCGAAAGATATTGCAATTTGTTAGTCAACATGAAAAGGGTGAGCATCACAAAGGCCAATGAAGAATTGACTGAGAAGCTGGCTGATGCGTTGCCACATGAAACTTGGGGCACGTATCTAATGATGTTGAGAAATAAGAAAGATTTTGGAAATCTAACACTGAGTAAGTTCATTGAGAAACTTGAAGCTCAAGAAATGGAACAAAGGAAGATATTAAGAATGAAGGATTTTGATGGTGAACAAGATATCGGTCTTTATTACAAAGGAGGTATCAGTGATAAAACTAACATGTCACCAAAGGTTGAGACTGCATTCAATGCTAAGAGTTCTTCGGGAGGGTCATCTAAAGGATCAAACAGCAAAACAAGTTTTTCTTTATATCCATCATTTAATCCAAACTTGTCGACAACAAAGAATGGCAAAGTTATCCAATGTAACATTGCATTAAACCTTGAAAATGATCAGAATTACTCAAAAGAAGTTGCAAAAAGTCACATGTCTTTGTTAGTGACTGTACTTGAGTCATATGGGAGTTTAGTTGCAGGAAGGATCGGGAATCCAATGTTAACAAAAGAGGATTACGATCAAATTGATGCTGAGGAAATGGAATTGATGGATATAAAGTGGTGTTTGGCGAGTGTGTTGAGAAGAGCCGAAAAGTTTAAACAGATCACAGGAAGAGATGATTTCCGTGATGCAAATGTTTCTACATTAGGTTTTGATAAATCTAAAGTTATTTGTTTTCGTTGCAGGGAAAAAGGACACTTCAAGAGAGAGTGCACGAATCGCAAAGCAAGTGGAGCTCAAAATCCATTCAACAACAATGACTACTATCGGAAAGCAATTTATTATCAAGTTGCTCAACAACAACAAGAACCACAAACTGCACATGCTAAGAAGGCAATCGAGGAATCATCAAAGAGATCTTGTATGGTGAATCAAGATGATAAAAAATCAACAAAAGGATCCAGTTGGGATGAATATATTTCAGCTGACAGCAAAGCATTTCTGATAAATCAAGATGATGAAAGATTACCAGAAGGTTTTAGCTGGGAAAATTTTAGTTGGGATACTTATTGTCCGGATAAAGAGATTTTAGAAGCCAAAGCTTTTGTCGCTCGAGTTGCTGAAGATAGGATAATGATGATGATTATTATGCAAGAAGAATGGAAGAGCATTTAAGAATGATGGAAGAGAGTGACAGTGATGATGGAAAAGTTAGAAAGAAAAAGAAGAAAGCTAAGAAACAAGTTAGCAGTAATGATGAAGAAGTTCCTGTGATCAAGAGAAAGGTAAAAGAAGTTCCAGCGTTCAAAGTTGAAGAAGAAGCTAATGCACAAAAGATTCCGGTGAAATGTGAAAACTGTGAAGCAGTAAAGAAGCAGAACAATATTTTGATTCATAACATGAACAGGTTGAAAGAGTCTTATGATGTTCTCAACAAAGCAATGAATCAGTACAATCAGTCAAGCAGTGAACAAGCAACAGCCATGAAAACACTTCAAGGAGCTTTCATGACAAAGTAGAAAGTCGTCAACAATTATATTGAGAAGTGTGCTGTTCTAGAACAAAAACTGGAAACACAAAGGATTGAAACAGAAAGAGTAATAGGTTGTTAAAAAGTTACTCATGTACTTCTTATGTTATTGACAGGATTTATCCAACCGTTGAAGGCATGAAGGCTTTGAAGAAGAAACATCCGAAGAGAAAAATTCTGAAAAGAAAAAGGATACTGAAGTGAAGATTTCTGGTAAGAAACAGAGTGTCAGTTACAACAAGTGTCCACCCCCACTTGAAAATGGATATTCTCCACGAAATCCAAATTCAGAAAGAGTCGAAAAGGCAAGCAACTTAAAGTGGGAGTCTGAGCCTTCAGTTAACTTACCAGAAAACATTGATGCACGTTTACATCATCTGACACTGATCATGAGTCTGAGTTAATAAAGAAAGTGGTCGATCAGGTGTTGGATAAAGATGAAACAGAGGAGTCAATGTTGGAGTCAAAATCAGAGTCAAAATCTGAATCCGATTCGTCAAGTTCAAAAGTCAAACAGGGAGAAAGAGTTTACAATAAAGAATTCTTGTTATCAAAATCTAATTTGAATGATGAAACATTCAAAGTGGCATATATTTTCAATGATTCTGACAAATTATATTCTGATGAAGAATTTCGTATAAGTGGTGTTAAACCATAAATGATAAAAAAGATTTTCAAACTGACAGAAATTAATATTTCTGAAATAAAAGATGGAAATCTTTCCAAAAAAACCTAAACCTTACACCTCAAGAGTTCAACAACGATTAAACAAGAAAAAGGGTTACAGTTCTGGTTCTAGTTTTAACAAGAAACCAAACCATAACGGTAATTTCAAAAAGAAAGGACTTGGTTTCATTCCACCAGAAAATTATAAAAAAGAGACAATTTCCTAAACAAAAACTGTATTTGTTTCAGGAGCAAGCTCAGAAGAAGAGGAGAAAAGTTCATTCTGGAAGCAATCGAACAAAGAATTCCTTGCAAAGAAGAAATGAAGAATGAAGCTTTTCAGAAAAAAGAGACAAGAACTTGTTTTCAATGCAAAACAATTGGACATATTGCCAAGAATTGTTCCATGGAAATTCAATCAAAACAGGGGGTGTCTCTCAAAATGAAAGAAAAGATGGTTGAAAACGAACCACCAACTAAACCGTTTATAGTTTTCAAAAACTCAAAGTTTGAAGTTGGTGAATGTTCAAAAAGGTTTTGTAAAAGAAAAGTAAACCTTGACAACCAAAAGTGGGTTGTAAAGAGATCTAATGATAGTTCTAGCAATGATTCTGATTCATCAAAATCAGAGGAGCTATCTTCTGGCAATGAATCTGATTCCACAAAATCAGAGGAGCCACAATTTGAATCAAAAGGTGAAAAAGCAGTTCCTCCAATGAATGATGCAAATTTTCCACCATTGAGGGCTGAAAATTTTAAACAAAGAGTTGGAAAAGTTGAGGTTTCAAATCAATTCTTTTCTGAAAAGAAAGAATTTGATGTTGAAAAGGCTTTTAACCCCAAAGTGAAACATATTTTTGGAAAAATGATTGATGGGAAGGCAAAAGGGGTAAAAGAATTTTATGAGAAGAAAATGAAAGGAAAGAAACCGAGGGTTAATAACTCAGAATCTCCCAAGGTATGTCAGGCTTGGGAGAATCTCTTTAACTGAAAAAACCTGACTTGCCGGAACTCTCAGGTTGGTAATTGGGGAGTAGGAATCGGCATCTTTCTTGAGAAATTCACAGGTTGGTAACTGTGATATTTCGATCTTCATGTGGTTAATCAGGGACATTAAATTGTACTTGATTTCCTTCAAGTGGTTGTGAAGAAAAACAAAGTGATGAAGTAATCCCCAACCTACAAGTGGTAAAATCAAC